>NW_024042261.1:39502164-40039664 GCF_014851395.1 Micropterus salmoides
GAGAGGAGGGGAGAGAGGAGGAGGAGGAGGGAGAGAGAGGAGGGGAGAGAGGAGGAGGAGGAGGGAGAGAGAAGAGGAGGAGGAGGAGGGAGAGAGAAGAGGAGAAGGAGGAGGGAGAGAGGAGGAGAAGGAAGGGAGAGAGAGGAGGAGAAGGAAGGGAGAGAGAAGAGGAGAAGGAGGGGAGAGAGGAGGAGGAGGAGGGAGAGAGAGGAGGGGAGAGAGGAGGAGGAGGAGGGAGAGAGAAGAGGAGAAGGAGGAGGGAGAGAGAAGGGAGAAGGAGGAGGGAGAGAGAGGAGGGAGAGAGGAGGAGAAGGAGGGGAGAGAGGAGGAGGAGGAGGGAGAGAGAGGAGGGGAGAGAGGAGGAGGAGGAGGGAGAGAGAAGAGGAGAAGGAGGAGGGAGAGAGGAGGGAGAGAGAAGAGGAGAAGGAGGAGAGAGAAGAGGAGAAGGAGGAGGGAGAGAGAAGAGGAGAAGGAGGAGAGAGAAGAGGAGAAGGAGGAGGGAGAGAGCAGGAGAAGGAGGAGGGACAGAGAAGAGGAGAAGGAGGGAGAGAGAAGAGGAGAAGGAGGGAGAGAGAAGAGGAGAAGGAGGGGAGAGAGAAGGAGGAGGAGGGAGAGCAAGAGGAGGAGGTAAAGAGAATAAGAGGAGCTGTGTTTCAGAGAACTGGAAGGCTCGGAACAGAAAACATGACGTAAACGGACTGAAGTGAAAATGCAGAGATGAGATGATGGATTCACTATTTTTTATTTCTTTCTGGACCGATGGTTCTGGTCCTGGTTCTGGTCCTGATCCTGGTCTGCACTAAAATGATGTCACTCTCCCCTCTGCTGGAGAAACACTGCACTACATCACCACTGAGTCTGAAGCCCCTCAGGACCCTCAGGTCCAGGAGATCAGGACCATCAGGACCAGGAGCTTAGGCCCCTCAGGACCCTCAGGACCCTCAGGTCCAGGAGATCAGGACCAGGAGCTCAGGCCCCTCAGGACCAGGAGCTCAGGCCCCTCAGGCCCCTCAGGTCCCTCAGGTCCCTCAGGTCCAGGAGATCAGGACCCTCAGGACCAGGAGCTCAGGCCCCTCAGGTCCCTCAGGACCAGGAGCTCAGGCCCCTCAGGCCCCTCAGGCCCCTCAGGTCCCTCAGCTCAGCAGAGGACGCCAACATTAGCCAAGGCTTTTTTATCGTCTACAAAATTCCCCAAAAATGAATAAAATATAAGTCAAATATCCCCCTAAAAAATGCTAAAAATATATTTGTACAATATCCCCCAGAAAATGCAATATTTTTTTTAAATATCCCCCAAAAAGTACTAAATATGCAAAAAATATTAGTACAATTTACCCAGAAAATGAATTAATATGCATAACATGAAAATATATTAATAAAATATCCAAATCTACATATAAAGTGTGCAAACAATATTACTAAAAAATCCCCATAAGATGAATAAATATGCAGAAAATAAGTAAAATATCCCAAAACTACATATAAAGTATTATAAAGTATACAAAAAAATATCCCCTAAAATGAATAAATGTGCAGAAAATGAGTAAAATATCCCCCTAAAATCTGCTAAAATATATTTGCACAAATATGCAAAACTATTCCCCAAAAAATGCAAATATAAATTGTAAAATATTCCCTAAAAATTACTAAATATGCAAAAACTATTAGTAAAATATCCAGAGAAAATTAATAAATCTGCAGAAAATGAGTGAAATATCCCCCTAAAATATGCTAAAAACATATTTGTAAAATATCCCCCAAAAATGAATAAAACCTCTGAAAGATATTTGTAAAACATGCACCAGTCACTACATTTACTGGTTTAATTGTGCTGCACCAGAGTTCATTCATTACAATCAGCTCCATGTAATAATCTGCACTGTGTGTCTGCGGCCAGCAGGGGGCGCAGTCAGCGAACATGAGAACCAGACCAGGCCGAACTCTTCAGCGTCTGAAGAACCAACATGTCTTTGGATTCAGACTTTCTGCTGCTGCTCACTTATTTTATTTTTATAATCTTATTTACAGGACGGCGCTTGTTTGTTTGTTTGGAGGTATTTCTTGCTTTTTGTTTTTGGTGTATGTTGGTGTGGTTTTTTCAAATAATTTAATTGTGTTCTTGCGTGAGGAGAATAAAGTAGGGAGGAGAAACATGAGTGGAACACAGTTTATCTGTTGGAGGAAAAGCTGCCTCACTGGTTTTATTTGACTCTTCTTGTTTCTGGTTTTGTGTTTCATCTGATTAACCAGAGCAGTTATTTTCTTTGATCCGTGATGATTTAATACACTTTAGATTTTATTCAGTAAAATATTATTGACCTCAGTCCTGCATCCCCGACCAACCAGAGAAAAACACTAATTCTACTTCACACGTCTGTCAAACTGGACAGAAACTAAGTAAAATGCAGCAAAACCTCCTTTGTTAGTCTTCCGTTCCGACAATCACCGGCTCTGGTTGTGATATGAAGGCATAGATTTAATAAACGGGTGTCGTCCTGCATGAATACAGCAGCTGGTTATTCGTGTTTAGACGTTTCTACTGAATGCAGGATTTTGACACCAGTTCAACCAGTTCAACCAGTTTCCACTTCCCTGTCTGTTACAGTTGATGCTCTGTCTCCTGTGAACAGGAGGGACAGACTCTTACAGTGACAGTCGAGGACGTTAATCTGGGCTCCACGTTCCGGTAAAACAATCCCATCATGCTTTGCAGAAACTCTGAACGTGACTTTATTAACATCGTCTGACGACACGTCGCAGTGTCAGACGCGGGACAGGAAGTGTCACCTGGCTGAGGGCGAGATTTACATTCTGCTTTTTAGGATTGTAGGTTACAAACATCTGACAGCTCAGTTTGTGTTTGCGTCTCGTGTTTCATGTGTTTTTATCTGACATGATGTGATAAAAAAAACACGCGTTGACTTTCTTTCTGTTTGTTTTCTTTTGTCTCTGTTGGCAAATCCCAAAACATATTAGTAAAATATCCCAAAACTACTTTTTTACTGAGTGTGCAAAAAATATAAGTTAAATATGCCAAAACATTTTAAATAATATGCAAAAACTGTTAGTAAAACAAGCCAAAAGAAATAAAGTATGCCAAAATATTAGTAAAATAAGACAAAACAGTTTATCAAATATGCAAAATATTAGTAACAAATGAATAAAATATGCAAAAAAATTTAGTTTAAATATCCCAAAAACAATTAATTAAAATGTGCAAAGAAATGTTGTTTTTATAAAATGCAAACAACTATAACTGAAATCTTACCCCAAAATAAAAAAATTATACAAAAACTATCCTTCTGTAGGTGATGTGAGTCCATGTGGTCCCCTTTTCTTTCATTCATTCATTCAGAACAAAGACATTCACTGCAAAAGTGAATTATTAACTTAATGTTGAATGCTCTAGAGCGCGTTTCTTTTCTTGTTTCCAACCCATTTTCTCTCGTCTATGTAGTTTTAATGTCATGTTGATTTATGGTTGTACATATTTAATCTTTTTTCAATAAAAGATGTTCTTGTTCTGATATTGATCAGCGCTGAGGTGAAACTGCAGATTATTTCTGTTTCAGTTCATTTATTTTGCAGTTTATTTCCAAGCATTCTTCTTTAAACCAGGGCAAAGTTGAAACATGGACATAATCAACTAATTCTACACGGCAGAAAAGTCGTGTGTTCAAATTCCAACTGAAACAAGGAAGGACCAGAACCTGAAAACAGCCTTTTCAGGTAAATCTGAACAAATTTGGAAATTAAATCTTCTTAACTTGAAATGGAAAGCAGTATAAATGTAGTTAAGTTGTTTTAACTTGAAACTGTGAGTTAGAATACTGCAGTATGTCTGTTAGTCTGGAAGTTTTTGTTGCATTCACAAAGTAAAATAGGTTTTTGTGTGAAGGTAAAAGTTATAAAGCGTTCAATCAACTTAAAAAAGCAACTAGAACTCTGGAGTTACATCAACAAAGGCAATCTTCAGTTAACTTGGACTAACTACAAATATCTTAGTGTAGAAGTAGAAAATGCAAATACTGAAGTAAAGTACAGGTACTTCAGCAAATGTACTACTGAGTTACCTTCAGTGGGGAACGAAGTATTAAGATCCTTTACTTAAGTACCAGACTGTAAAAATACTGTTAGCAGTAAAAGTACTGCATTGAACATGTTACTTACGTTAAAGTATGTAAGTATAATCAGGAAAATGTACTTAAATTATTAAAAGTAAAAGAACTAAAAGCAGAAAAACGTTCCGTGTGACTGTTTTACTGTTTTATATTATGTGAGTATTATTCCTCCTGTAAAAGCAGGACTTTGTATCAGACTGCAGTTAATTATTATTTTCATTAGGAATTCATCTGCTGAGCATTTTCTCCATGAAAAATAAAAATCTGAAAATATTGAGACATGCTGTCAGTTACCCAGAGCCCAACGAGACTCCTCCATAATGTAAAACTAAATAAATATATATAATAATAATAAATAAAACGAATTAAAATGAAAAGCAGCACGTGTGAAATATGAAATGTTTTTACATGAAAAATGACTTAAACCATCAAAATAGTTGCCAAATTATTGTCTATTGATCTAAAAGTTGTGTCAACTGTACTTGTGTAAAAAGTTGGAGTTTAATTTATAACAAAACGTCATATTTTATAAAGTCTGCGTGTGTTTTGTGTTTGAAAAGCTGTCAGAGAAATGTCCAGTATCTCCCTCTGAGATGGAGCAGGAGGAGAAAGAGGCGTGAAAAGAAAGTACTCCAGTAAAGTTCAAGTACCTGTAATCTGTACTAGAGTAAATGTACTTGTTAGTGTCGGCTGGTTCCACCTGCGTCCTGCAGGTGTGATGATGCTGCTGCTGCTGCTGCTTCTCTGTGCGGACAGTTTTTGAAGCCCTGCCTGCGGGTTGAGCTTCACGCAAAGCTGGAGGAGGTGACGTAGGGCCGTGTGGATGACGTCAGCCCTCTGTGTCTCGGGGTGTGTTTGTTTGTGAGAGGAAGAGGCTGGTTGGATGTTGGGCGGGGTCTGGGGAGACAGAGAGAGACAGAGAGCTGAAAAACCTCCAGACTCTCCTGCTGCTGCTGCTGCTGCTGCACGGACAAAAGGAGAAGAAGAAGGAGAAGGACGGAGAGACAGAGACACGCAGAGACAGAAGGACAGAGAGACAGAAGGACAGGGAGACAGGGAGACGGGCAGAGAGCGCGGAGGACAGACGGACGGGGATCCGGGGAGGATGGGCCGGCGGAGCGGCCGTCGGTAGCGCTCTGTTTTCGGGCACGGAGCTCCAGGATGAGCGTAGCGCTGCAGGACCTCCGGCACACCGTGAGTACACGCGCACGCACATTCCCGCAACATGCATGCGCCCGGACGCGTGACACGCAGCCCACGCGCTCCTCCTCCGTGTGTCGGTCTGTCCCGTGTCTGTGCAGCAGCTGCCGGCTGATCATCTGTCAATCACTGTGATTGGTTGGCTGCTGTAGCCTGTTGATCATCGACACGCTGCTCTGATTGATCCAGCTATAAGAAAGTATGTCTGCAGACAGGTGTGCGTGTGTGCGTGCGTGTGTGCGCGCGCGTGTGTGTGTGTTTGGGCCTGCTGACGTCACTGATCAAACGGATCGATACCATGCACAGATCGGGTAAACACGGAGACACGCGACAATTAATGTAGTCATTGAGTTTTTTATTCTTTTTGGTTTGAGATGTTTTGAACCACAGAAGAAGAAGAGACTTCCTGTTCTTCTTCTTCTTCAGCTGCAGATTTGATTTAAGTCATTAATCAATCAGTGACAAAAATAAAAAGAACAGTAATAAACATCCGTGCTTTACATGTTGAACCAGGACTGAGACGTGTCTAAAAATACCAGCAATAATATAAAAACCAAAATATTAATAATAAAACAAAAAAGCCGTGTTGGAAATAAAAACGATTTAAAACAACTTCATGTAAGATTTGTCTTCTGGCGCCCCCTACGGTCTCAGAGTGCAACACCAGACGCAGCGACATCACTGACGCTCGCCGTCTGGCCCGCGGCCTTTTATTTCCCGCCAACGTCCTGCAGCCTCTCGCTCGGCCTCTCTCTCTCTTTTCCTCTTCTGAGCCTCCTCCGTCAGCGTCCTCTTCGGTCAGCCGTTAGCTAACCTTACGTCCACAGAGGCTGCTGAGCCCGGTTATGTTGCCCGCTCAAAACCGGCAGCAGCATCATGTTGCTTTGAAACTCGGGTGGCGAGCTAGCAAACAAAGCTAGACAACAGTTAGACGCAGGAGCACTAACGGTAACGTTACTGAGAGTGTCCCGCACCTGGGTATAAACATCGAAGCGGCTCCTGTCTGTGAAACCTGGCTGATTTCAACAGCTTTGCCGGACCAGCAGAGCGAAGCCCAGCTCGCCGTCTGTCCCGCAGACTTTCAGCTCTTTAGCTCAACGAGTTAAAGCCGCTCTGATGTTCTTCTCCGGTCTCTTCAGCCTCTGCCGTCAGATCCAGAACACCAAACAACTCACCTTGTACATTTGGAACTTGTTGCCTCTTCTTCTTAAAGCTCGCTGAAGAGTCGCGTTACGTTGTCGTGATAAATGTGGGAGTATTCACCTCAGTGTAGAAATACTGCATTGAAAATATTACTGAAATATAAGTATTTATGTAAAAGTGCAGAATGAAAACTGTCGCCTCTGACTGTTAATCGGAAGGTCGGCGGTTCAATCCCCGACTCCTCCAGGCTGCGTGTCAAAGTGTCCTTGGGCCTGATACTGAACCCTGACCCGCCTCTGGCAGCTGTTCCACCAGGGTGTGAACGTGTTTGACTGGTGAATGCAAATGTAGTGTAAAAACACTAGAAAGGCGCCATACAAGTACGGAGCGTTTATAATATTATATCATTAGATTATTTGCATTCATGTAAAAGCAGTTTTTACTGTTACAGCTGGTTGATAGAGTGCAGTTATAGAATAATCCACTGATTATTTTCTCCATTAATTGTAAAAATAGTGAGAACTGTTGTCACAGTGACTCCTTCATAATGTTTGTTCTGTCACTCCAAATTAGGGATGTACCGAAATTAATCGGCCAGAAAAAGCACTTTCGGTGTTCGGCCTAATTCATCAAAGGACCGAATAAACTTTACCCAACAATCACGCTGACACGTCGGCAGTGTGGAAGCATTTTAAAGTGTTCTGCTGAACTGTTTCCAGCACATCTGCTCCATCTGTGGCAAAAGAAAAGAAACGCTTTGAGTGTTTCTGACTCTCGTCTGTGAGAAGGAGATTAAACTAGCCACGCCTACATTTAGAGTGCACACGTATTCCAGCCTTTACGGTAAGTGAAGCGGCCCAGAGCGAGCTGACAGGCAGGTTAGAGACTTTATCCTGTCAGTTTGTCTCTTTAGTATGAAGAGAGGCTGTGAAGTCTTCATGTTACAACATTATTTATCAAACCGGGTCGGACTGGATGGATTTAGCGCGACGAGGAAACACATGTGACAACGTCCGGTTTTCAAAATAAGGCGTCTGTACAGGATGGAAATAAGAATAACTGGATTATATTCACAGAAAGTATAAAAAATGTTGCATGTGTCCGTTAAAAGTAAATGGACTCATGTAATTTACTTTACTTTCCACAGTCTCTGCACATCCTGCAGGAAACACTGAGGAAAAAGCACATTTTGACTATTCATGCAGTGGGAAAAATAAATGTAAATGCTCGGTATTCGGGGAAGTTTTTCAGTATTTTCAGTGCGTCCCCAGTCCAAACCTCAAAATGATTAAAAACACATTAAAATAATCAAAATTCAAAGCAGCAAATCTTCACATGAAATGTTTTTAACATGAAAAATGTGTAAAAATCTGACTCGGATAAATGTAGTGAACTAAAAAGTACGAAATCTCCCACTGAGATGGAGCAGAAGGAGAAACTGACGCGAAAAGAAAATACTCAAGTAAAGTACAAGTACCTCAAATTTAAGTACAGTACCTGAGTAAATGTACTTAGTTAGTGCTTCCACTGTGAGACTCCTTCCACCCTGTTATAAGTCAGCGTAGCATCAAAGTGATTTTTCTGATTCATTTGCTGTAAATGTTTAGTGACAGGAGCCTGTTTTCTGTTGGTGGTGATAAAACTAACGAACAGCTGCTCACGGCGACATCATCAACAGCATCCTGTCATTATCGTGATCACCGTCCTCTTCGTGGGAACATCATCTTCATAATGAACCTCGTCGTGTTGTAATGTCTGAGAGCAGCGTTACCAGGAAGGAGGTTTATTGTTTTCACCAGAAGAAAGGAGCTGATTGGTCGTTCCTGTTCTCAGGTCTTCCAGTAACTGACACCAGCTCACCAGCCCTCCGATCCTAAACGTTTCTGTGTAAATTGTTCAGGTGGAATCAAATCAAACATCAACAAACCAACACATTTAAAAGTACAATGAAGCTTTCTGTGCCCCCGGGCTCGTCTCCTCAGGCAGTCTGCAGGAATGTGGATCAGTCTGACGAGGTCCCTGAACTCATCAGACCTGTTCTCTGTAAGGTTCAGCAGGAATACGTCCACGTCTGTTACTTCCTCATAACTTTCTTGGAGGTTTCTTGGAAAGAACTTGGTCATTAGCCCAAACTTCCTGCAAGGAACCCGCTCCATTCAAAACCCAAATAAAGATGAATTAATTTTGTTCAATTCATTTTCATTTGTTTGTTGTGTTCTTCCCTGTGGACGCATGTTTTTCTGATCAGCTGGCCTGCAGTGCTCTCATTAAAACGCTGAACATTGGCTCAGCTTCTACATCTACTGCTATTCTTTCAAGGAAATGATGCACGTGTAAAGTGTTCTGGTTAAAGGCGGTATGAGTGGCTTCTGTAAGGACGTTATTCACCTGAGCAGGTAATCCATTGACACATCTCATCATGTGATCAGTGTAATTATGACAGATATTAAATCTCTGGTGTGAAAAAGCTCCACAGGTCTTTTCCCCTTAGTATTTTTAAGGATGTTAAAGGACATTATTAACAGGGTCTGGTACCGTTCTAGTGTTCTGATTCTGAATCTACTTATCGAATCTGGTTCTTGACCTTCCTCCTCGTCCCCTTCATGTCTCTAAAGTGAAAGAAGTCTGTGTCGTAGAGGGGCGTCTCTGGGTCTCGTCTGATCTGTAGCCATCGTCAGTTTCCCTTCAGTATAAAAGGTGAACGTCGGCTCACCTGTGTTTAGTACCTGAGGCGTTGCTGCTGTTAGCGTTAGCTGGATCTGGGAGAGCGGTGAAGCGTTCCTTCAGATTCACGCCGTGTTGAAGGAAACGCTTTGTCACGTCGGAGCTGCTTCCTCCTTCGCACCCAACCTCCTGACTGCAGCTGAGTCAAACTTTGGAGGGTCCGCCACGGTCCAGGACCAGAACCAGAAGGACTCTCTTCTTCACGCTTTGTTGACGGAACACCAGTGGTGACGTTAGGTCGGCGTAGCAGCTGCTGGCAGATCAGAGACACTTTGACGGACAGTAAAATGCCAATTTTGGCCAATCAGAAGACAGCGGGCTTTGAGAGGGGGGGCCTTAAAGAGACAGGAGCATCTACATCAGGAGTATTCAGTTAGAATTCACAGAGGTCCGGTTAGAGAAAATTTCCCGACGCAAAGGTCCGGAACATCAAAACGACTAACTTGCGTTTTCATTCAGTACCATAACGTGTAGTTGTATCAAAATATGTTTTTAGTCAACAACGGACTCTCAAATCAAATAATATTTCAGTCAGTTTTCACATCAAACTGGAGGGATAATAAATAACTAGTGAACTAAAATATTTTTAGAAAAAATGAAATAAAAAGTGTAGCTTGAAGTGATGAAGTTCAGTCTTAACCAATTTTATAATAAACACTCAACACATCAGAACAGCTGTAACGCCTCCTTCTCTTTCATTCCCTCTTACAGAACTACCACTTTCCTACTTTCTCTTGTTCAGTGAGAAACGTGAGCTCTAGTTTGTCCTGCCAGCTGCCATCGGAGAGATATGAGATATTCTGGCGTTGAACTGCCCGTGGGAGGAACGTACATGTAGGAATCTGTACATTCTTGATTAAAAGCCTCGTGAAATCTCTTTTCCCTTCCGTCTCCTCAATTGATGTGTGTTTCCAAAACGTCTCTGGTGAATCTCACAGACTCGACTCGCAAGCATCGGAATGCACAGATTTGATTGGCTGAGCAACGTCACATGAGACGATTGGAGCACATGCGATTGGTCTGTGAGTTTCCTGGGCTGCTAAACCAGGACTGTAAATGCTAGAAAAGCTGCGCAAGTTAAAATAGAAATGCTCCGTCACGAGGTAGTAAGTCTCAGTGATAGATCGGCTGTAGGTCGGCGGTCCGCCTATCAGTTACCTCTGATCTACAGCTTGTTTCAGACAGAGGCTGAAATGACGGACTACATGAAGAGTCAGTATAAGACAGAGAATTATTTTTTTGAACTTTGAATCATGCAAAACTGGAGTCACAGAACTACGATACAGGACTGGAAAAGCAGTTTAATCAGTCTCCTTTATGTAACGTATCTAAAAGGAATCAATGTTGACTTTGTGTTTCACATGGCGTGAGGTTAGGCAGTCGTGCCTTGTGGTTTTATTTTGTGATTTTCATCCTTGTGTGTTTTTGTGAGCTTTACTTCCTGTTTTATTTTGAAGCGTTCTGCCTCTTGTGTCTTGTCCTGCTTTGCTTCCTGGTTGTGTTATTTCTCATTGATTGTCTCATTAGTTGCACCTGTGTATCCTAACGCCCCCCCCCGGGGTACTTAGTTGGCCCGGTCTCTCCACTCGTTGCTGGTTCACTGATGATGTGTTATGTTGAGTGTGTTGCTCCTGGTGTTTCATACTCGGTGGTTAATGATGGCCTCTCGTTTTTCCCCCGTGTACAACTCTGTAAGAATCTGTAGTGGATTCTTACTTTCTGTGGAAAGTGGAAAAACCTTGTTCAGTATTCGGGAAAGTTTTTCAGTATATTTGGTTTAATAATTTTCATTTCGGTGCATCCCTAGTTATTTAACCCTATTTTAAATAAATTATACTGTTCTGTACTATTCTGGCAAATAAATCCCTTTTAATTTCACCTGCTTTGCTCGTCCTTGTCTGCATTCGGGCCCCAAACCCTGAACTCTGGTGTTGCTGTCTGGCTGCATGTAACAAACGAACGCCGGCCTCCTGGGTGAAAGTCTGGTTTCCTGGTTTTATTCTCACACCTCAGAGACAAAAGGTTTGGAAGTGACTGGTTTGTCCAGCGGCTCTCAAACCTCTACTGTCCCCCCGCCTCCTCACACGAGCAAAAGTGGATTTCATTTTAATGAGGTATTAACAGTTCAGGCGAATGAAGTAAACAAAAGATTGAGGTTAGCAAGATAGCCTGGTTAGCTTTAGAGCCGCTGGGTTAGTCCAGCTGATCAGGAGACGCCAGGAGTCCGGATCTGAGAGCATCTCCACCTCTGGGAAGCTG
The DNA here is from genome assembly GCF_014851395.1 of Micropterus salmoides. Lineage (NCBI taxonomy): Eukaryota > Metazoa > Chordata > Actinopteri > Centrarchiformes > Centrarchidae > Micropterus > Micropterus salmoides. The sequence goes on from NW_024042261.1 coordinate 39,513,612, forward strand.
TTTCCTGAAGCTTTCCTGTTCTGATGATGCAGAGAGAGTTAAATGTCCGTCACAGAGCCCGAGGTGACGTCTTCAGATGTCTCGTTTTGTCTGACCAACACACACAAGATAGAAAACAGAACATCGGACGCGTTTAAGAATCTGGACGCAGAATAAATCCACCAGTTCCTTATCAGTTGATGAATCATTGAACCGTCTCAGCTCCAGAACATTTCCAAAGTTACAGTGAGCGGTAAGCTGGAAGTGTGTGTGTGTGTGTGTGCGTGTGCGTGTGTGCGTGTGTGTGTTGGGCTGGGCAGGGTTGACTGTTTCCTGTCTGCAGCTCTGTGACTTCCTGTCTTAAGACGCCCAGTTTCCATCTGAGCAACAGAACAGAAAGCTGCTGCTTCTACTGTTTATATGTGACCTTCATCATCTTCCTCGCCTTCGTCATCATCTCCTTCATCCGTTTCCATCCCAGCACCTGATTTTTATCATCTTTACTGTCATCATAACGTTATTTTCGTCATCATCGTCGTAGGGAGAACCGAAACTTCGGTGCCACGTCGATACCAAATTTCCCCACTACGTTTTGTGAGTTTGTGACAAGAAATGTTAAATAATAAATCTAAATGCTTTGAGAAAGTTTTTTTTTTACACATTAAGAAAACATGCAGTGATATTTAAATATAGAAGAAACAAATGTGCATTAGTCAAAAAAAGCTATTTAAGCTAAAAACAAGCTGCAGGTTACTGAATTATATTTCATTATATTTTGAATTGTCGCCTGTCACCAGGATTCCTCCATATAAATAAAGACATTTCCACCTTAAACTGGTGCAGAAAATGTCTCCAGAAAGCAGGAAATTAAGTGTTTAATGCACAAAATCTTATTATATTTCAGCATTGATTATTTCTTCAAAATAGTATTAAAATATCTTCTCGTTTTGTTCTCGTGACCCGATATTGTGCATCGTCACACCCATAATCTCAGCCTTTATGTTTCAACACAAAGCGACGGCCCTGATGTCGGTACTCGCCGGTACACGTGGAAGACGAGTGTAGCGACAGAAACCAGGTGGAGTCAGAGTCACGGCTGTTTCCTTCAGCAGCTCTGTGTCAAAGCCTCAATTTCTCGCAGTCGGAGAGCTGATTCAGGCAGACGTTTCACACTTTGATCACCAAAGATGACGATGCAGTTTGCAGCTCTGAGAACTGAACGTCAGTCCAACGCGCCCGTTACTGTGGGAGGAGTCAATACGATCCATTTCAGTCATCAATAACTGTTTAGTTTTAAATATAAAAATCTCAAACCGCTGCCAGTACAGGTAGAGACCATCCTCAAACATTTCACACCTGAGTTTGTAAAGAAAAGTTAAGAATTAGGTCGTTAATTTAATAATTAAATATGCAAAGTGCGAGGTCGGCTCATTTATCAGCCCCTCCTTTTCTAAAAGATTGCGCTCATCTGTCCTGGACATCCTCTCACAGCTGTTAGTTTGTTCTTTGTGTTGCTCAGTGTTTTTATTAAAGGAGTGTGTGTTGAAGTGCATGATGGGATTTATTGTTTGGTCACTGGGATTCTGGTATCGTGACGTCCTTACATCGTCCTCTGGCGTCTGCTGGTTTAACGAATGGGTGTGGAGGTGGGAGGAGGACTGGGGGGAGGGAGGGCGGGTGCAGAGCTGCGGGCGGTGTCTTGTGTTGAGATGTTTATGTTCGGGGTCAGAGGTCACGGAGGAGCCGCTGTGACTGATGTTGCCTCGGGGACGGGAGGCGGTGATGGGAAGGTCGAGTGCCCTGCCCGCCCTCTCTCTCTCTCTCTCTCTCTCGCTCAGCTCGTCTCTCAGCGTTTGCGCGTCGTTGCAGTCGGATGTGAGCTGACATTTCTCCGCACGCGCTCAGTGGCGCAGCAGACGGACCTGCGGAGACGACGGCTGTCTCTGTCTGTCTCTGTCTGAGAGCTGAGGACGTGCAGGTGACGCGATGCACCTCCCCGCTGATGCTCTGGCACCATCCTACCGATGGACGGGAGGTGGCCACTCGCCAAGACCTGCAGCAAAGGCAGAGAAGAAGAAGGCTGCAGGCTCACGCACGCGGGTGTAAACACGGATCACGTGTGCACACGAGGAATCCTGGAAGAAACACTGAATGTAAACACAACTCTTGTTTGTTTACGTGAAAGCTCCACAGAGCAGCTTCACAAACGTTACTCAGATGTTCTCCAGAACTCACTGGTGGAAGAAGGCGAAGAGAAGGGGCGCTGGATTTATACTCAGGAGGCTTCCTCAGGCTGCGGCAGGGGGGGGGGGGGGGGGGGCGTCTGGCCATTTTGTGTTTGTGCTGTTATTCAAATAAAGACAAACATTTACCTGCAGGTGTTCCTGGTTACGATCATTTACAGAACTATGACAGAAGGTTAGAGTTTACTGTCACGGTGCTAAAGGTGCTGGGAAAAATATAGGTGCACCTAAGCTTTGTGGCGGTGCAGCTAAATGAAACATTTAGACGCACCGGGGCATAAATTTAGTCTGCCGCTCTGGATATTCTGACACTAGGCTAGCAGTTTCCCCCTGCTTCCAGTCTTTGTGCTAAGCTAGGCTAACTGATATCCACCTCCTCTGTCTTGTTCTGGAGGAACAGACGATTTAACAAATGAGTGTTTGTGTTTAGAGTACGGAGGCTGTGAGAGGACAACAGGGCCGAGAGAGAGAGAGAGAGAGAGAGAGAGAGACAGTCAGACAGACAGACAGATGTTATATAAGCTGCAGTGAACTCCATTAGAGCTGAATGGAGATGATTCACACACATTATCTAATTACACACACACACACACACACACACACACACACACACACACACACACACACACACACACACACACACACACACACCGTGACATCACCCTCCACAGGGAGATATAACACACACTCCTGTCTCCTGGCAACCCTGCTCGCCCCCCCTCTCCCCCTCTGTGTGCGTCATCAATTAAAGAGAACAGTCGGGGCGAGAGACACCGGCAGCGACTGGAAGAGAGAGACAGATAAACAGGCAGGTTTCAGCGAGGGCCTTGAGGAAGGAAACATTTGGAAACCTTCAGCTTCCTGCAGGAGCATCAGACTCTGCAGAGGCTCAGAGGACGGACAGGAAGACGTGTCCTCCCTGCAGACCAGGACTGAGACCGGGACCGAGTCCATCTCCTCTGTCACGTTCCAAAAACTTCACTTACATTAGGGGGAAAATGCATTTAGGACAACCAGTGGAAACGCAGACTAGACTGATAAATAATTGTTCTATATATTTTTCAAAATCTTATTATTTACATTGTTTGTTATTTTAGTAATTGTTCCTTTTATTTGTTTTTTTTATTTCACATTTGATACAGATGTTGTTATTTTACTGATGATGTTTACTATATATATACACTTTATTTTTTGGTTCTAATTTTTTATATTTTCATTATTTAACACATTTTTACTATTTATTTACTTTATTTAATGAACTGTATGAAATTAGTTGTTCTTTTGTAATTTATTTGTAGCTTTGGCAGTATTATTGTTTACATTCATGCCAATAAAGCTGAATTGAATTGACTGGAACGACCAGCTTCTGTGAAATCTCTGCAGCATCTAGGTTCCTTTATTACTCTCCCTCCATCAGCCTGCTCCTGTTAATTATCATTACTTGTTGGTTTTACACTAGTGTGGGAGTCTAGATTTCGTGGCGTGTGTTTTGCTTTTGCCAATGAGTCATCACTGTAACTGTCTGTTATTCTATGTCTTTGGTCAGGAGGTTTTATCCTGAAAATAAATTTGTCGAGGGAGCTGCGGGAGGTTTCAGACGCTCCGACCAGCACTCTGTTTGAAACGCACTGACAGCGTTTAGTGATCAGGTTTGCCTCACAGTCGGTGTTCCACTTCATCCCAAAGGTGTCGGAGGCGCTCTGTGATTTCTTTACAGAGCTGCTTTGTGCACGAGAACATCGCCGTCAAAGGGACAAACAAACAAACCGACGACACAAAGAAATGCAGAAAGTGAAACTGAAGCGCAGTCTGAAAAGATTATCTGTTCAAATATACTGTATGCTCTGCTAGTCTTATTCAAAGAAGTTCCTGAGAAACACTGTTATATAACTTAACTCTGTCGGAAATAATAAGTATAATAAACTATAATTAGTTTAGGTTCTCTGTGTGTTCTCTCTAAAACTGCTGGAATCAAGAGATTATCTGTAAACTTTTATTCAAACAGCTGCTGAGAACTGTTACACAACTAACTTAACTCTGAATAAAATGATAATTATAATAAACTAGAATTACTTTAGATTCTCTGCAGTAACTGTTCTGGAGAAACGCTGAACCTCGGTCCCTCCAGGATCTCGCTGCCTGTTGAGGTCTAAAAACGCCCGATTGGGGGTTTTTTGCAATGAAATTGTGGGAATAAGTGAAAACTGCAAAGTTAGTTGTGATTTTTTTTTTTCTTAAGAATTGTGGTTTAATCATTAAACAGCCCCTCCAGGACTCGGCAGGCCTGACCCTGACCCTGACCCTGCATATTTAAACCAGCTGACCTTGATTCTGTCCTGCAGCTGAGCGGGACGCAGCAGCCTCAGTGTCTCGGCGTCTCGTCTGACGTCCTCCGTGTGTTTCTGATGTTCTCTCCGTATGTTTTGTGGCGGCAAAGTGTCAGTAGACGATTTCTTTTATGTTCGACTACAATGCTGCACGCTCTGCAGAACAGTTTCCCCCCTGACGAAGATCTGGGTCCTGGTCTTCACGGTCCCCTTTGCTGCTTTTGTTGTTGTTGGTCAATGCGAGACGTTGGTGTCGCACACGTCTCCTGCGTCTTCTCAACAAGGAAGTGAGTTTGCTGTTGTGTGACGTTTGGCGGGAAACAGCGATGAGAGGTCACATTTGAAGAAAAGTTGCAGTGATTTGTCAAAAGTGCAAGTTGCACTGAATTCAAAGGGATTCATTTAATTTACCGTAAAACTTCAATAGCAGAGTCAATATGTCAGTGTGGACACGCTGCACATCCTTAGATCGGTTAGATTCTCCACAATTCAGTCGTTCTGTTCATTTAACGAAAACAACGAGCCCCAAAGTCTAATTCTGGTAGATTTACCGCTGTAACCTGCCTGGTACGAGAGAAAAGTGCTGCCTCTCGTCACCTTTGAAGCCTCGTTCAGTCCAAATGTGTCCATTCCTGATTATTTATCTTCCTTCAGTCTGTGAGGCTCCACCCATCAAAAGAATCAGAACAGCTTTTCAGAAAAATGAATCCAAGTAGTGAATCCTGTCATGTGAAGTCCGTCGCTCTCTGTCTGCTAACTTCTCTCATCCTGCAGCCTGTTGTTGTTTTCCTTACGTTGCTGCCTTCAAAATAAAAGCGCATAAGACGCCGTCTGTCGGAGCTGGATCAAATGAATGACGTGTATTTGATATTATTGGATCATTTTTACATTAGTATTATTCTGTTTGAAATAAATAAACTGTTTCATAGCAGCCTGTATCAGTTTTGTGCGAGAGGAATTAAAGGCCTGTCAATTCAAATATAGGCAGGGTCAATTCAGTGATTCTAGAAAATAAAAGCCCGGGCTGTTAAGTTTTACAGCATGTTAATAGTTGTGATCGTTACATTTCAAAATCCTGGAGAGACTTGTAATAGTTTCTAAAACACCAAAATGCTCATAAAAAAACACAGAGGTCAGTAGATTTCCTTTCACTAAAAACTGGACTGGAGCAGAAGGACACTGAGCGTGTAGACACAGAGAGTCCACATATGTTTGGCCACATGTTGTCGATGAAAGGAAACAGAAAGAGAGGTCAAGAGGTCGCCAGACTCTCAGGATCCATGTGAGGAGTATGTAGGAGTATCAGAGTATCTGGTCTTTAGGAGATCAGATGTGCTGATCTGGACGAAACACCAGCAGGCGTCAACGCTACCATGCTAACACTTAGCGCAACGCTCTGCGCCGCGGTGGTTTCCATGGTAACCGAGCGCGGCGTAGGAGGTGGTGTTGTGGTGAAACGAGGTGAGCTCAGTGCAGCTGTTTCTAAAATGTGTTTCGGTCCCGTTCAGTGCGTTTGTTTCTCTCTGCAGGGTGGAGCGCCGCGCTGTTTATATTTCTGCCACACAATGACTGAGGGAGGGGAGGGAGAGAGAGACATAGAGACAGAACCACAGAGAGAGAGAGCGAGGAGCTGAGTGTAAACAGAGGAAGTGGAGATTTATTTGATCACAGTTAAATATCTCCTCATGCTGAGCCTCTCGGTTTAAACCCGTGACTGCTTCAGCTCTCTTCGTGTGTTTCTGCCTGTTTATCAAGAGTTCGCACTGATACGGTTTGTTTGTTTGTTTGTTTTTATATCTGTTACGCCAAACATTGGGTTAGATTAAAGTGCACACAGGAAGCAGCAGGATAACATGACATGATGCAGCTCAGCTTCACACCAGATGGCAAATAATGATAAAGAAGAGCAGAAAGAAGTTGCGAGTATCAAACCTCAGTACGTTATAGCGTCTGATAAAAAGCTTTAATTTCCCAGAGGGGTTTTTGACTTAGAAACAGCAGTCGATGAATGATAAATACAGAAAATACGGCGATCATTAGAAAGAACAATAAATACAGTAGCCAGGTTAGTTTTTCCATCTGATCAAAGGGAGGGTACGCCGTCACATCTACTGCTGGTATCACTTACTTTGTATTTGGACACCATGCTAACATGCTGATGTGTGGCAGGATTAATGTTTCCCATGTTCACCAGGGGTGCGGTGAGTTCTCAAAAAGCTGTCTCACACTGTAGCGTAGAAGATGCCCCCACCAACTTGAATCGTTTGTGTGGCAGCATCTTGGGGACCTGGTGGAATTAATTAATTAAACGGCGACAGAGTGACGGACAAGACACGAACAATATGAAAAGCAACATTTTAATATGCAGCTGCACTGTCAAAGTCAAATGAAAGACTATTTTTCCAGTCATATATTTCCTCATTGAAGTCTCGTCTTGTGGGCTAAGTGCATGTTCACACCCCTGTTGTTCACTCAACTCAATCGATCTTTATTTGTCCCTGTAGGGAAATTAGTTTGCAGCACAATCACATAACCGACTGACATACTGATACCCGCAGCTTGCTATAGATTAGACAGGCCAGAGCAGCTGAACATCCTGCTTACTGATATCATTTACCTGTTGAATAGAATAGAGGGAATATCGTCGCCCAGATGCGACAGTGGATAAGACGCAAGCCTTGGGTGTGAGAGACTGTGTCCCTGAGCAAGACACTTAACCCCTCGTTGCTCCAGAGGCGTGCGACCTCTGACATATACAGCAATTGTAAATCACTTTGGATAAAAGCGTCAGCTGATTGAATAAATGAAAAGTGCCTCCTGTCACCAACAATGTTTCCTGCCTTATTCATCATCCTTTCCCTGTAGATACCTTTCATACTTGGTAACTTCACCCCTACTAGTTTACTGGCCGTTGTTACTGTTTTTCTAACAGACCTCTTCTGTGCCAAACCAGCAGATGATGCAGAAGGACGAAACACTTTTAATAAAGGCACGGTGAAACATCTGAAGCATTTTGCTGTGGACGTTTCTTTAAAAAGTTTTCTTTGTTGTGTCTTAGTGCTTTATGAGGTCAGACCACAGATCCCAGTTCAGCTTATGGTCGAGCACGATGCCATTATTTTTATAATTTGTAACAGATTGTATAGGCTTCCCACTGATAAAAGTAGTTAGAGGATTGCAACTTTCTGAAATCGATGGACATTTCTTTTGTTTTTGAGGTGTTTAGGAGGAGGCTTGACTTCGAACACCACTTTAGAAGTAATCAAGAACTGGCCCATGCTCCTGCTCCCCATCCTATAGTAGGCTCATCAAGGCGGTATCATCTGCATACTTAATAAGGTGCTTGTTAGTAGTGTTGTAGTACCGGTCTTTTTGAAGGTCTTGGTCTCGTCTCGGACTCGTCTCGGACTCGACCGCATTTGTACGCGTTCTTGTCTCGGTCTCAGACACTGAGGACTCTGGATTTTATTTCAAGAGCAGTCAACTTTTGGGATTATCAATAAATTGCTTTTGCATTGTCTGATTTATTTGTTAACATCCTAACTTTGATTGGATGTAAAACATATTGCTTCAAATGAACCTAATTAAAAATGTGTTGTTACCGTCCCCCTTCCCCGCGATGGCGATGCTTACATTGATTTCAGCTCTTAGTGTTTGTTTGTGGGTGTTTTAATAGGAATGTGGATCTTTCAAACCAATTTGAGAAGTACTTATGATCTCGTTCCACATTTTATTGTGTGTCATGTGATGTGGGGAACAGGTCTTGGTCTTGACTCGGTCTCGGTTTGGGCGGTCTTGACTACAACACTACCTGTTAGGAAAAGTGCTAGTGGAAGAGTTTGTATATAAAATAAACATTAAAGGATAGGACTGAGTGATATGGCAAAGAATTCATATCCCGATAACGATAAATATCCCAATATATCACCTTTTTTGTAAATTCACAAATACACAAAAAGACAAACTGACCCTCGTTACCAATAAGGAGGCACATAATTGGCTTAGTTTTACAAGTCAAGTATTCTTGATGTGCTCCCTCTTATCTTTGCACTTACATGTCACACAACACAAGTTCCTATAATCTGCACTCCGGTGACTTGTATTTGTAGTCTGTAGCTATAGGGTCCTTACAGGGCTCGGTCAGAGAGGCTACTCTGCTCCCTCCACCTGGAATACACTGCAGGCTGCAAGTGAAACATTTGCTGAATTCAAACACTGGATGAAAGACATGGAGCTAGAAACTATAAATTGGTGTCACTGCATTTCCTTTAAACGTACATGTACAAATTGCTTTTAAGTGGTCTTAAAGTTGTACTGACTGTCCTTTGGTTGTTGCAGGTGTGTGGTGTTCTCATCTGTAACTCTGCTCTGTCAGTATGCTGCTATTTCTATTATCAACTGGTTAAATGAAGGTTAAATTTAAAAGAAAATTGAGACGTTGAGATATTTGACAGGATTAGAAAAACCTCCTAAGTCATAAGAACGTATCCTCTGGGGACTTTGAATAGAGTTAAAGATATTTTACTCTGAAACACGATTGTCAACAGGCTGGTGGCGCTAGAGGAAAGGTCTGTGGATCACCAAAGTCAGCTGGATCTATCCCCGGGGTTTATTAATGTCTGTACGGAAATTCAAAGCAATCCATCAGATGTTTTTTGAGTTATTTCGGATTTTTTAGCCATGCTGCTAGCACATGTTTATATATTATTATCTATAATAACATTAAATATATATGGTTTTATTTCTGTGAAGGACTGTTATGTTGTCAGTTATGTTGGTTCTGGACCATCCATTATCTATACCCACTTGTCCTGACTTGACCATATTTGTGAAGGTTGATGGTCCTGTGGAAAGCTGTGTTCTGTTTCCACCCTGCAGATTCGATTAACCCAGATACTTTTCTAATCTATCTGCATCAGCGTGGGCGTAACGGAACTGACAGCCTGTCTCTCTGTCTCCACAGATGTCCAGCTATAAGAGAGCTACGTTGGAGGAGGACGAAGTGTCGGACGCTCCGGCTGAGGCAGCCTCGTCTCCTGACAGAGTGGAGGTCAGTGAACGCAACAAACACACGGACAGAAAAAGCAACAAGAAGGGTGTACAGAAATGACATTTTGTTTGTCAGGGAGGACAGGGACTCAGCTCAGCTCCTCATCTCCTGAAATCCTCCACGGCTAACTGGTCCCAGGTGAAGTCCTGGACTCAGAGAGATTCAAATCCAAGGACAGCGTCACTCCTGGAGCCAGACCTTGGGAGGGCTCGGACTAAAAACTCAAAAGGGGGCCACCGTCGTGTGGGGCCAACAGCCACAAAGAGAGGAGCGGCGGGGGGTCTGGAGCGCCGCCAGTCAGACACTCAGAGACAACAAATGTTAGCTCTGTGGGTAGTGCTGGTAGAGGAGGTTCAGTGATGCCTTAAATATTGCAGTAAAAAGTGTGAGGGGCTGCCATGTTGGAGGCATGTTGTTTAAGGTACAGGTGAGACACGAAATCTGATCTAAGAAGTCCAGATCTAAAAACAGATAAATGTGTTTAAAGGTTTACCAGACAATATGTCACCCAGTCCATTACAGTATAGATGGTACCAGAACGCCTGAGATCAACGGTCAGTGTCCAACTTTGTAGTTGTGTCATCAGATCTGTGGCTGTATGTCTTGGACACTTAAAGAGAGTTGGGGGGAGGGCTGCTGGACAGACCTGGTGAGGTCTTCAGTTCCTACCTGGGGGGAGAATTATTCTTGCCTTCTTGGGAGATGAAATAGATTCTCAAAGTTGTGGTCAGAAGGTTTTTGTTGCCTGTTGTGGAAACAACCAAAGAAGCTGCTAGCTGACACCAGCAGTAGAGGAAGCTGAACAAGGAGACTTTCAGGCTACTTATCTTAGGAGACCATTGAATCAAAGCCATTGGTGACGGGATCAAAAACTATGATATCAGAAGAGATCAGAGCATCCGCGGAGAAGGACTCTATGTGCAGGATGTTCCCGGGTTTTTACGCCTGCGGACACCTCGAGATCCAGAAAGGGTTAGGACCTGGAGCTGGGTTTAGAGCTCAAGACATAGATAATGTTCTTGTTCAGCTGTTTGGATTCAGTGTTTCTGTCATTGTCTCTTTCAGGTGGGTTTCAGGAAGGGAGGCGTGGATATTCTGGGCAGGAGGACTCAGCTGGAGGTTCTGCTGTCGGTCCTGCTGCTGGCTGCCCTGCTGGCTCTGCTGGCCTGTCTGCTGGTGCTGGGTCTAGGATTCAGCTCAGGTAACAACGTTAAACACCTGCCTCCGTCTATGCTCTTATTTCCTACCCCGGCCTACCCTTCACCTCCCCATCCTTCCTTCCTTTCCTTCACTTTTTTCCTCCTTTCCTTCGTACCAGTGCCTTCTCCTCATTGCTTCTTCTATCCTTTCCTACCCCCCGCTTTCCTCTCCTTCCGCCTTTCCTTTGTTATCCTTTCCTACCCCACATACCCTTCGCTACACCCTCATCCCATCTCATCTCTTAACCTAATTTCTTGTCCTGCCACCCCTTTCTTTCTGTATTTTCCTTCATTTCCTTCACTTACTTTCCTGCCCTACCCACATATCCTTCTCAGCCTCCTAATTTTCTTGCCTCTCTTTTCCCTTACTTTCTCACCTCCTCCTATCATTTGTTGCCCCCTCCTTTCCATGTCTACCACGTCCTTTCCTTCTCATACTCCTCCCTTTCTCTCCCCCCCTACCTTTCTATTCCCTTCCTTTCCTACACCCACCCATCTTTCTCTTCCTCCTCCCTGCTTTTCCTATGTCTTTCTTCTCTTCTTCCTTCCTTTTTATTTCCTTTTAATTTCCTTCTCTGCCTCCTATTTCCTTTCCTTCCCTATACCTCATCCTTTCCTCTTCTGCCTCCCAGTCCCTTTCCTGCTCCCACCCATCCTTCTCTACATCTCCCTTTTCTTTTCAGAGTTCCTTCTTTGCGTCTCTAACTCCTCCTTTCCTTTCTTATACTTTCCTTCCCCGCCTTTCCTTTTCTACCGACTCCCATCCTCCCGTGTCCCCCGTCGTTACCCTCCTTACCTCCTGAACAGATACAGCTTTATATTCTAACAGATTAAACATACTTCTTGCAGCTTCAGACTGAGTCCTCTTCAGTTTTCTGAACACTTCTATTTTTTTTGTGTGCCATGATGCTCTGCAGACAGTGGGCGTGGCCTGTGCCTGTCGGAGGCGTGTGTCACTGTGGCGAGTCAGATGGTGGAAGCGATGGACCGCAGCGTCGACCCGTGCCACGACTTCTACCAGTTCGCCTGCGGAGGCTGGATAAGGAAAAACCCGCTGCCTGACGGACGATCTCGCTGGTCCACGTTCAACAGCATCTGGGAGCAGAACCAGGCACTGCTGAAACACCTCCTGGGTAAGACAGGTGGAGAGAGAGAGAGACAGGTAGAGAGAGAGACATAGGAGAGAGAGAGAGAGAGACAGGTAGAGAGAGACATACATAACTACAGAGGAATATGTGTATCCAGTAACCTGGGAAAAATATTCTGCAACATCATTAATAAACGACTTGTGAACTTTCTTGATAACCACAATATTCTGCATAAATGCCAAATAGTTTTTTTGCGAAATTGCCACACAACAGACCATATATTTACCCTCCAGACTCTAATTGATCAAGAATTAAACATTAAGAAAAGAAAGGTATATGCCTGTTTTGTTGACTTCCAAAAAGCCTTTGATTCCATCTGGCACGAGGGCCTTTTCTATAGGCTACTTGAAAGTGGCATTGGAGGGCAAACATATGATTTGATTAAGAACGTGTATACAAAAAGTGAATGTGCCATAAAGATTGGAAACAAACAAACAGAGTTCTTCTCCCAGGGCCGGGGAATGAGGCAGGGATGCAATCTCAGTTCAGTTCTCTTCAATCTATATATCAATGAATTAGCAAACCAATTAGAAAGTTCCACGGCACCTGGCCTCATCCTGAACGACACAGAGATCAGAGGTCTGCTGTATGCAGATGACTTAGTGTTGCTCTCACCTACTAAAGAAGGTTTGCAGCAGCACTTTAATCTCCTGTAGAGATTCTGTCAGACCTGGGCCCTGACAGTAAACACAGCAAAGACTAAGATAATGATCTTTCAGAAACAATACAGAAATCAGGTTACACACAATTTCTATTTAGATACCACTAAATTACAACACACAAAAAACTACAGTTACCTTGGCCTCAACATTACATACACAGGAAACTTCAACAAGGCTGTGAAAGATCTGAGGGACAAAGCAAGGAGAGCTTTCTATGCAATAAAAAGAAACTTTAAAATATATATTCCAATTGAAATCTGGCTGAAAATTTTCCAATTTGTACTAGAACCAATAATTCTATATGGTAGCGAAATCTGGGGGCCAAAACTTAATAATGAATTTGACAAATGGGACAAAACAATCATAGAATCTTTCCATACTGAGTTCTGTAAGAGCATCCTGCAGGTGCAGAGAAAGACACCAAATAACCTGTTCAAAGCAGAGCTCGGCCAATACCCCCTCCTACTAAAAATACAGAAAAGATCACTTAAAATCAGTTAAACCCCAGACATATCCTCACAAAGCCCTAACATACCAGGAGCTGAAACCAGAGAAGAGTCCCCTCAGCCAGCTGGTTCTGAGGCTCTCTGCAGTAACAAGTTCCCAACAGCCTCAGGACAGCAACACCAACTCAAGCAGACCAAACCAAATTATCAGCAAGCAGAAAGAAAAATATATTGAATACTGGAAAGAAACGACCAAAACACAAAGTAAATTACAATGTTATCTGACCCTAAAAAGAGAATTCACACTGGCAAATTACCTGAGTACAATAAAATGTCCTAAACTAAGAAAAATGTTACAGACTGAGTGAACACAGCCTGGCCATAGAAAAGGGTCGACACAGACAGAGCTGGCTACCACAAGAGGAGAGACTCTGCTCCCAGTGTGACAGAGGACAGGTAGAGACAGGGGACAGGTGGAGACAGAGGACAGGTAGAGACAGAGCTATATAATGCCCCAAATATAAAACACAAAGACAAAAACACTTTGCAAACATTTCCCAAATATACCCCGAATTCAAATTCATATCAGACACACAGAAACTCCCCTATTTACTGGGAGAAATGCCCAAATGTGAAATAATTGCTGCAAAATATGTCTCGTCATGCTAAGAAGTGAGGACAACCAGTGGAAACTCAGACTGATAAATAATTGAACAGATTTTCAAATTATTATTATTTTGATCATTTGATATTTTAGTAATTTTTTTGTTTTTACATTTGATACTGATATTTTTTCTTTTTATTATTTTTTTTAATCAATTCATTCTAATTTTTGTCTATTAATATATACACAAACGTTACTGTTTCATTTATTTATATATATTTTTAACACGCACACACACTTACCGTTTTATTTATTTATTTATTTATTTATTTTAATTTTTAATATACAGTATATATAACGCACATACACGCACACACGCTTACTGTTTGATTTATTTATTTTATTTAAATTTTTTATATATATATATATATATAACACACACACACACACCCTTACTGTTTTATTTTTTTTTTATTTAAATTTTTCTCTTTTTTTTTAAAACACAAACACACATACACTTTGATTACTTTACGCTTTAATTGTTTAATGAAATGTATGGGGCTGATTGATCTTATGTTGTGTATATATGATGCTTTGGCAAAGTTGTTATTTCATTCATGCCAATAAAGCTAATTTGAATTGAATTGAGACAGGTAGCGAGAGAGCGAGACAGGTGGAGAGAGACAGGTAGAGAGAGAGACATTACATTGAACATTTAAATTTTTAACCTTTTAATAGTAATTATTATTTAGTATAAATCAGACTTTCATAATCATTAATATAAAATATTACATTTTATTAATGAGGAATGAGGAACTCAATATCCTGTGAGACGGTGCTGAAATGAATGAAAGATATGGTGTTTTGGGTGGGGCCGTCCCCTCTGCTGTACCTCAGTGTTTCCCCTTGGATGGAGTTGTAGCAGCGGAGTTGAAGCAAATTTTTTGTCTGAATATAAAACCCCAACACAACATGTCTCAGCAACATTGCTCTTGTGTCCATGAGCATGTGATGCACCTTAGAATAGCTTCAAACTGCAGTGTTTTCCCAGTTTAATGTGAGCTTTAGATGAATGTTTTGGTGGTCGGGGGTTTTGGGGATCCTCCCCCAAGAAAATGTTATGTTTTCCAATGAAAAATATGTTATCATTGGAAATCATATTGGGCCGTTATTTTCACCATATCTCTGAACAAATAGTTGGAAAAGCTGCCAAAGATCAGTCTGCTGGAGGAACTCCAACCTTTAGATCTGGAGAAAGTAATTTGGTTGGTTCTGTTGCTCCTCAGTAATTTTACAGTGATGGCTCAGCATGTTTTGGGCATTGCCCCCTGAAACCCTGTTAATATGACCTCAGAATCATTACATGTTTGCCTTTTGTGTCTTCATTTTACAGCTTTTGACATTTATCAGTGGACATTAATATAAAAAATAGGCAAAATGAGAAACCTCCTCCCTTCTGAGGTGCATTTTATTTGCACATTAAAATCCAAACAGAAACGTCTCCTAATGAGCTTAATAGGACTAGTTTGCATCACTAATTTGCTTTACTAACCTCAGCTCCTCCAGTCACCTCCGTCAGTCAGTAGAGGACGGAGCTGCAGGCTGCACCAGTTTAGTCTCAGTTTGTACCTGATATTCGATACATTGGACAAGTAGGCAGTAATAAAATACAGCTTCCAGTTACTTTCTAAAAATTGAGCTAATGTTAAATGCTCCGTATTTGTATAGCGCCTTTCTAGTCTTTTCGACCTCTCAAAACGCTTTTACACTACATCTGCATTCAAACACATTCATACACTGAGTACTCCTAAGTGCTCAAACAGAAACTAACATTCACACACTGGCAGAACAGCCGCCAGGGGCAATTCGGGGTTCAGTATCTTGCCCAAGGACACTTCGACACGCAGCCTGGGGGAGCCGGGGATTGAACCGCCGACCTTCCGATTAACAGCCAACCCGCTCTACTGCTGTAGAAGCTGCTCAGCTGCAGGCTGAAGGGGAGATGTTCGCTAACTTAGTGCTAACCGGCTTCACTTTTCCAGCAGGTGGGAAACAACAGACTTTTCTTGGTCTTGAGAAACCGACACTCTGTAACAGACACCGTACATTTACTGCCAGAATATTTTCCTCCACTCGCGTCCGTCACCGTCACTTTCTGCACCGCACCTCCTGATTCAGAGTTACGCTGCTCTTATAACACAATCTGTTACCCATGTTCTGCATAAAACGAGGAGAGGTAGCAAGCCGAGTATTGAGTGCTGCCTCGCCTGTACACGGTTTTGGGCGGGGTAGTCCCCTCTGCTGTACCTGTACACGGTTTTGGGCGGGGTAGTCCCCTCTGCTGTACCTGTACACTGTTTTGGGCGGGGTAGTCCCCTCTGTTGTACCTGTACACTGGTTTGGGCGGGGTAGTCCCCTCTGCTGTACCTGTACACTGGTTTGGGCGGGGTAGTCCCCTCTGCTGTACCTGTACACTGGTTTGGGCGGGGTAGTCCCCTCTGCTGTACCTGTACACTGGTTTGGGCGGGGTAGTCCCCTCTGCTGTACCTGTACACTGGTTTGGGCGGGGTAGTCCCCTCTGCTGTACCTGTACACTGGTTTGGGCGGGGTAGTCCCCTCTGCTGTACCTGTACACTGGTTTGGGAGGGGTAGTCCCCTCTGCTGTACCTGTACACTGTTTTGGTCGGGTTTAGTCCCCTCTGCTTTATCTGTACACTGGTTTGTGAGGGGTATTCCCCTCTGCTGTATCTGTACACTGTTTTGGGCGGGGTAGTCCCCTCTGCGCTGTACAGTAACCGTTTGTGCTGTTGTTTTTTTGTAGAGAACGGGACTTTTAACAGCAGCAGCGAGGCGGAGAGGAAGACTCAGTCCTACTACCTGTCCTGTCTCAACACGCAGAGGATCGAGGAGCTGGGAGCTCAGCCTCTAGTGGACCTCATCGCAAAGGTAACCAAACTTCAACTAAAGTTCTTTGGATGTATAAAACCTCTTAAAACCTCTTGTTTTTGTTACCCTGCTGCCTTCAAAATAAAAGTGCCTAAGCTGTCTGTCGGCGCTAGATCAAATGAATGATTTGTAATTAATATATTACTTGATGTCATCATTTTTATAGACGTAATATTCATACTTGTTGAAATAAACAGTTTGATAGCAGCGTATCTTTGCTGAGCAAAAGTTATCTGCGAAAGGAATGAAGGCCTGTCCAAAATACAGTTCAGTGATTTTAGCAAATTAAAGCCCAGTCTATTAACTGAAGTTTAACGGTAGTCAGTGAAACACTTTGGTTCATAGACACATGTTTGGAAAACTTCCCAAAGGGACGTGAAGGGACGTATTTTATAAAGTATTTTGGGGCATTTTTTATTGTTGACTGTAGATAGAAGACAGGAATTAAAAGCAGAAAGCAGAGATAGTCTGGAGAAGTTGCACATTTATCAGAGAGAGGAAGAAATAAAGATGTGGTTTTTGTTGAGCGGTCCTGATTGCTGGACATGTTTTAATTACATCTCCTGATCTCCAAAGTATGAACCCATTCAATTTTTAATGACTTCATGACCTCCTTCAGCACCAAACTATAACTTTACATCCACAAGATTGCCAATGACGAGATTATGATAAAAGTTTATATTCATGCACAATCTTACAATCTTTATATGATCTTTTCAATGTCATGACATTTTTAATAAAACATAATATAAATGATTAGGAAAACAGACTTTTAGCTAAAGACTTCTGATCCAAAGTCTGATGTATGAAGCTGGTGAAATTAATATGTTGTTCTTAGTGTCTTCTGATGAAATATGGAGGTCTATGTAATATAATTCAAGGTGAAGTTTATGAAATGAATAGTATCCCTATCAGCAAACAAATCAAATGTGAACTAAAAAGCAGTCAGTCTAAAATAAAAGAGAGTATCATCAGCAAACAGGTGTAGAATTTTATTCCTCTTTGTCTTTAAAGAGATGTAATCATATTCGGTCATAATTATATTTACAAGAAAGATCATCTGTACTGTTCAGGCTCTAACAACATTGGTCTGTTGTTGGACTCTTTTTTCTATCTGTAGATCGGGGGCTGGAACATGACGGGTCCCTGGGAGAAGGAGAACTTCATGGAGGTTCTGAAGGTGGTTTCTGGTCCATACAGAGCTCAGCCTTTCTTCAGTGTCGGAGTCAGCGCTGATCCTAAAAACTCCAACAGCAACGTCATCCAGGTACACCAGAACCACTGAGAACCAGACTAACCTAGACTGTTCAGACAGAACCAGACCTCTGGGAGTATTAAAGATAAAAATGGTGGTTGTGTCTCCACTCGGACGGCCAGCAGGGGGCGACTCCTCTGGTTGCAAAAAGAAGTCCGGCTCCATTAGAAATAATGGTAAAATGAGGCTACTTCTCGGCGGATTTATTACCTCATTTATTACCTCATTAAACACTTTGCTAATGAGTTTATGGTCTCAGTTGCTAGTTTCAAGTCTTCTTCAATACAAAATGATGTTCATTTAGTAAGTCCCCCTCCCCCTCTGCTACGAAGCCAGCATGAGCATGAGAACTGTCCAGCACTCCACACTGAACTTTTTGACCGTTATCAGTGCACCATCTGGGTGCTAACAGTGGACTGCATTTTGTGAAAGCTCTTATACCCTCAGAATAGCAAGTGAGAGTACAGAAGGGGGAATTGAGACACAGCAAAGCGAAACAAAACCGACAGTCATCAGCATGTTGGGTGAGAAGTCCTTAAAGTGCTCTGAAACAATCTATACGTCTTTAATTCCATGACAACTCTATCTGCGGATGAATGTAAGGTGATACTGAAAGCTCCAGAACAGGTTTGGTTGTCAATGTTGCTCAGGTGTTTCAAGCTGATTGGTCCACAGGTTACTCTTGTGTACTATTTCTGCGTGGTCAAATGTCAGGCTGCAGAACAAGAGTTTTCACTCGTTAATCTCCTCTGGCCAGGTGGACCAATCAGGGCTCTTCCTGCCGTCCAGGGACTATTACCTCAACAAGACAGCCAATGAGAAGGTGAGAATTCCCGTCATTCCAGCTGGGAAGTTTCAAAATACCAAAGATCATTTGAGCTTATTAAAATTATTTAGATTATTTGAGGCTTCACAGTGTCAAGTTAATAACACAAAGATGAAAGAAATCGACATTTATCCAAATTCCAGGTGCTGGTGGCGTACCTGGACTACATGGTGGAGTTGGGGATGCTGCTGGGGGGGGAGAAGAGCTCCACTCAGCTTCAGATGCAGCAGATTCTGGAGTTTGAGACGGCGCTTGCCAACATCACTGTCCCACAGGACCAACGGCGGGACGAGGAGAAGAACTACCACAAAGTCACCATCGCTGAATTACAGGTGAGTTTAGCAACACCTGAGTGCTGACTGAAAGTGTGTTTAAGTGGGTGTTCAGTTAAAAAATGTAGCTTACTATTATCAGAGGGTAAACAGTAGAAGTTCAACATGTTAATGTGTCCATCACTTTGGTTTATGACCAAACACATGCAGAACTGATGACATTCTCATCAGACTCAGCTGTATTTACTTAAACTTGAACTAAATTAAAGTATTAAACTGAGATGGTGAACAGTATTCCTGCTAAACGTCAGCGTGTTAGCATTTGAATCTGACATTATGTCAAGGTTTGGTGTGTAGTTGAAAAGTTGAGGACCTAAATGTAGGAAACAGAGCGGAGCAAGTTCAGATGAAACGAACAGGCAGACATCACACGAGACAGAGCACGACAAGCTACAATGAACCAACAAGAGCAGAACAGGAATGACAAAACATTTCAACACTGGCTAATGAGCAGGGAGGTAATACACAGATGAGACACATGTGGTGTCAGATATACTTTATTTACTTTACCTCTTGTAATCAAGACAAGACAGGAAACAAGCTGGATTCAAACAGATGTAGACAACCTCCAGAACAAAACAGGAAACAGGGCGTGACACCACTAAAATGCAGGACTGAACCAAGACAAGAGACAGAACAGGTACTAAGTGAGCAAAACAGAACATGTCTGTGAAGATTCTCAGTCATCCAGGTCATAGTTATCCAAAGAAGGTTAAAGTCAAGGGCAGCTGGACTTTGTTGAAGATACTACAAGCCCCTCATCCGAGAGACTTCTTCAGTTCTGACTGACTGGTAGGGAAACTCAGCTATTTAATCTCAGTGGGGTTGTTTGCCAGGATCGTCGACACCGCTGGTTCGTTAGTGTTCCTGGCTGTTGTAACGACATTTGGCTAACTGCCAAGCTAACATTAGCTGTGCTTTATAAAACATACAGGACGACAGGGCAGTTTAAATGAACCCTTTCTACATGTTTACCTTACAGACAGGTGTATTAATAAATTATTGTCTTTTTACTAACGAAGGTTTTATTGCACGTACTTGCAATAGTTTGGAGCTAACTTAACTTCACCGTCTCTGTCGTGACGGCGCGGCAGCTCGCTCTGCTGCCGCTGTGTGTCTGTAGGAGGCGACGGAGAGCAGCAGAGGCTGCAGCCTGATGATAAACAGTCCCGGGCACGTTTAATACCTCGTCTCAGTGCCATCAATAAATAACATTAGCTTTCTTATCCATCACGTTTCAAGTTAAATCAGATTTGACGCTCGAGTGTTTTGGAGGAGAAAGAAAGAAAGAAAGAAAGAAAGATCACACCTAAACCTCAACCTGGATGCACAGACGTGTGCTGTGTCTTTACTGGCGGCTGTTAAATGGACCTTTTCATTCCCCACCTGTGCTCCAGGTTTTGTCTCATGGATGTTTAATGTGTGTTGGTTGACATCCTTTAATCTGCTGATGTTTCCTCTCTCTCTCTGTCTCTCTCTCTCTCTGTCTCTCTCTCTCTCTCTCTCTCTCGGTGCATGCTGGGAGTGTTTGGGTGCGTGTGAGGGTTCACACGAGGTGAGGGTGAGCGTGTGCTTGTTTCAAACTTTTCTAAATTTTTGTTTCAAGTTTCCTGAGTAAACTTTTTTTGTTGTGATAAGAGTATTTTGAGGATTAGTTAGGGAGCGGGATGGCGTCCCTTACGCCACCTGTCTCCATCCGCCATGGAGTCAGGTGTGTGACGGCGAACGGGGTGAATGTGGAGGAAGTGCTACTTGCAGTTGGACAGGAGATCGGCTATGAAAACATTTCATCTGCCTCGCGAATGAATAAAGCGGTGGTTGTGTTTTTAAAAGAAGAGAACCACGTGAATCATCTTATAAGCAGCGGAATAGTGGGAAGTGGAGACTTTGTTACTGTTTTGCCGCTGGTTGCTCCAACTATTAAGGTGACTGTGTCAAACGTGCCGCCTTTCATCCAGAGTAATGAGATAGAACGAGAGCTTTTGCGATATGGTAAGTTAGCTAGCGCCATTAAAACCGTTCCTCTTGGATGTAGAAATGAAGCGCTAAAGCACGTAATGTCGTTTAGAAGACAGGTTTTTATGTTCCTGAATGAACAGGCGTTAGACGTGTCTTTTAAAGTTTGGCATGAAGGAAGAGCGTACATGGTTTATGCAAACACTGGGAATATGAAATGTTTTGAGTGTGGAGACGTTGGGCATAAGCGTTTAGCATGCCCGCATAAAGCTCAAGCTGATGAGGCCGTTGGTCCTGTGAAAGATCCTGAGAACGTGCAGTCTGTAGAGGAGGAAGAGGATGAGCCTCAGGGAGCTGAGGAAGCTATTGTTGTAGTAGAGGAAGATGAGCCTCAGGGAGCTGAGGAAGCTATTGTTGTAGTAGAGGAAGATGAGCCTCAGGGAGCTGAGGAAGCTGTTGAATTAAATGAAGAAAATGACAACCAAACTGAGGAAAGTGGGATTGTGAATAATGAAACAACAGGAATGGTGGGAAACAAAGTAATGAGTGAAGATAGGGAAACTGTTGCAAGTAGTGGAGGAAATGGTGTTGGAAGTGAGAATATTGGTGATGCAGAAATGAGAGATGAAGATGCTCTTTCTGAGTTTTCAGAAATTGGGTCACAAGTGATTGAAGACATGTACCCTTTAGAGGAAATTAATGACTTTCTGGATACAACATTCGGTAAAATTGTAGAAGTAGAAGATTTTTTTCCAGATGTGGACAAATTTATAATATCAGTGTTGTTTCTGCAAAAAACAGTGAGCTATGAAGTTTTGGATAAAAAGAAAAGATTCAGGCTGAAAAAGATGGTAACGAAGTTGAGGAGAAGGAAAGCGAAAGTTTAAAAACAGCTTAGATATGAATAAATCACAAGTGGTGTTCTTTACTCTCTGCTCTTTTTTTTCAGTTTCTGTCTTTTTCTTAATTCTCTATATGGATGTGTGGAGAGTGGGTTCATTAAATATTAATGGGGGTAGGGACAAGAATAAATTAGCAAAGATTTCTGAGTTTTTAAGAATCGAAAAGGTTAATGTTTGTTTTTTACAAGAAACGCATACAGACACTGATAATGAGGTCGAATGGGGGTTGTGGTGGAAAGGAAAATTTGCTTTGAGTCATGACACAAGAAATAGTGCGGGGGTAGCTATTTTATTTTCTAAAAGTGTGAGTATTGTAAAGATAGAAGAAATTGTGAAAGGAAGATTACTTTTAACACAAATTGAGTATAATGGAATAGAGTCTGTATTTGTTAATGTTTATGCTCCTAATAATGGTCCAGAGAGGCTGATATTTTTTATGGAGTTAAGGAAAGTGCTAAAAAAATATGATGATAATGTTTGTCTAATACTTGGAGGTGATTGGAATTGTACAATAGACTTTGTTGTTGATAGGAATGGAGAAGAGCCTCATAGTAAGTCAAGGGATGTATTAAAAAAAGTTATAAATGAATTTCAGTTAACAGATGTATGGAGAACGAGGAATGAAGGAGTAAAGCAGTATACGTGGCTAAGAGTGGTTGATAATAGAATTAGTGGAGCGAGATTGGATAGGTTTTATCTAAAAAAGACATGGAACAACAAGGTGATGAATACTTTTATTAGACCTAATGGTTTTTCAGACCATCATATGGTCATATTAGATGTTAATTTGGAAAAAACATGCAGATCTAATTATTACTGGATTTTTAATATTAAGTTATTAAGTTTTCTGGGATATTTGGAAATTGAAGAAAAATTCTTTTGAAAACCTAAGTCAATGGTGGGATGTGGGCAAGACAAATATAAAAATGTTTTGTCAAAACTATGCTTTCCACTCATCAATTATACTGAAAGCAACAGTGAAAGCTTTACAAAGTGACATTGAGTTCATTGAAAGACAAGCTGTAAATAATAATGAAGCTGTACAGTGTCATGGGTTAAATAAGAAAAGACAAGAGCTAAGCTCTCTTCTACATGAGCAAGCAAAAGGAGCATTGGTGAGATCAAGATACTGTTCTGTAAAAGAAATGGATGCTCCAAGTGCTTTCTTTTTTAACCTGGAAAGGAAACATGTCCAACAAAAGATGATGTGCCATCTTCGTCGTTCGGATGGATCCGTGACATCAGATCCTACAGAAATGAGAAGATTGGCTGGAGACTTTTATAAACTATTATATACAGCTGAGAGTTGTGACATTGACTGCACTAAAGACTTGCTTAAGGACTTACCTCAGCTGGAAGAAGAAAAGAAAAAAGAGCTGGATGATGTAATAACTTTTCATGAGGTTACAGAGGCGATGAGGCAACTATCTAACGGCAGATCGCCGGGGATTGATGGATTACCGGTGGAGTTTTATCAACATTTCTGGGACCTAATAGGACCAGATTTATATGAAGTTATTTTAGAATGCATAAAAAATAATGCACTTCCGATAAGTTGTCGTCGAGCAGTTTTGTCATTGCTTCCAAAGAAAGGAGACCTTGGACTTCTAAAAAACTGGAGACCGGTATCACTGTTGTGTCTGGACTATAAGATTGTTTCGAAGTGTTTAGCAAATAGACTCAAGCACTGTCTGGATTTGTTGATCAAAAATGACCAAACATATTGCATTCCTAAGAGATCTATAATAGATAGTCTTTTTTTAGTGAGAGATATAATTGAATTTAATCAGAAAATTAAGAATGATTTAGGAGTGTTGTCATTGGACCAAGAAAAGGCGTTTGATCGTGTTGATCATGATTATCTTTTTAAAGTGTTAAAGGGTTATGGATTTGGTGATGTTTTTATTTCATATATTAAGTTGTTGTATTCAAATGTTTATGTGATGGTGAAAGTAGGGGGTGGTTTAAGTGCTCCAATACCCGTGACAAGAGGCATCAGGCAAGGCTGTCCAATTTCTGGACAACTATATAGCCTTATTATCGAAACTATATTATGTAGGTTGAGGAAGAATTTAAATGGAATTCTAATTCCTCATGGCAACGGTCATTCTAAGGTGGTTTTATCAGCCTATGCAGATGATATTACAGTTTTTATTAAAGAAAAAGACGATATTGAAATTTTAACAAAAACTATTGAATTGTATGAAAAAGCCTCCTCTGCTAAGGTCAATTGGACAAAAAGTGAAGGTTTTATGATTGGCAATTTGGAAAATTTTCCACAACTTCCAGGAAGGTTGCAATGGAAGAAAGATGGACTAAAGATTTTAGGAGTTTTTTTAGGAAATGATCAATTTCAGAAGAAAAACTGGGAGGGTTTGTTAGAGAAGGTGTCTGCCCGATTGTCGAAGTGGCGATGGCTATTACCACAATTGTCATATCGAGGAAGGGTGCTGGTAGTAAACAATCTGGCTGCTTCTATTCTGTGGCACAGGACTATGGTCATGGAGCCACCAGAGGAACTGATCTCCAGTATACAAAGGGAAATAGTGAATTTCTTCTGGGATGGACAACATTGGTTGCGGGCTGCCGTGTTATACCTACCAGTGCAAGAAGGCGGCCAAGGACTAGTGGATGTGAGAAACAGAGTCCGTGGTTTCAGGATACAAGCGGCACAGAAATTTCTGTATGACAAAGATGTGCTTTGGGGAAAGACTGCAAGTGCGATCATGAGGAGAGTTGGTGGCTTTGGACTGGATAAACAACTCTTTTTAATGAAGCTTGAAGAAATGAACTTGTCTGAGCTCACTGTGTTTTACAGGGCTATGTTGCAAACATGGAGAACTGTTATAAGAGCAGAACGGAATATGGACAATCTAGAACTTTGGGCACCAGAGGAACCACTTTTTTTTAATCCATTGATTCAAACCAGAATATTGTCTTCTGTGACTGTACGACAATGTCTATTAAGGAATGGAATTGTTAAGCTGGATCATTTATTGAATGACGAAGGATGGAAACCGATTGATGAACTTCACGAAGCAACAGGATTGAGATCTTCACGTCTGGTGTCAAAACTAAAGGAAGAAATAAACAACGCATTACCAAGTGGGTACAGAAGTTTTATTGCACAAAAAAGACATGAGAATAACCAGGACATGGGGGATAATGTGCAATTTCCAGAACTGGTTATTTCTCCAGCAGTGAAGGAGGATGATGAAGAAGAAGTGGTCGACACCGTTCTATCCTTTGGGAATCCTCAGTTTTGTTCCTTTAAAAGCATGTCAAAGAAGGAAATGTACAACATTACAGTAAAGAACAGTAAACAGTAAACAGAAGGCTTCGAAGTGGCCAGATTTGTTGAGGCCAGACTTCCTGATAAGAGACAGGTGGAGGGCCCTATATAAGCCTCCTGTAGAGAAGCGCTCCGGCGATCTACAGTGGAGGATTATTTATGGGGCGATAGCAACAGACAGACATGTGGCACACCTGAACACAGCGGTAAAGGGGGAATGTCGATTCTGTGGGGAAAAAGAGGATTTGGAGCATTTGTTTTTAAAGTGTGAGAGATTAAATGGTATTTTTAAATTGCTTGGGAGCTGGTTTAGGAAATTTGATGAGGAGTTTTCGGATAGGGTGTTTATTGGAGGAATCAAATATTCATTTTCAAAAAGGAAAAAAATGTTTCTTTTAAATTACCTAATTGGAACGGCTAAACTGGCAGTGTGGAAAACACGGAAAAATAAAGGTCTAAAATTGGCAACTGTAGATCCTGAAGAGATGTGCAAGCGGCTTGTAGCGGGGAGGCTTAAGATTGAATTTGCGTATTATAGGTTGACAAATAATTTATTTGGGTTTTGTGAGATATGGTGTGTTGATGAAGTGTTATGTAAGTTGCATGAGGATCAGTTTGTTTTGAAGTTTTAAAAAAGGAGTTTTATTATAAGAGTACAAATGGTTTTATGGTGATGGTTACTTTGTTCATAATTTTGAAGTAAAAATGTATAAATAAAGGTATTGTTAAACCTCAAAACCTCTCTCTCTGTCTGCAGAGTTACTGTTTAATGCAGATGGTGATCTGAGCAGTGATGTAGTTGCATGTAGCGTCGGTGGTGCTGCTCCGCTGTTGTGTTGTAGAGTCTCTCTCTCCTTCAGGGATGCTTGTGGGGTCACCATGGCAACTGTTGCCATGAGCTGTTGCTATGTGTCTGCATCTCTGTGGCGAGGGGGGGGGGGCGGTTAGATAACAGGTTATTATATGAACATGAAGGAGACTTCAGATGGTCGGCTCTTCCTCTGTCTGGAGCTCACACATGGAGCAGACATTGTTTTGCATTATTATTGTCGTCCCCCCCACTTCCCTTCTCTCCCCGCCCCCGTCCTCTGTCCACTTACAAGATGAACCGAGGCAGTGCACATAAATCCAAATACAGAAACTGCCAACGAACATTAACCATCCCCCTCCCTCTGCTACCCAGGAACCCCATGACCTCTGCAGACATAAACCAGCCACATTCAGATGGAAAGAAATTAGATAATTAGGCCAATTTCCTCCATCATCCAAGATGATATCCACAGAACTCAAGTAGACGTGTATATGACAAGTAACCAAGCAGGCGAACACATGAAGACACATCTGAAGACAACAGCTCACCACAAATGTTTGTACAGGACTCTAGTTTTCTGTAGTAGCTTGGTCCAGCAGATAATATTTTGTGTTTTAGCGTGATGTAATCTTGCTGTAGGGAGCTCCAGCTGTGCGATATCTCGGTAAGAAGAGAGCCACAGGGTCAAGGAGGAGGGGGGCGTTAAGTAAAAACAGACTGTGAGTGAGCGACGGCTCTCTCAATAATATCAGACACCCAGGCACTGCCAAAGCAGTCGAAGGAAGGAGCTTGTGGTGTTTGTCTGTTTCACTTGTTGTGATCTCCGAGGTGTGAGATAAGACCAGATCCAGATCTGAGGAAGTACTGATATCTCTCTTTCAAAGTCTGTTAAGCGGAAAAGGTACCATATTTTTTAACCTTTGGTGCCAAGTATCTCATGACAGGGTGAATTTCCACCGCCCCATTGGACATGTCGTGCATGCGCTGCTGCATGCCGTTGTAGATCCTGCACAGTTTTTTGTTGTTCTAGGCAATAAGGCAAGAACCCCTCATTTGATCTGACTCGCTCTTGACCTGTGGGTAGGATTTGTACTTTTTCAGTCTTTATGGAACAAATAGAGTTTACGGGTCGTTCGAGGCAGGTGCAGTCTCATCTCACCTGAAATCTTTGTGCCTCAGGCCCCACCCACACTCCTGCGTGTTGCTACGTCTGCTCCTCCCGTCCACGGGAGAAGTTTTAAAATGCTGCCGACCCCGTCTTTTGTTTTTAAACTCTGGACAGCGTTTTAGTGAAGACGGGGAAAAAACGGAGGACTTTAGAAACGATGATGCTCGGCTCTCTGATTGGGTCTCATAAGTCATGCAATGCAGAAACACGATGCTGCTGACAAAGTTTTTGATTCGGTATTTTTATTAAAATGTATTGTACCGTGCAAATAACACCTACAGCCGACACGTGTACTGTGCATGTCGCCGTATTTACTTTGCAACGAGTTACATTCAGTAACAGTCCCAGCTCGTTATCGGTCCATGCAAAATAAAATCCGGTGCGGTTCTTCGTCTGTAGTACTTTATTCTTTCGCCAAATCTTCTGTAACTACGGAACAGACCATCTGCTTCATGTTTACACCAGCACACGCACGCCCAGTGTACGTGAACGGCCACTAGATGTGTGTTTTCAGTAGTTTTAATACAGACGGTGATCAACTCTGATACGCAGCTAAAACGCTGCTGTGGACAGAGATCGTATTCGTTTTAAAACTTGTTTTTAAACTGAAACGGAGCAGTGTGGACGGGGCCTCAGTCTGAATTAACCTGCAGTTTGAATATAATATGGATATAACTGCAGCAAAAGTAATAATCCAGTTCTCCGTATTATCATCGTCATGGCATAACACGGCGTGCTTGTTAGATTTTGACACCTGCCTCAGTCTTTCTGTAGCTAGAACACCTGACAGCGTAATATCCCCTCACTGTGCAGCTCTGCTCTGTGTGGGCAGCTGATTTATTCATATTTTTGAATTGTTTCAGATCCTCTTAGACGACAACTGACTGATAAACTTTCTCTGGTTTGGTGCTGATTTCTGCAAGCAGGACTTCTTTAAACAAACAGGTCGCCTCGTGTGGGCCGTTTAGGACGCTGATCATGTAAATGACGAAACCTCTCGAACATTCATCAGGCAGAAACGAGAGACCTGCGATCCTTTTGAGAGTTTGAAGAATCTAACTTGAAACACGAACATGAAAGGCCCAGAGGCTCCAGGAGTTCTTCCTCGTGTTCTTTGGTAGAAGGTTTGAAAGCTTTTTCTTACATGAACACAGAAACCGAATAGTTAACAAACCTAGAGATGGTTTTAGTCCACGAGTAGAGGAAAATAAATATATTTACTGGACGACAGAAAGAAGAGAAGAGGGAAAAGCAACACCGCCCTCTCATCCGGCTTGCAGTGTTTGGAGGCTTTAACAGATAACGTATGGAGAGGTGTGTTCTCTGGGAGCGTCGGCCTTTTAGGTCTCTAATCTCCCTGCTGACATTATGTAGAGCTGCACCTCACGGCCAGGTGGCCCGTAATGTCGTCTTTATCTGCAGTTCTGTTATCTGTGTTCTTGTAAATGCTCCGTATTTGTATAGCTTTCTAGTCTTTTCGACCACTCAAAGCACTTTTACACTACATCTGCATTCACTCACTGAGCCTAAGCGCTCAAACAGAAACATTCACGCACTGGCGGAACAGCCGCCAGGGGCAATTCGGGGTTCAGTATCTTGCCCAAGGACACTTCGACACGCAGCCTGGAGGAGCCACAGTCTCAGTCCACAGTTGTAATTCTGTTGTGAATAAATCCATAAATTTTATCAACATTTTGAGCATTAAACACTTTATTTCCTGCATTCCGATGAATCTTTCTGCCCCAGTTTAGGGTGATTTTTTTATATGTACAGAATAAAAAGAAACAAAGTTCAGGTGGCAGGTGACGATTCTAAATCTATAGCCCAACTCTACCAGAATCTAAGTCAGTGCTGCTCTCAGATCTGTTTCTCCTGTAGATCAACTTATTTAATCTCATCCCTGCTGAGTCAGGATTCAGTCTTCCCTCCTCTTTGTGTCTCTGTTTGGGGAAGTCACCTCTTTAAATGGGATTGTGGCTCCTTTTCACCTCAATGTGAAATTATTTAGTGTTAATTCAGTTAGAAACTCCTGGACTTCAACAGCTCCTGTGTTTCAGCAGATTTTCTGCTCATGGTCAAAACTTTCTGCACATTCAGAATCTCTCCCACAGATCTGGGTTCTCTGACGCGTCCAGACTAACGTCGTCATTTACTGAGAAGTCTAGCTGCCCTTTACTCTGCGCTGCATTACGTTATTGATCCGCTGGTAGTAACGTTATCCCCTTCAGACCGTTTGGCCGACGCAGGTTGGGACTGCATGTTGCTTGTGAAACCTAAAGTAACACTTGTGATCAGGCAGAAATCTCAGCACAGATCCACACAGGTTAACTTCAGCAGCTCATAAAGCAGGCTGCTCTTCAGTTTTTAGATGGTTATGTTGCAAAACTCTACCAGCTACGTTCCCACTCGTCACAGCTGTCTGCAGTTGATTACTATCGGGGCTACGCCGGTGTGGCGTCAGGCGGGCGGAGTTGATTCGCTCTGCGAGTCTATCAGTTATACATTTGTATTTCACTGCGGGAGAAAATTAATGTGCGGCTTGACAGCGTGTGGAAAATATAATTTGCGTGAGTCTCGAGAGACAACTTTTTACCTCACCAGAAATATCGTCACAATTTATCTCGCGAGATCTCGTCACAGTCCCTAGTCTTTGTCCATTTTCACCCTGCGGAGGTGCAGCAGTGTTGAAACGTCAGTTTGTATTAAGGTTACACAAACCAAGTACAAAACGTTAGAGGAAGCCTGATGAACGCTGTCCTTCTTCATTAAGACCGATGTTTATGATGCGTCTTCGGTCATGAATGGAGACTGCAGTTTATTTTGAAGGTGGCTGAACCTTCAGTCTGTCAGCGACCTCAGACTTTTAAACTCTGTGTCTCTGTTTTGTATGAAGGAGCTTTAGTTCACAAAATGAATCATTCGTGTGGTGACGGCTAAAACGCGTCGGTCCACGTGTGGACGTCGGACTATCTTCTGTCTGCAGAGTTTCCAGTTTTTGACTTTTGACTGTTAGAAGCTGAAGCAGACAGCAGGGATTAGTTTTTCTTCCCGGCGCCTCCCTGCCCCCCTCGGGTGGTGCAGTCTTCTCCCACACTGAGGATTACTGAGACAGACTGACAAACGTGGTCTGATTTCCGGAAGAGAGAAGATCTGAGCTGATAAAATGTTTTTTCAGTCGTCTGGGTCTCCTTCAGTCACCTCAGTGGGCTCGACGCTTTGGGCTGAACAAGCAGCAGCTAATGTGTAGCCCTTATTTAGCCCTGGGTTTCGACTCTCAGGCTACGTACAGTTAATGAAGGTTTTTTATGCAGCCTGAGCAGAAATCCTGCAGACGCTGCCTGGGGCTAAAAAAGTACTTTCACCATGTATAGGTGTTTGTCAGGTAAAAATAAATATTATTTATATACAGTATTATTGTATTTTGTATGAGTTTGTAATAATACCATGGTTTCATAAACAGTACATATCGTTTTTACCACCACCAAAAACTGCATATATAGTTTTATATGCATGACATAATTGCACCCTTGAATGACCCTGCAGGAGCTGAAAAGAGGACTTACTTCTGGTTCCTCTCTGTCTAACGTCTCTTCTTCTTTGGTGCTTCAGCTGCTGGCTCCGGCCGTGGACTGGTTGGACTACCTGTCGTCCTCTCTGTCTCCTCTGGAGCTGAACGACACTGAACCCGTCGTCCTGTACGGCAGAGAGTACCTGCAGCAGGTGTCTGAACTCATCAACAAGACCGACCGCAGGTGAGAAACAGTCGGTCTGCATGTTGAGGCATTTAGATAAGAACAGGTCTCTAACCCGTCTGTCCATCCGACTGTCTACCTGTCTGTCCACCTGTCTCATCACCTGTCTGTCTGTCCACCTGTATGACCACCTGTCTCATCACCTGCCTGTATGTCCACCTGTCTCATCACCTGCCTGTATGTCCACCTGTCTCATCACCCATCTGTCCACCTGTCTGTCCAACTGTCTGTATGTCCACCTGTCTCATCACCTGTCTGTCTGTCCACCCGTCTGTCCACCTGTGTCATCACCTGTATGTCCACCTGTCTCATCACCTGCCTGTATGTCCACCTGTCTCATCACCCATCTGTCCACCTGTCTGTCCAACTGTCTGTATGTCAACCTGTCTCATCACCTGTCTGTCTGTCCACCCGTCTGTCCACCCGTCTGTCCACCTGTGTCATCACCTGTCTGTCCACCTGTCTGTCCACCTGTGTCATCACCTGTCTGTCCACCCGTCTCATCACCTGTCTGTCCACCTGTCTGTCCACCTGTCTCATCACCCGTCTGTCCACCCATCTGTCCACCTGTCTCATCACCCGTCTGTCCACCTGTCTCATCACCCGTCTGTCCACCCGTCTGTCCACCTGTCTCATCACCCGTCTGTCCACCCATCTGTCCACCTGTCTCATCACCCGTCTGTCTGTCCACCTGTTTGTCCACCGGTCTCATCACCCGTCTGTCCACTTGTCTGTCCACCCGTCTGTCCACCCGTCTGTCCACCTGTCTGTCCACCTGTCTGTCCACCCGACTGTCCACCTGTCTGACCACCTGTCTCTCCACCTGTCTCATCACCTGTCTGTCTGACCACCTCTCTTACCACCTGTCTCATCGCCTGTCTGTCCACCCGTCTGTCCACATGTCTCATCGCCTGTCTGTCCACCCGTCTGTCCACCTGTCTCATCGCCTGTCTGTCCACTTGTCTCATCACCCGTCTGTCTGTCTGTCCACCTGTCTGTCCACCTGTCTCATCACCCGTCTGTCCACCCGTCTGTCCACCCGTCTGTCCACCCGTCTGTCCACCCGACTGTCCACCTGTCTCTCCACCTGTCTGTCTGACCACCTGTCTGTCTGACCACCTGTCTCTCCACCTGTCTGTCTGACCACCTGTCTGTCTGACCACCTGTCTGACCACCTGTCTGTCTCATCACCTGTCTGTCTGTCCACCTGTCTCTCCACCTGTCTGTCTCTCCACCTGTCTGTCTCTCCACCTGTCTGTCTGGCCACCTGTCTGTCTGGCCGCCTGTCTGTCTGACCACCTGTCTCTCCACCTGTCTGTCTGACCACCTGTCTGTCTGACCACCTGTCTCTCCACCTGTCTGTCTGACCACCTGTCTGTCTGACCACCTGTCTGACCACCTGTCTGTCTGTCCACCTGTCTGTCTCTCCACCTGTCTCATCACCTGTCTGTCTGTCCACCTGTCTGTCCACCTGTCTGTCCACCTGTCTGACCACCTGTCTGTCTGACCACCTGTCTGTCTGACCACCTGTCTCTCCACCTGTCTCATCACCTGTCTGTCTGTCCACCTGTCTGTCTGACCACCTGTCTGTCTGACCACCTGTCTCTCCACCTGTCTCATCACCTGTCTGTCTGTCCACCTGTCTGTCTGACCACCTGTCTGTCTGACCACCTGTCTCTCCACCTGTCTCATCACCTGTCTGTCTGTCCACCTGTCTGTCTGTCCACCTGTCTGTCTGACCACCTGTCTCTCTCTTCAGTCTGTTGAATAACTACATGATGTGGACGTTGGTTCAGAAGAGCGTGGCCAGTTTGGATCAACGCTTCGAGAACGCTCAGGACAAACTGCTGGAGAGTCTCTACGGGACCAAGAAGGTACTTGTAATACAAATACTACAACTTTTACTGCTAGAACTTCAACTGTTACTCCTGGTATTGCTTCTGATACAGTTATTTCTCTTACTCCAGCAGGTATAAATACTTCTAATGATACTATGACTACAGTAACTACGGTTGGTAATTGGTTGAAGGAACTAGTTTGTCTGAACCCATTTTTTCTTCTTACTGGCTTAAATTGGTTCAAACTGGAAGTAACCAGTTTCCACTGGGCTGTACTGGTTTTTCTCTTTGTGGTTTTGGAACCCGTTGGAGCTAAGTCTGTGCTGGTGTACTGGGGAAGCTGGTTCTTGCTGTCTGTAACTGGTTCTAACTGGTGTTTAACCAACTCTAACTTATTCTTGCATTCTGTAACTGTAGTTGAGACTTGTTCTAACTAGTTTTAATGGGCCCTGACTTAAAGTACCCAGAACCCAAGTGGTTCCACTAACTGGCTGTTACTGATGGTGGACTCCAGGAAGCTGCCGCCTCTGCTGGTGCTACTGGAGAAGCTAAAAAACAAACCATTTAAAACCGGTTGCTGCTGACTTTAATAAGTTGGAACTGGTTGGAACTGGCTCTTACTGGTACGCTACCACCTCTAGTAACGGGGGAAGCTGATAAATCAGACACAAGAACTGGGTTCTAACTGCTCTGGGAATAGCTGGCTCCGACCCGGCGTAACCAGCTCTAATCATCTCTTCTTTATTCGAAAAGGAAGTAAAAGTAATAGTTCTGGAACTGGTTTTGGGACCCAGGAAGCTACACCTGTGCTGTTACCTATGGGGGAAACTGGTTCTACTTGGTTGTAACTGGTTGTGGTTTGTTTCAGTCCTGCACCCCCCGCTGGCAGACTTGTATCGGGAACACTGACGACACTCTGGGCTTCGCTCTGGGAGCGCTGTTCGTCAAGGCGACCTTTGACAAACACAGCAAAGAGATCGTGAGTCCCTGCATTGTTTACACCTGGATAATAATGACCTACAGCAGGGACAGATGGTCCTGGATCTGGTACAGGTCTGGTCTGGTTCATCACCTGTCCTTCTGTCCCTCTCAGGCTGAGGAGATGATTAACGAGATCCGCTCAGCGTTTAAAGAAGCTCTGGACCGACTCGGCTGGATGGACGACCACACGAGACAGGCTGCTAAAGACAAGGTACACGGACGGGTGGAAACTCGGGTGGACACTCGGGTGGACCCCAAGGTGGACCCCAAGGTGGACACTCAGGTGGACACTTGGGTGGACATTCGGTTGGACCCACAGGTGGACACTCGGGTGGACAGTTGGTTGGACACTCGGGTGGACACACAGGTGGCAACACAGGTGGACACTCGGGTGGACACACAGGTGGCAACACAGGTGGACACTCGGGTGGACACTCGGTTGGACCCACAGGTGGACACTCGGGTGGACAGTTGGTTGGACACTCGGGTGGACAGTCGGTTGGACACACAGGTGGACACTCGGGTGGCAACACAGGTGGACACTCGGGTGGGCACACGGGTGGACACTCGGGTGGGCACACGGGTGGACACACGGGTGGGCACATGGGTGGCAACACAGGTGGACACTCGGGTGGGCACACGGGTGGACACTCGGGTGGGCACACGGGTGGACACTCGGGTGGGCACACGGGTGGACACACGGGTGGACACTCGGGTGGGCACACGGGTGGACACTCGGGTGGCAACACAGGTGGACACTCGGGTGGACAGTTGGTTGGACACTCGGGTGGACAGTTGGTTGGGCACTCGGGTGGCAACACAGGTGGACAGTTGGTTGGACACTCGGGTGGAGTTAAAGGTGCTGAACTGTTTCTGTTTGCCCCTGGTTAGGCAGATGCGATCTACGATATGATCGGTTTCCCAGAATTCATCCTGGACCCCAAAGAGCTGGACGACGTTTATGACGGGGTGAGTGACAGCTGTCTGTCCTCACTCATCCACCTGGGGACAGGTTGTTGAAGGGAGTGTTTGTTTTGTGTCAGTGTAACCCTTCAATTAGTGCTCTGCCGCCCCCTGCTGTCAGACATGAACATGTTCTGACTCTCTGTTTCAGTATGAGGTGTCAGACGACAGCTTCTTCCAGAACATGCTGAACTTCTACAACTTCTCATCCCGCGTGATGGCCGACCAGCTGAGGAAGACGCCCAACAAAGACCAGTAATAATGACCGAGTCCAGTAATACACACCGACACGCCGAGTCACTTACTGACAAAGACGCACACATATCCAGTCAGGGGTCGTATTCACAAAACGCGTTCACTTAAGGTTTCCGGTCGGCCGTAACCGCAACAGAAATTCACATAACTCAGTGTTTCCAATTAATTCTCGAGACCATCGCGGCCCACCACAGTCTAATGTGTTCCAGCATAGTTTCAAAATGAACCTCATTCTCATAATCCCACTACACACCTCTAACGTTGTGTTTTGCACCGCTGCTTTAAGCTCACACACTCGCACACTTTGGCCCGAGACGACCACTTTTTTAGTAAGATTAACTAAAGGTTTGCGTTTCCACTGTCACTCAGTCACCTAAATATTGGAGTGCACACGTGTTGGAGTCTTGACGGTAAATAAAATCATTTTCTCACTTTGCAAAGGCAGGTGCTGCAGTCTGAGAGTCTGACCTGTGGAGAGCCTGTGAAGTCTGAACTGAACGCGATACGAGCTCCACATACAAGGAAGCAACATGTGACAACATCCAGTTTTCAAAATAAGGCGTTAACACAACGTATATACAGGATGGAAATAACATTAATTGGATTATATTCACACGAAGTATAAAACATGTTACATATGACCGTTAAAAGGAAAAAAAAACATTTGAAAACCTTGATTCTGGGTTGCTGGAAAAACATTTTTGCTGCATAATCACCATTTATATCTGGACAGTGTGTTTATGATCAAATTGTTTACAAGAGCTCAAAGTTCTTCACAGATCTAGCCTTTTAATTTTGCAGCAGATTATTGTATTTTACTTGTCCGACCTCCGTAGTCTCATAGAATCCTGTGGGAAACACTGCATAACACCGGCTCACAGCCTGTCAGCTTCTTCTTGACGTTATTAATCCGTTATTACGTGACTGCCGTTGTGTTTTTGAATGAGGTAGAAGAAGGAGGAAGTCGTTACGAATCGTCAACAGAGCTCGCGCTGCGTCACACAGCTGTGTCACTGCAGAGGTTTGCGGGTGAGCGTGAGAAGGAGGCACTAATCTCAGATCCTCAGCAGCTGTGTGAAAAGATCTGAGGAAGAAAAATCTGAGCCGGAACTGTGACATTTTAAAGATACCTGTGAATACGACCGCCGGGCTTTTTGACGGACCCGTAGGACCACAATTAACTCCTCTCCTTGTCTCCTCCTCCCCTCTCCCCTCCTCCCCTTGTTTCCTCACCTCTCCTCCTCCAGGTGGAGCATGACTCCTCCTACAGTTAATGCCTACTACATGCCCACTAAGAACGGCATCGTCTTCCCTGCTGGGATCCTACAAGCTCCTTTCTACGCCCGCGACCACCCCAAGTCTGTTTACCTCTATATCTACCTGCCTGTGTGTCCGTCAGGGACGTTTTACGCCTAGAAAACAGTAAATACGTAGCGAGGCGATCATTCATGATCCTGACATTAGAAGAGTCCATTATCTGGCTCTTATTCAAACAGGCAGATATATTAACAAACAGACTAGACTGTGATGAGAGTCACTGATCCCCCTTCCTGCTCGCCAGAAGATGAACCCTTTAGATTTTAACAATCTTTCCTCTAGCGCCACCCTCAGGACCAACTTTACATGTTGAGCCTCTACAAACAGTTAAATCTTTTTTTGATGACATTGTGGCTGGCAGGACTTTAGACTTTCTGTTCTGGTTTCTGGACTCTTCAGCTCTTTTTAAACGTGTGTTTGTGTTTTCAGGGCGTTGAACTTTGGTGGGATCGGGGTGGTGATGGGTCACGAGCTCACACACGCCTTCGACGATCAAGGTGAGTCTGGGGGGCGATTTCAGCGCCGACAAAAACATTTTTATCAACAGAATCGGTGGTGCCTTGGACACCCTGTTGTGTACGCAAATACATTTTACTGCCTTTTTACACAGTTGTGTTTACACTTCTCGCAGCTGATTGGGTAACACCTGTGACACGCCCACCAAACAGAAGAAAACATACGTCGAAACCCATTGCGGAACGTTGCAAGGAAACATGTTGTATGTTGCAAACCGGTGCTAAATGTTTTAAGATTGACCTCGCCCTGGATCTCTGGTCCTGGTTCACTTCCAATTAAGTAAGAGATAAGATGGACTTTATTGATCCCACACTGTGGACGGCAGCTCCAGGTACACAACAGAAAAATACACATTAGATAAAAGATAAAAGATAATATATATTAGAAATAGGATAAAATAAGAATAAGATGTAATATATACTGAACAAACTTATAAAGGCAACACTTTTCTCCTGGACCAGCTGGTGGTAACGTTACTCCTGAGATTTCTCCTTTTCCTGAGGGTCCTGTGTACATGTACCTCTGTTTTCCTGAGTCCAGGGTCTTGATCAGGGTCTTGGTCAGTGTAGCCTCATCACAGCCAGAGCAAGTCCCCCCCACTCCCCCATTCATTTATTAATATGTACACTGAACAAAATTATAAAGGCAACACTTTTGTTTTTGCCCCCATTCATCATGAGCTGAACTCAAAGATCTAAGACTTTCTCTATGTACACAAAAGGCTTATTTCTCTCAAATATTGTTCACAAATCTGTCAAAATCTGTTAGTGAGCACTTCTCCTTTGCCGAGATAATCCATCAACCTCACAGGTGTGGCATATCAAGATGCTGATCAGACAGGTATTGCACAGGTGGGCCTTAGGCTGGCCACAATAAAAAGCCATTCCAAAATATGTAGTTTCACTGTATTGGGGGGGGGGGGGGGTCCGGGGGGGTCTGGAAACCAGTCAGTATCTGGTGTGAGCACCATTTTCCTCACTGCCAACACATCTCCTTCACATAGACTTGATCAGGTTGTTGATTGTGGCCTGTGGAGTGTTGGTCCACTCCTCTTCAATGGCTGTGCGGTCAGGTCGAGACGCTGATGAGGACGACGAGCGTGCAGATGAGCTTCCCTGAGACGGTTCCTGACAGTTTGTGCAGAAATTCTTTGGTTATGCAAACCAGTTGTTGCAGCAGCTGTCCGGGAGGCTGGTCTCAGACGATGTTGGATGAAGATGCTGGATGTGGAGGTCCTGGGCTGGTGTGGTTAGACGTGGTGTGCGGTTGTGAGGCCGGTTAGATGTGCTGCCAAATTCTCTGATAGGTCTTTGGAGACGGCTTATGGTAAAAAGAAATGAACATTCAATTCACGGGCAACAGCTCTGGTGCATCTGCACGCTCCCTCAGAACTTGTGACATCTGTGGCGTTGTGCTGTGTGATGGAACTGCACATTTTGGAGTGGTCTTTTATTGTGGCCAGCCTAAGGCCTTTTATTGTGGCCAGCTTGAGGTGGATGGATTATCTCAGCAAAGGAGAAGTGCTCACTAACACAGATTTTGACAGATTTGTGAACAATATTTGGAAGAAATAGGCTTTTTGTGTACATAGAGAAAGTCTTAGATCTTTGAGTTCAGCTCATGATGAATGGGGGCAAAAACAAAAGTGTTGCTTTTATAATTTTATTCAGTGTATATACAGACGCCATTGATATGAATGTTGCACAGGTCGCAGCAGGAGGTGGGAAGGTGTAGAAAATAAACAAATATGATTGCACAGGACAAAAATAAATTCCGTGTAGAGTAGTAATAATATGTATGATTGCACTGTGATTGTACACACATGAGGAACAAAAGCTGATTTTACAGAGTGCTTCATTATGTCTATGCTAGTAGAAGCAACGATGAGTTCACTGCACTCTGACTGTGTATGTTAACTTAAAGACTCATGAAAACACAGTCCTCCGCACGGCCCTGTGTAACTGCACCAAAACTCTTCTGTTAGGATGTTTGAAGATGATATTTAAATTAGAAAAAGTGTTCCTACGCTACTCTGGCAGTTATTGCGGCCAATTAAATATAAATTAGACTCCCAACACACTGAGCTCCACCATGTGCACCCAGTGGCTTCTGACTTTAACAACAACAGTTTTACTGCCAAGGAGAACAGAGTTAAGTTAATTTTGTTCATCTCTAAATGGAGTTCAGGAACTCTACTCTCTGCTCCTTCTTGGTCTTTAGTAGAAAACTCTAAAGCTTGTCAGGAAATAACTATGCACGTAGCTGATTCGGTGTAAAACCAGAGAAGGAGTTCTGGTTGGTGGTTAAAGGTGTTACGAGGTTGTTGTTACTTGTTTTCTTTGACGTTATAAGTGGTTTCTCGGTGGCTGTGAAAATTTGGATTGGATTTAGAGACGTCAATTGACTGCTAGGGGTATGTCTGCAAATGTTCTGTAGAAACAGAAAAAAATTCAACCCTATTTGATTTGATTCTCAGTCCCTCTAGGATTTCGCAAGCCTTTTTAGTGATTGCTGTGGCCTAAAATGATTTTGCGGCAGCTTTTCTAAAAGATTGTGGTGTTCTTGGCTGTTTTGTTGCAATGAAATTGTGCGAATAAGTGAAAACTTTAAAGGTACATGTGATATTTTTAACTTTTAGAATTGTGGTTTAATCATTAAACAGTCCCTCCAGGACTTGCAGGGCGTAACCCTAAACCTGCATATTTAAACCAGCTGACCTTGATTCTGTCGTGCAGCTGAGCGGGACGCAGCAGCCTCAGCGTCAGACGATCTCCTTTATGTTCAGCCACGATGCTGCACGCTCTGCAGAACAGTTTCCCCGCTTTGGTAAAGAAGATCTGGATCCTGGTCTTCATGGTCCTTCACTGTTATTTTTGTAGGTAAATGTGAGACGCTGGTGTCACAAACGTCTGCTTCGTTTCGTTGCTGACGTGTGACAACGTTTTGCATGAGACGGCGATGATAGGTGAAATTGGTCAAAGTCCCGCTGAATTCACAGGGATTTGTTGAATTTGTGTTGATAGTTGTGATCGCGACATTGTGAAACCCGGAAGGACTGATTTCTTTTAAGTAGGTGGTATTCTGCTTTTTGACTTTGACGTTTCTAACCATGAACCATCTTGTCCGCCATGTTTCTACGTGTATGACGTCAACTCTGAGTTTTGTGTTTTGTCCGACTTTCCGAGTTGTTGTTTGACTTCAGGGGGCGTTCACGTGACTTTTCCCAGCCTGGAAATGACTTACTGGTCACTAAGATGTCCTCCCTTCCGCCGTCAGGTCGTGAGTACGACAAAGAAGGAAACTTGAGGCCGTGGTGGCAGAACTCGTCTGTGGACGCGTTTCGTGAGAGAACGGAGTGTATGGTGGATCAGTACAACAGCTACCTTGTCAACGGAGAGCACGTCAATGGGAAACAGACGCTCGGAGAAAACATCGCCGACAACGGAGGACTGAAGGCTGCGTACCATGTTAGTATGAACGCGTCACATCAACATGAACCAAGCTGTTCTGAGGTACCAGAACGTCACATCATGCCACGTGTTTCTTACATAATCACGACTGTTTCTTCTACAGGCGTATCGGTCGTGGGTGGAGAAGAGTGGAGAGGACAAAAGACTTCCTGCCGTCAACCTGACCAATGATCAGCTCTTCTTTGTGGGATTCGCTCAGGTGAGATCCCAGCTGCCCTCTCAACAGAACCACGTCCCACCACATTCCACACCAGCGCCACTTCTGTTCCTGTTGATGACAGGGAGGGTCCCGAGTATGCGGAAA
Organism: Micropterus salmoides; assembly: GCF_014851395.1. Lineage (NCBI taxonomy): Eukaryota > Metazoa > Chordata > Actinopteri > Centrarchiformes > Centrarchidae > Micropterus > Micropterus salmoides. The sequence continues at coordinate 39,554,154 of NW_024042261.1, forward strand.
TCGTCTGTTCCTGCCTGAGATTGCACCATTTGGACCCCTGAAAAACTGCTTTGGGAAACCCCAGCAGAAACAGCGACAGTGTGCTGGAATGACCCAGATGCCAGGAAATGCCAGCAGGTCGTGCTTCATCCAGCCAGAGGGAACGACCACCGACCGTCCTGCCCGGTCGCTCCGTGATCTCCTGTCCCTGCCCTGTACGCCCCATTCCCTCTCTGACACCTACAACTGGTTGTGTCGCTATCACGACCGGCGTGCTGTGAACAGTTGGTGATCCTTCCCTCTGGCTGGATGAATTTTACGCATGATCCGTGCACTACTGCAGCTGGGGGCTCTCCACAGCGCCACGCAACTTTTTAAATTCTTGTATCTCACGGAGAAAAGAAGTCAGGTTGGAACGTAATTTGCTTTATTGGCACGAATGTTAAAACCACAGTGTTGCCAAAGCTAAAGGAAAATACAAAAAACAATTAAATTCATATAGAGGGTAACATACAAATAAATGTATTTGTATGTTACCCTCCCGCTACTTTGCACAATAAAACTGAAACACCCCGAATTCCATATTCATTAAGGCAAAGTAAATGAACAACAGGTGCTATCTGGCACTTTTAGAAGACGTCACTCTGCGTGCACACCGTTAGTAGATCAGCTTACAGGTTAATTTGCTGGTGAAATCAAGTTTTCACATGTTTTTACTCACGCAGACCTTTAGTAAATCTGACCCTGTGTGTTTTTTCTTTTCAGGTGTGGTGTTCAGTTCGAACACCAGAGAGCGCTCACGAGGGCCTGGTGACCGACCCCCACAGCCCGCCCCGATACAGAGTCATCGGCACGCTCGCCAACTCTCCAGACTTCAGCCGCCACTTCAACTGTCCTGCAGGGACGCCCATGAACACCGGGAGACGCTGCGAGGTCTGGTAGACGGACTGAAGAGAGAGCGTAGGCTCAGGGGTGTTAATTAGATCCGTTAATTAACAGGTCGGGTTAGTTAGGAAACTAACAGATTGTTAACTGACAGATGAGTTTCTTAATTAACGTGTCTTAATTAGAGGAGTTTGGTTATTCGGGGCGTTGCAGGTGTGATCTTAAGTTTCATGCCGTCATTATAAATCTGTTCATTAGAGACGATCAGACTGACTTCCTGTCTGGAAACTAAACAGACTCAGTGGAGACGTGAAGGGACTGATGATGATGATGATGGTGGTGATGAAGCCACATGGGATGATGTTGCTGATTTCTGCTTTATCACCGCTATTGATTATTATTATTAATGGAATTTGGTTCGTGTGTGTGTGTGTGTGTGTGTGTGTGTGTGTGCGCTGTCTGTCGTATGAAAGAGCTCTGTAACTCTCTCCCTCTGATGACATCACTGTGATGACCTCATACAAAGTTGACCTATTATCAATATAGATCAGTCGCAGCCGTGTGTGTGTACAGATCGATCAGAGTGATCAGAGGAAGCTGTCGTCTGATAAATTCAAATTCCGAGGTTACATCAACATTATAATGGATCAATAAATTAATGGATTATGGTATATTGCTTCATAATAAAAAAAATAAAAGGCAGTTCTGAGGTATTAATTAAAAATTTCATTTTATTTGGTACATTTTAAGTTGGGGTTTTTTTCAGATCACCTAATCAACAATCCATTAATTCATCCAATAACCACTTAAATTTGTCATTGAAATACATTAATTGCATCCGTTTTAATGAGTTAATTAACAGAGTTTTATGGTTAAATATGAAGGGATTTTGTTTCTCCTTCATTTGTACCTTAAAAGGACCTTAAGTTTTAATTTTAGGTGCAAATTGAAGGCTTCACTCCATATTTTGGGTTAATTAATTGTTAAACTTTTACCTTAGCTGATTAATTAATTAAGGCCATTTTAAGGTGAGTTAAGAATGTGTGTAAAAATACCTTTTAATATATTACAAACCATTAATAATTAATAATCATCTAGAATCCATTAGATACCTTATTTCTACACATGAAGGGATTTCAGCCTCACAGTGTTAACTGTTGTCGTTCTGTACACTTTAAACCACTCCACATGTCAACACCCTGTAACCACTGACCACCGATACAGAGCCTCACATCCAGAAAAACTTCAAGAGTGGGAAGAAGGAAAAAACAAGCGCCTTAAAAATTAGATTTTATTATAAAACAGACTTTGGAATATTGCCTTAAAATTTAAACAAACGCCTTAAAAAGTCAAATGATCGGCTGTTTGTTGACCTCTCAGGTCAAATCAATCAGTCTTAATTTAACAGTGGCAAGTCACAGACCGGTCTCACGCTCCATGATATGACAGCTGTGGGGCGTTCAGGCACTAAAACAAGCGTTTTCTTGTTGTCATTTTATCTTTTATCAAAGTTTTACCTTTAGCAGTTTGATAAACACAGAGCCTGAACAAGACACGACTCCCTTATTGTCCTCACACATTCTCCCTCCCAAGTCGTCACATATGGACGCATGTTCAAGACCCGTTGGCGTCAGTTTGTAGGGAAGACCTGTAGTGTTGTATTCAAGGTAGGTGTTGGGTATTTAATAATAAAAGCCGAGTAAGGAGGTGGTGTGCTAGAAACTTTCGACCAGGAGACCAGCGTTTCCCGTGTGAGACAAAAAGTCAACGTTGAATGTTTTTATTTAAGTTACATACGTAGGTTACATAAGTTGAGTAAGCGACGCTACTTAACTTACGTAAGTTAAATGACACGAAACATGATCTTTTCCTGAACGTACGTTTGTTTATTAAACCTAAACAAATTGCGACCTTTCACAACTTTAACACATACTTTTATTTTGAAAGTCTAACAGGACATTGCATATGTATTGTTAAAATGCGAGGGACCTGAACAAGCGATCATAAGTGACGAGTTGGGAATCAGAATGTGTTAAATTTTCAGAGCTTCGAGAGAAGACAACTGGACCTTTTAATAAAAACGTTACACAAACTCGTTCTCACTCCCGACTCGTCACACATGGACGCTTTTTAACGACCTGGGTACCCTTTATGGTGTACTCACTCTAGCTGGTCCGTACCGTGCCCGAGCACGTTTAAGACTAGTTCATTTGACCATTGTGGCCGCTCGTACTTAAAAAGGTGGGCTCGGGCACAGTTAACTGTGATTTATACGTCTGTGTCGAATCAATGGCGTAGCCTCTGCGTAGCCCCATACCCTACGGCGTCGCCAGACGTGCACCACCTCAAAAATGTAACTACACGTTGTGGCGACGCGGACCGTAAGAACTGTGATTGGTCGGATCGGTAGCCTCTCAATGCCTCAGAGCCGACAGGAAGTGCTTTGAGGCAAATTTTTCTAGCGGCCAATCCAGCGGCTGTAACGCGATGCATCAGTATATTTGACCGTCACAACCCGAGCGAAATGACTCGTTTCATTATCAAAATGCGATCCTTTACATTTGAAAAGTCTAACAGCCGCACGTATACAATTTTACCCCCGTTCACGTTAGCAGAGGGCTAAAGAGTTAGCCTTCTACGCCGCCAAAAGTCAACACAGTGGACGCTTTAGCGCTACCGCCAACTAGTGTTTGGCAGTGTAATTGCAGAACGACGCAGGCACCGACACACAAGTGTAAATGCATGGATACAACCGGGTCTAGTGTGAGTTCACCCTAAGTGTCGTTTTTGTACATGTGGGGCTCTGCGGTAAAGTTAGCAACAGTAAATCATCAGCGTCTAATTAGACTTTCAACATAAAAACTAGAGGTTTCTGTTGTGAAACGTCCCAGTTTGGTTATGTTTAGGTTAGTTTAGCACTAATTTAGGTTTAAGAAAAGATCCTGGTTTGGGTGAAAGTTACTACGAAAGTTAAGTGACGTAACTCGTTGTTTCACACGGGAAACGAACATCGGTCTCCTGGTTGAAAGTCCGATTTCTCACCAACCATCCAGCTCAACCACCTCCTTACTCGGACTTCCCTGTTGGATATCATTATCACCTACCTTTGGCGTTCATAAGTGACGCTACACGGCCCTACAAACAGACGCCTCTGAGTCTTGACCATGTGTCCATATGTCACAGTAAATAAGTTTGGATTGAGAACGTGTTTGAGAAACATGATGATTATATCAAAGAAATATATAAATATTGAGTAAATATGAAGTGTTAGAAGAGTTTCCATCACAGATTAAATCAAAGAAACATTAGTTTAGTTTAAAGACACGTTACCTCAACTTCATTACCCACAATCCCTTAGTGTGACGGACCGGCTCAGCGTAGGTACCTGACTCTGACAGCAGGTGGAGCCGCTCACCTGGACTCAATCACCTGAAACACAAACTGAATATTCAGATATTAAAAGTCGGCTTCTCACAACACTGCGCTCAGTGTGATGTCACTGCGTGTGTGTGTTTGCTTCGCCTCCTGATGACATCACCGTCCAATCCCGTGCAGCTCCTGTGCGTGCAGTGTTTAGTTAAGCAGAAGAAGAAGCTGCTTCCTGCCAAAGACCGTTTCTGTTTTCTGTGTGTGTGTGTGTGTGTGTGTGATGCTCGTCTAGCTTTGTGAGGACCGGGTTCAGTTTTAACCCGTCTTTGTGAGGACACCAGGACCTCAAAGGCCCGTTTAAAGGTTCTGTTAGAACCAGGTTCAGGTTGTGGTGAGCGTCACCGAGGGTCCTCACAAGTATAGAAGTGTACGTGTGTGTAATACTGTGTGTGTACAGTAGACGACAGTAGATCTTATGTAGAATAAACACAGCTTGTTGAAAACTGTCTTGTGTCCTGTAGGGGGTGGGGGGCTCTGCTCGTCCAATCAGAGCGAGCGTTACTGACGACGGTGCAGATCTACAGAAATATAATAAACACCGAACATAATAAAACTCACAGCTCCGCGCTGATTATAAAAACCAGAACACATCATGTCTCGTCTGCTTTGCTTTCTCCAAATAAAGTATATGGTAAAAATACTCCGTTACATGTAAAAGTACAAAAGGATTAACAGCAAAGTATCAAAAGTACACTGCTTCACTACACCTTCTTGTACTTTTTACTGCACTACATTTATCTGATGGTGATGTTAATTGATCAGTAACAATAAAACCGCAATCTGATACCTAATAAGTACTTTTACATCTTATGGAGTATTTGTATCGCGTGGTACTGCTACTTTTAAGAAGAATATCAGAACACTTCTTACGCCTCAGTACAAGTACATGTCCTGCATTCAGTGTTACTTACAGTAAAAGTAAAAGTATTATCACGTACTTTTAAGTTTAAAAAGTACAATGATTTTTTATATTATTACTTTGTTTCTTGTTAGCTTTGTTAAATGTTACATTAACTGAAGTACTGCATTTGAGTACAAAGTTGAGGTACATGTAGGCCTACTTTGTTTGAGTATTTCCATTTTATCCTTGTACTTTTTACTGCAGTACATTTATCTGGTGGTGATGTTAATTCATCAGTCAAAATAAACAACCTGACACAAAGTACTTTTCATGGAGTATTTGTATCGTGTGGCATTGCTACTCTTACCCTACCATATATCAGAATACTTCTTCATCTGCTGGACGATACTTGGAAGACCTCAGTACCAGTACACCTCCTGCATTCAAAGTTACTTCAGTAAAAGTACAAAAGGGTTATCAGCAAAGTATCAAAAGCAAAAGTTCTCGTCAGTTTATATACTTTAAATTCCATTTCATCCTACTTTATACTTCACCTCGGAGGGAAATCTTGTACTTTTTACTGCAGTACATGTATCTGATGGTGATGTTAATTTATCAGTAATAATAACATAACCTGATACCAAGTACTTTTAAACATACTTTAAGTTTAAAAAGTACAATGATTTGTTTTATAAGATGCTTACTTTGTTTTTTTAAACAAATAAATTATTCAAAGTACTTTATTTAGTCTTTAACAGTTTGAAGTAGTTTAATCTCTGAAACTGATCTCCTGTTTTTATAAAAATAAAAATTACAAATACAAACTCTGTATTCAGTTCATTAGAAGCGTCTGGTGGGCAGTAAATGTTTTAAAGTTTTATAGTTCAGTTTGTGTTTTTGAGACCTGTTCATGGTTGTAATTACGGGGGGGAGATTGGGGGGGTCTGACCCCCTAATTAAGGCTTGGACCCCCCAAAAGAGGCAAAAACAGCAGTTCAGGGGGTCGTTCTTACCTGTATTTGTAAATATTACCATATATTTACCATCCTCATGCCTTATATTCAAGAGTCTTGAAATAGGATTTCTGACACCCCTAAAATGGACCGTACCATTTCCTAACCTGGACGTTAGCTGAACATCTTGTCTGCTGGCAGCTGCTCCAGTCCAGACCCTGCAGGTTAATGTCAGCAGTTAGATATCTAGCTGCTTTAATACACTAAAGTTCCCACCTTCAGAGTTTCATAATTAGCATTTATTTTACTTTAAATGAGCCACCTGATGTTAGCTACCCGAAAGCCCATCATATCATTTCATTACTACTAAATCCATATTTTATCTAATGGTCAGCATGAGCAGTGAAATAGAGGATTAGTTATTCTAGAGATACATTTTTGATTCAATATAGAGTTTATTATTTAATTTAAATATTTTGTGAGTCGATCTTTTTACAATAAGCAGTCATAAGTTTTACCTGCCCAGATAAACGTTAAAATCCAGGTTTGTTATTTCAAATGTTTTCAGTTTTATTTATGTTGCGCCAATTCATAACAAAAGTCCTCTCATGGCACTTTTTAGATAGAGCAGGGAAGAGATCCATCAATTCCCAATTCCCCAACAATGTATGACTACTGCTATTATATTGCATTCACATTAAACATGAGCAGGAAAGGAGATATGCAGCCTGTATTTTATGGTGGTGTCTTCGGTTCTGGTTCAGCACTATGTGGGTCTGTTCTGAGCGGTCCTGATGGTCTGCTGTTGTGGGTCTGACCTTTTGCCGTGTGGTACGGGGCCCCATCAACTGGTGAAATGAATCTGATTTATCATCATCTACAGACTGATGACCTCAGTTAAATAAGCGAGGATATTGTAAGATTTTAGTTCACTGTCGCACGTATGGTTTCCTTTATGAACTGGAAAAAACTGGTTGTCTTTGTGTAATTCACGCCCTGGACGTGTTGATGGAGTTTGAGCTTCTGTTCAACTGTATTTATAAACTGAGAGGTGTTTCTATTATTTTGTCCACCCTTTTTTACATCAGCGAGAGTGGATTAAATATTAGAAATATCTGACAGTGTGACTCAGTTCAGTTTTCCACATCAGCAAGAATCTGTTTTACTTTTGGTACTTTAGTTGTGTACTTTTTTATCAGAGTACTTCTTCCACCTGTGATTAAACCACCTGCAGAGTACCTTCCCGTATTTTCACTGTGATCCTTGACAGGAGGACACCTGACCGGAACGAACTACAGGTGCGTGTTTGTTTTGTGACAGAGGAGGCGCTGAGGCAGGTGGGCGGGGCTAACACGAGGTGCGGGGCTTGTACAGCAGTCAGGTCTGCAGCTGGAAACAGGACACAGAGAGAGAGAGAGAGAGACAGCTCCTCTGTTCCGAAGCCGGAGACTTACCTGAGCTTCACCTGATCCCGGGACCGACACAGGTGAGTCCGACCGCTCGAGACACCCAGCGCGAGGACGAGTCCTAACGCGCGTGCGTGTGCGCGCGTGGCAGACTGAGACTGAGGAGTTTTAACTAGAAGCGTTTTTCTGATCAATCGATCAGCTGAGCTCAGATGTAGTATGGTAAATATTCAGTTTTTAAAAAGTAGAAATACCTAAAAAGTCTAAAAATACTTCAAGATGTCAATTGAATAAGAGTACACAAGTGTTATAATCAAAACGTACTTCAAGTTTTATAAGGAGTAGAAGTAGAAAGTACCTCAAAATTGTACTTTAGTGAAGTACTTAAGAGTAAATCTAGATACTTTCCACCACTGTTCTTATTTACTTTATATTCAAAAGTTCTTGTCTTTGTTTGATCAGTTCGAGGATGTTGTTGGTTGTTCTGCCTGTTTGTGAGTATGTTCTGTATCCTACTCCTGCACTCTCTTAATAATAATGAAATTTATTGTTATTGATACTTTGCTTGGACAGAAAAATGTGACAGTTAAATTCCAACCTGAGTCAAAGTACAAAAATACCTTTAAAAAAATACTTAAGTATCAAAAGTGTAAAAGTTCGGTTAGTGTGGTTCTCAAAACAATTGCCCCTCAATTTAATTATGACAAATAATTTATAACAAATCATCTTCTTTTATAAACTCTTCGTGTGTTTTGTGTGTAAAAATCTGACTGACGCTTTCAGATGACTGTAGTGAAGTAAGTAAAGTTTATTTATATAAAGCACCTTTCACATGGAAAGATCGCAAAGTGCTCCACAACACAGTGAAATACAAGAACATAGTAATACAAATGGAAAAATATAAATGAAACAGCCATAAAAACTCCGCGTCTAACCAAATGCCTGTGTGAGTCTTCACTTGCTTTTTAAAAGGATCGACAGAATTCACACACCGTGTAGAAAAGGAGGCAGTGCATTCCACAGCCTCGGTGCCACCGCCTGAAATGATCGATCCCCTCTGGGTTTAAGATGCCTCCGACCTGGGCCCAGGTGTTCAAAAGGAATCTGATTTCAGCTGTGGGATTGGATCAAATCTTGAAACTGGGTTGTTCAAAAGAGAAAAAAAAGGATGCTGGATCAGATCACCTGATAATCCAGTTATCTGGATCAAACCTTTGTCTTGTTCAAAACTTTTTCAGCAGGACTGGGATCCCTTTGAGCCAAAAAAAATCTGGATTCATCCTGATCCCAGCAGAAGGTTTGATTCAGGGTGGATTTCAGGAACAAAATGTCATAAAACTTTCCAGATATTCCAAATAATACAACATGTTTACCACGTAGGAGCCTGTATACACATTTAAATCTGTTTTGCACTTGATTTGTTTAAACTTCACAGTGATAAAGTAGATAAAATCAACATCACCTACAAGCCATTCAGTACAGTAAAGTAAAAAACATAATCCCTCCAGCAGCTTCAATATCAAACCAAAATACTGATTTAATTTAAACTATGACTTGTTATTGGACATTAATTACAGTCATCAGAGGCGAACTATTTAAAGGCAGTTTGAAACAAGTTCATCCCTCACTCAGAGTTCAGCCTCCTAAAGGCTAAAAGCTGCTCTCTTTATTTTAACAACACATGCTCAAAATATCCACACTGTATCTGTGAGTTAATGTATCTTTGTTTGTTTTTTTAGATCTGTTGTGGGTCAGATGGTCAGACTGTTTTAAAGAAATTGAAAATGGAAGAAAATGTTTGTGTTGTTTTATTGTGCGTTTTCGGTCTCTTCAAATTAAAGCGACCCCACGCTGGCTGTTCTCCCTGTTGGTCTTTATATCATTAACAGCGTTGTGATATGCGGTCCCGTTTAGAGCGCTGGAAATCCAGATTTGGTAATTCTGAAAGGTTTGTATCTGGATCAAAGTGATCCAATCCAATGCTGCTTTGAAAAGCCGGCACAAAAATTTAATGTAGTTCAACGATATTTGAGTGCAACTCCCCTCCATGTACCGTCAGTGAAGATAAAAATACACACGGGTAATCATCAATAATCGACAGAAATTCACATAAACAGTTAAAACTGGAATCAGCAGGAGTAAAGGATATTGCACGCTCCACGTATCAAAACAAATATTGCACAGTTAATATAATCATAGGTGTCATTTACACTGGGGAGGCTGGGGACACGTCCCCACCGCTTTTTGAAAGCATTCCCTAAAAGTTTTCTTGTAAAAGTTAAATAACCAATAAAAATTCTCCGAGAAAGGTTTACCTGCACAACCGGAAAACATGAAATCAAATGTAAATATAGAAGAAAACAGATCTGCATTGTCCAAAAAAAGTAACTTAGGCAAAAAAAAGCAAGATGCTGATTACTGCATTATATTTAATAAGATTTTTATAATCTGAGATGTCACCAGCCACATGAATTTTGTTTCCCATCATATGAATAAAAGACATTGCCACCATAAATTGGTGCAGAAAATGCCTCTAGAATGCAGGAAATCAAGAGTTTAATGCTCAAAATCTTCTGGGGGAGGAGCCCCACAGCCTCCAATCAAATTCATCAATGAATATTTCTTCTAAATAGCATTGTGGTATCTTGTTGTCTTATTCTTGTGACTGTGCATTCTCACATCTCGTGGACTAACATGAGCCTTTAAATGTCCCCACCGCTTTTCAGCACAAAGTGACGCCCTTGAATAGAATATATAACAATAAACTCTAAAACATATTGCACAAATTCCAGTGGCCGTCATAGCACTGCAGAGCAGTACTGTTCATTGTTTGTGACAGTTCAGTTCTTTTATGGCTTGTGGAAAGAAACTGTTGAGGAATCTGGGGGTGCGGGTCTTAATGGAGCTGTAGCGTCTCCCAGAGGGCAGCAGGGTGAACAGGTGGCTGCGTCCTGGCAGAGACTGTAGTTAGAGAGGGCAGCAGTGTGTTGGTGATGTTCATAGCTGCCTTTTTGTCGGCCTCGGTGCGGCTTGTGAACCACACCAGAGTGTTGTGAGAGAGGACGCTTCCAACAGAACCTCTGTAAAATGACGCCAGCAGCTTCACCTTCCTGAGAAAAGAGAGGCGCTGCTGAGCGTTTTTCACATGGCGTGGTGGTGTTTACAGTCCTCAGAGATTTGTGTGAATAAGAAGAAGCATTCTGGATAGAAAAACATGAGATAGATTCAACTTTTTGTACAACTGGGCCCAGATGACCTCAGACGAGATTCAGATTCATTCTTTATTGTCCTCAGTGGAGGAAATTTGTTTTCACAGTCTGTACAAAGAGCACCTTGAACATACAGGGAGTGTACAGACCGGGTTGTCGCAGCAGAGCATGCGCCATAGGAGTGCAGCCGAGCCTTCCAACAGCAAAACTACAGGTGGGGGGGTGAAGCTGTATCGAGTCAGAGATGTAGGGAGGAGCTTGTCTGTGCAGGGCTTTTAAAGTAAGGACCAGGATATTAAAATGAATTCATTACTGGACTGTTAGCCAGTGAAGTGCTGCTAAAACAGGTGTGATGAAAAGCCTTGCAGCAGAGTTCTGATCGGCCTGCGGACGGTAAAGCTCCTTCTCATTGTTACTGTTACAAGAATCTAAATGAGAGGAAATAAAAGCATGAAGGATCATCTCCAACTCGTGCTTTTCGGACTTTATCTTGTAATGGAGTACTTTTAGACAGTGGTATTTCTAATTAAAAAAAAGGATCTGAATACTCAAACGTAATATTAACTGTATTAAAGCTGTTAAAACTAGACTAAAATGAAACTTGTAACACAAACATTTCAGTTTTTAACTGTGCTTTAGTGGTGTACATTGACATGTTAATGTATACATAGTATAGTAAATGTAGAGTATATATTTCTGTGTGTGTTGAGTGTTTGTGGATCTGCAGGAGGACAAAGGAGGCGGGGCATGATGAGGAGGAGAGGGGAGCAGCGGGAGGACAGCGCCACGCTCATCGCCATGGAAAACAGTTCGCAGAACAGCTACGGCAGCATCGACACGGTAACAGCTGTCTGCGTGTGATCGGATCGATAACTCAGTGATCGACTGTTGGGAAGATTAAAAGTCTGTCCGGAGAACAGACGGATAAAAGGAAGCCGACAACACGTGGAGTTCCTCAGGGACCCGTCCTGGATCCTCTGATCTTTAAAGGAGCATCTCACCATTTTATTAAATTATTAAATCCTCTTTTATTAAACTACCAGAAAAAATATATTATTAATAATAATAATAATAATAACAAAAGCCATGAGTCAAATTCCCCCGATCCAACAATGTTCTCCAAAAGATCACATTATTTTAATTTATCATCAGTTATATTTTCTCCTCTGGAAATCAACATTAAAATCGTTAACACAAACTTAACTAACCGTTTCAGCTCACATCGGTTTCACCTGCATCATTAATAACACTGAAACAACACGACGGTGGAGATTCTGCTAGATATTCAGCGCTTTCTTAGGACTTCATAAAAGTCTGTTTCAACCACACCGACTGTATTTGAGTAGTGGGCGTAGTCATGGTGACGTCACACATTGTTTTGTGGACCGCCGTTTTGAAGCCTCGAGTTTGGCCGATTAGGGCGCCGCCATGTTTAATTTTTTTGCAACCAGCAGCACCGGACGTGACCATATGTGGGTGAGACGGTGGAGCCAATGGCTCCGTTTGGAGCTAGCTAGCTAGCTTAGCTAGGTGCATTTGTAATTCACGTAAACTTTCATTTTAACAGGCTGATAACTTTGTCCAGTGAACAACAGTCTTAAAACTACATGTGCTCACCAGAGAAAGTGAACAACCGACTCCTAAAAATCTTTTCAGCGGCGCTGGTTAAATTTACACAGTGCCGAGGGTACGAGTCACTCTAGTCTGATTGACAAATTATACTCTGCTTCCTGGTCTCTGTTCCTCTAAATGGGACCAGAAACTCATCAGGAAAGTGTTTACTGAGGGAATAAATCAGCTGACAAGTAGAAACATTTTATTTCTGCAGCCGCTGCAGTCGCCCCCTGCTGGCTGCTCGAGAGGACGCAGGTTTAAGTCGCCCCCTGCTGGCTGCTGGAGAGGACGCAGGTTTAAGTCGCCCCCTGCTGGCTGCTGGAGAGGACACAGGTTTAAGTCGCCCCCTGCTGGCTGCTGGAGAGGACACAGGTTTAAGTCGCCCCCTGCTGGCTGTTAGAGAGGACGCAGCTTTAAGTCGCCCCCTGCTGGCTGCTAGAGAGGACACAGGTTTAAGTCGCCCCCTGCTGGCTGCTGGAGAGGACACAGGTTTAAGTCGCCCCCTGCTGGCTGCTGGAGAGGACACAGGTTTAAGTCGCCCCCTGCTGGCTGTTAGAGAGGACGCAGGTTTAAGTCGCCCCCTGCTGGCTGCTAGAGAGGACGCAGGTTTAAGTCGCCCCCTGCTGGCTGCTGGAGAGGACGCAGGTTTAAGTCGCCCCCTGCTGGCTGTTAGAGAGGACGCAGCTTTAAGTCGCCCCCTGCTGGCTGTTAGAGAGGACGCAGCTTTAAGTCGCCCCCTGCTGGCTGCTGGAGAGGACACAGGTTTAAGTCGCCCCCTGCTGGCTGCTAGAGAGGACACAGGTTTAAGTCGCCCCCTGCTAGCTGCTGGAGAGGACGCAGGTTTAAGTCGCCCCCTGCTGGCTGCTAGAGAGGACGCAGGTTTAAGTCGCCCCCTGCTGGCCGCTAGAGAGGACACAGGTTTAGTCGCCCCCTGCTGGCTGCTAGAGAGGACACAGGTTTAGTCGCCCCCTGCTGGCTGCTGGAGAGGACGCAGGTTTAAGTCGCCCCCTGCTGGCTGTTAGAGAGGACGCAGCTTTAAGTCGCCCCCTGCTGGCTGTTAGAGAGGACGCAGCTTTAAGTCGCCCCCTGCTGGCTGCTGGAGAGGACGCAGGTTTAAGTCGCCCCCTGCTGGCTGCTAGAGAGGACACAGGTTTAGTCGCCCCCTGCTGGCTGCTGGAGAGGACGCAGGTTTAAGTCGCCCCCTGCTGGCTGTTAGAGAGGACGCAGCTTTAAGTCGCCCCCTGCTGGCTGCTAGAGAGGACGCAGGTTTAAGTCGCCCCCTGCTGGCCGCTAGAGAGGACGCAGCTTTAAGTCGCCCCCTGCTGGCTGCTAGAGAGGACGCAGGTTTAAGTCGCCCCCTGCTGGCTGCTGGAGAGGACGCAGGTTTAAGTCGCCCCCTGCTGGCTGCTAGAGAGAACGCAGGTTTAAGTCGCCCCCTGCTGGCCGCTAGAGAGGACGCAGGTTTAAGTCGCCCCCTGCTGGCTGCTAGAGAGGACGCAGCTTTAAGTCGCCCCCTGCTGGCTGTTAGAGAGGACGCAGCTTTAAGTCGCCCCCTGCTGGCTGTTAGAGAGGACGCAGCTTTAAGTCGCCCCCTGCTGGCTGCTGGAGAGGACACAGGTTTAAGTCGCCCCCTGCTGGCTGCTAGAGAGGACACAGGTTTAAGTCGCCCCCTGCTGGCTGCTGGAGAGGACGCAGGTTTAAGTCGCCCCCTGCTGGCTGCTAGAGAGGACACAGGTTTAGTCGCCCCCTGCTGGCTGCTGGAGAGGACGCAGGTTTAAGTCGCCCCCTGCTGGCTGTTAGAGAGGACGCAGCTTTAAGTCGCCCCCTGCTGGCTGCTAGAGAGGACGCAGGTTTAAGTCGCCCCCTGCTGGCCGCTAGAGAGGACGCAGCTTTAAGTCGCCCCCTGCTGGCTGCTAGAGAGGACGCAGGTTTAAGTCGCCCCCTGCTGGCTGCTGGAGAGGACGCAGGTTTAAAGGATTTCCGAGTTCACTTGAGTTTTCATCACATTTGTTTCTAACAATAATTAATAAGCCACGCTCCGCTTCGCACTGTTCTCTAATATATGTATTTATTCTGAACGTGTTACATGTCCACATCACCCCAAATGCGACACTGTACTTCCTTGGGTCCGCAGCAACACACCTGTCTAATTTCAACATAATCAAAATACAAACAGGCAACACACAGAGATTCCTGCCTTTATTAGAGGGATTACCCAGTATCACAAATTTGCCTCAGGAGCCAGAAAGTAGGAAATCAGGGTCTCATAAAATGAAGCGTTGCCATTTTATTCCCCAATATAACGGACTAAATGCAGCTTTAAAGCTTCTCTACAACGGCAGGAATCAAACACTTTATCCTTTATTTAATTATGTACTTTATTGGCCTGAATTGCGTCACATTAAAATATAAACACTCAAGTCAACCTTTAAAAAAAAAAACAGAATATAAAAACCTCACAGTTCAAGAAAAAATACAAAAGGACGTGTTGTGATGTGTTTAGCTTAGCTTAGCACAAACACTGTAAACAGGTGCAAAGTGTTAGCTTAGCTCCATCAAACTTTGAGACAACTGTGGAGCTGACAGAAGACGGAGTAGTGGCATGAACTCTTTCCAGAATGAAACCCTGTGAGGACAGAGATCAGCAGCTTCAGATGGTCTGTAATGAAACTCAGGAGTGTTGTTTGTTTTTGGGTGGCTGCAGCAGGAAACAGGAAGTGTGTGATAAAGTCAGACAGAGCGGCTCCACTCGGTTTAACACTGACTGAGTGACGAAACATTAGAGAACAGTAGATGTTTGTTCTGGACCTCGTCTCACCACAGTGTTTGTTTTCACTTTCATTAACAGTAGGAGACATGAAACAGATCTGATCAGATCAAATCTGCTCTAATTTACTGTATAAGTCAAGAAACATAAACATTGTAGGCAGTAACAAAACAGTGCTGATTATATTACTTATTCCTGCTGCACACAGATGTTAAAAACATGGGATGCCCCAGACATAATGACAGAATGAACTTATGTTTAATATTTTAATCTAACTGTTCATTAAAACCAAACTACCTATTTAATCCTTGTGTCGCTTTTCTCACGTGAGTTTTATCGCTGGACAACTCGCCGAGTGTTCACACGCAACGCGATAACGCAAATAAACACAACCCGCAAATCCTACAGCTGTATAAACTCAAAGTAAACATTTTGCTGTGATTTAATTGCAATAAACGGATCAAACTGATGCTGAAACAACGACAACATGATGCAGATTTGTTAAACATATGAATTCATGCTTTGTCAGGTCTGTCAGCAGGACGACAACTTTTAAAGTGTTTTCTGAACGGAGTTCGGATCGATCAGGGCTATGCGTTTGGTCTGAATGAACACACCCGACGGTCCAGTCAGTCCAGACGCAGGACCACACACTCAGCGTTTAAACAAAACATTTCAGAGTGGCGGTTCCAGCGACTTGGGATCTGACAGAAACTGTGATCAAACTTAACTTCAAACAGAGACAACACACTGGTGATGCTTCCTGCTCAGCTCGCTCTCATTGGCTGTTGCAGGTTTCTGATCGGACGCTCTCATCCAGTTGGCGACCTTCAGATTCTGTCTGTAAACCCCACACACGACAGGATAATTTTGGCCGCCAGCCCTGGTTGGGAGGGCGAATGAGAACTGTGCAGCCAGTGTTAGGAATCAGCCAACTTAAATGTCCCATTAAACCTTTGTTTGATTTGTTTGCACTTGTTAGCAATTAGCTGGTGAACGTAGTGGCGCATTTGGCAGCTAAAGAGCGAGATATTTCCCTCCGGAGCAGGTGGAGACCAAACACAGAGCTAACAGAGAGAGAAAACTGGGCATATATTCACCAAGAAGATTAAAATCAAGGACAACTGGACTTGAAGACTCCTCATGAAGCATCATGTAGCTGCTGGAGGTGGAAATAAGCTGCTGTTTAATCACAAGTTGAGCAAATCAACATAAAAGATGAGGATATACTGATGTTCACAAACTTGTTTCTACTGAAAACAAGTGGACCAAAACATCCGTTACCGCAGCTTCAAGGCAAATAATTTTATACGGATGAGTTTTAAAAAGTAAAACAAGACAAAACGGGTGACAAACATCAGCCGGTGTGACAAGAGAACTGATATCCGATCAATTACCTGTGCTGAATCACTCTGTTCTTGTTTCCCAGAATGCACCTGCTCAGAACAGGAACGTGTTCAGTGACGGATCGACTCGAGTTGGTGAGTAAAACAAACACGCCGTGCTGAGTCAATGTTAGCTGAGGGGTCAGGTAAACTGTTATCAGCAGGTGACCTCTGACCTACAGCACACCTGAGCAGGTGTGACAGCAGTCCGACAGCATGGAGAATAATGGCATATTGATCATACAGGAAGGATGTTCACGTGCCACTTCATTGAATACAGAATAAAATCTTCCTTGAGAATAAACAGTATTGTGTTTTTCACCAGACAGGAGGCGAACTCATCGCTTACTGATGACGTATTTGAGCCTCAGGTGAAGTGCTGAAAATGTTAGTTGATTGGTTGGTCAACAGGAAAATGTATTGGCAACCGTTTTGATAAACAAGCTTCTAAAAATCTTGTCTGTTTTATATCTGAGTAATCTGTTTGGGCTGTTGGTCAGACAGAACGAGACCGTTTTCACTGTGACATTTTATGAGCTAATCGATTAATCAAGAAAATAGTGATTTGTTGCAGCCGTAGTGATTTACATTAGGTAAATCTCTGAGGCTGGAAAGCAAGAGGAACCAAACAGATTTAAAATTAGAGGGGGAGGAGCTTCTGAGGGAGGAGGGGAGGGGTGTGTTTGTTTGGCAGTTGAGTTCAAATATCAACAATCCTTCTGCAGAATTTCTTTCTCTGTCTTTACTGAACTTTCAAGAAGTCATCTTCTGCTTACAGAGAGCCTAAGTCACTCGCTTCTGCTTCTGGCCCATGAGACCTTAAAAATATGTACGGTAGTCGACGGCGAGAGAGTTTCACACATGATGTTTAGTAATATTATTAGTCCGTCAAGAAAGTTGCAGTTTGTCCTAAAACAGTAAAGTTACTTTTAGTTTTGTATGAAAACAGTTCAATGAACTACATCTCTCGTCTCGCACAATATACGTCACCAACATGTTGGCTCGGTAATGCTAAGCTAACGTTCATTGCTTGGTTGCTGCTAGCTAGATAATTTAGCTATGTTCCACGCAGAAATATATCTCACTTGATGCGTTTAATCCAACAACTCGGCCCTTTTATCACGTCATCTACACATGGAAGTTCTTTCACGTTAGCTTCAGTAACGTTAGCTTCAGTAACGTTAGCTTCAGTAACTTCAGTCATTTAGAGAAAAAGTTACGACGTCATATATGCGACTTTTGGGTTTGTGGTCTTTGTAATTATGTATTTTCACAGTCTGATTCCTCAACAGTTTTACATCAAACTGCAATTTTCTTGATCATCATGAGTGTAATTCAGAGCAAAATTCAAGGGGATCAAAAAATTTTATTGCATGGATTAAATTTACGTTGTATGTGAACAGGAACCTTCCTAAGCAAAAAAAGAGTATTTGACCACAACCAAACAGTTCCATACAAACAAAAACAACTTCCTGTGACTCTCAAATAAACCAGCCAATAGCAGATGGGTAGTGATGACGTCATATTAGAGACAGTATTTTCCTGTTTTCTTATTGGACAGATTTTGTGTTGGTGTGGGAGGAGCCTCGGAGCTCCAAGGAGGAGGAGAGCACAGGTGTTAGCCCCACCCACAGGAAGTGGAGGGAGAAGTTTCTGAACCAACTGAGACGCACCGGACTGCTGCTGGAGCTGGTGAGTAAAACAAACACCAAGTCAAACATGGAAACTCCAAACATCTGTTCAAACACGAGTGTGTTTGAACAGTCCGTCACGTGACATCAGTGCAGGACATTTTCTGAGCCAACACATTGATGCCACTGAATCCCAAGTTTAAAATGTATACATACAAAATCAGCAAAATGTGAAAGTACTCACTGAGCTGCTGACTGGACCCTTTGACGTTTTTATAAAATACATAAGCAGGGCTGCCAACATTTCAATTTAGTTTGGAGTGAGATTGGAGGTCGGTTCATTTTACATATCCCACCGCAGGGGTCGGGGTCATAGTTCTTTAATCCTCAGGAATTTTATTTCAAAAGTTCAACAGCCACATGTATGTGTAGGTGAAAAGCCAAGTTACTAGATACTTGCCATGACAGCCTTAATGTTGACCAAACCTAACCATGTATTGGGGAGTCTTCCCCCACAGAATCTATGTGTCAAACCAGAGACTGTATTTCTGTAATTCTAGAGAATGTCTGGAATATTAACGTTCATAATAAGCAAGACTGTAGGTTTTCCTTTAGCAATGGATGAGACACTTAATTAGGCGGGGTGTCTGGGGGTCCTCACCCTGCAAATTTTCAGCATTAAACACTTAGTTTCCTGCAATTCCTGCCTTTTCTGCATCAGTTTATGGTGGAAATTATTTTATCTAGTCAATGTCAACGGAAACACAAAACTCAGGCAGCAGGTGACAATTTAAAATATAAAATATACCAGAATATAATTCAGTAGGCTTTTTTCATGATTTAGTCTTCCCTCCTCTTTGTGTCTGTGTTTGGGGAAGTTCCTCTTTAAATGTGGCACCTTTTCACCTCAAGAATAAATTAATTCATTTTAATTCAGTTAGAAACTCCTTTTTAATTCTGTTAGAAACTTTTTGCATCTATCCCATGTAGCCTAATTGTGAAATCTTGACATCTCCAGAAAGGTTTCTATGAGAATAACGTCATCATTACTCACAATGTTTCAAAACCTCCCCGCCCTATAATCTGCTGTTTATTACTTGCTCTGCTGATATGATTCCCAGACAGACAGACACAGAACCTGTTTGGGACTGTATAGTTGAGACCTGTGCAAAATGAAACTAACTGAAAGCACTTCACCACAAATCCTCATGTTAACTTCAGCAGCTCTTTGCAGCTCACAATCCCAACAGAGTAAGGCTGTGCTTCGGATTGTACATTTTTATATTGCAAAACCGTACTTTACCCGATCACAAACGGTCTACCGCTGCTCACTGCGCGAGAGCAGGTTCGCTCGATTCTTGTCAAAGTGCCAGTGTGGAATCAGCTGGGTGGAGTGCAATCGCGCCGAGTTGACGCAGTCAGTATAGGATACATTAGTTTTTCCGATGCGTGAGAAAATTGGTTTATGAGGGTGTGAAAAGTGTCAATTGCGTGAGTCTCACGCTCAATGTGTGAGAGTTGGCAGTTCCACCGCGGCAATATATTGGGACTCAACAGTATGCGGTATTATCGCATTTTTCATCAATGTAATCAAAGTAATTTGGTGCCATATAGCAGAGTTAGACTGTATCTGTCACCTCGCTGCACAGCGAGCCGCTAACAGCAACTTTATGGTCTGTGCATTCTAGCTGCTGCGTGCTAGTCAACAACATTGCCAAGCAAACTCCTTTTTGTAGTTTGACAGTGTCTTTTTCAGACGTAGCTATATCATTACCTTCAAGGCACGTCTATCAAGTCAATTTACATACCGCAGCAACGCACGCGCGCACACACACACGCGTGCCGGTGTGGAGCTGAATGGCTGTCCGCATCTAACCACTGCGCTATAGTAACGTTATAACTAAATTTCCACAGAAAGCAACATGAAAGTCAGCTGCAGGCTTCCGACACACTACGCTCCTTAGTTAGTGAGATTCAAATGGGGCTTACTGTCTACAGTTTCTATGGACTGTCCCTCAGGATCACAACGTCCAACATCGCAGAGCGTGCTAGCCACATTAGCCCCACAATATGCTAATGCCAAGTTAGCTAACCTTTAAAATAAACAGTAAAACAACACAAAACACGGCAACACTTCCAGCTTCAGAGTTTGAAGTCCGGTCATGTACAGTCTATGGTGATCCATCCTTGAAGCTTTACAGAGCTTGTTGCAATTGTGGAACTTTTAAAGCACTCATTTATTAATTTAACATGCACTGAAGTGTACAGTATGAACATTGTGGTTGTTGCAGTGCTTGCCAGCCTCCGCAGTAGGCTTGACCAGTCGTGGTATTTCAATTTTGCGGTTATCGCGACAGCCCTAGTTGGCAGCTCTGATATAACACTTAAATTCTCACTGTGTTAAAGGTGCCGTTGAATGGAAGACTGTTAACCTTGGCGTAGTTGAATAAAAAGAGTTCAGTAAGCCTCAATCTCCGTTGTTTCCTCCTTCATATGTAAATTTTACACATGCAAAAAAGGGCGAATGCCAACAAGCGGTAGATGTGACGTAATGTTTGGGGTCATTAAATGTTTACGCCCCCAAAGTTACATAAACCAGCCCCCGCTCCAGAGTTAGCGGTATTATGAGCTCATTGAGCTGGAGGTTGTAAACATAAAGTGCTTTAACGGTTCTGAAGGAAATATTTTCTGGCTTTCCTTCGGATGTCCTCAAGCTGTTCTGCCTCAACTCTGTGATTTCTGAATTTTCCTGATGGACAGATAGCTTCACTTGTTGCTAATGCTACAGTAGCTGCTAATTGCTGCTAAAGTAGCTGCTAACTTTAGCTGCTGTTATCAGCCAGCTCTGAACCAGCGGTCCAAAGCTTCTGCAGTAATGTCAGAGATGTAAACACCAACACACCCCTGAGCACCAAGCTTCCAGTCCAGGCAGAATCAGTGATAGGATGGCTGGCTGTACAGCTAATTGAGCAGCTAGCAGGAGCTGCTGTTAGCAGAAGTTAGCAGCTAAAGTAACTGGTATCATACAACTCTGAAAAATCACCAAAAGTGGAGTCAAAGCAGCCAGGGACATAATTTTTTTTTAACACCATGCCATGTGCCAGCCTGCTTCAAAGCCTCCACCAACATCCCTGTCCCCAAGAAACCAAGGACCACTGGACTGAACGACTACAGACCCGTCGCCCTGACCTCTGTGGTTATTAAGTCCTTTGAACGCCTTGTGTTGTTCCACCTAAAGTCCATTACAGACCCACTCCTGGACCCCCTGCAGTTCGCCTACAGAGCCAACAGGTCTGTTGATGATGCAGTAAACATGGGCCTTCACTACATCCTCCAGCACCTGGACTCCCCAGGAACCTACGCCAGGATCCTGTTTGTGGATTTCAGCTCTGCTTTTAACACCATCATCCTGGACCTTCTGCAGGACAAGCCCTCCCAGCTGAGCGTGCCTGACTCCACCTGCAGGTGGATCGCAGACTTCCTGATGGACAGGAAGCAGCACGTGAAGCTGGGAAAACAGGTCTCTGACTCCAGGACCATCAGCACCGGTTCCCCTCAAGGCTGCGTTCTTTCCCCCCTTCTCTTCTCCCTGTACACCAACAGCTGCACCTCCAGTCACCAGTCTGTCAAGCTCCTGAAGTTTGCGGACGACACCACCCTCATTGGGCTCATCTCAGGTGGGGATGAGTCCGCCTACAGGTGGGAGATCGACCATCTGGTGACCTGGTGCAGCCAGAACAGTCTGGAGCTCAATGCTCTGAAGACCGTGGAGATGGTCGTAGACTTCAGAAAGAGCCCAGCCCCACCCTCCCCCATCATCCTGTGTGACTCCCCCAATTGTAAGTCGCTCTGGATAAAAGCGTCAGCTAATTGAATAAATGTAAATGCATCATCAGGTGTGGGGAGCTGTCTGATAACCCACCACACCTGATAACAAGTCATTAAGAGACCAAGTGGGAGCATAAACAGAGAAGAGAAGAGGACCCAGATGCGAACCCTGTGGGACTCCACAAGTGAACGATGAACAGTTTCCAGCTAATACTGAGGAGGTTCTTTAGGACGGAGTGGATTTAAACCAGTTTCTGTGTGTTCTTCTACAGAAGGAGGTCCTTCAGACCAAGAGGAAGATCTGTTTTGTCCTCCTCAGCGCTCCGTGGAGCGTCCTGTGTTACTACGCTGAAGAGATCAGTCTCAGAGTGCCTCTGCAGGTAAAACTCCTCCTCCTCCTCATCCTCAGAGGAAACATCTACGTTCAGTAATTTCCAGCAGTGCAAAGTAACTAAGTACATTTACTCAACAACTGTTCTGAAGTACAAATTCTGAGGTACTGGACTTTATACTACTCGGCTTATTTAACTGCTTTACTTTACAAAGTAAAATGTTTTAAAGCTGAATGTTCATCATGTTTGCAGCTTCTCAAATGTAATCATTTTACTTTATTTTTAATAATTTTGAGTTTTAAAGTAACATTTTTAATGAAGGACTTTTACATATAATGGAGTACTTTGCACAGTGTGTCCTCACAGTTTGTCCTCTGTCCTGCAGGTGGTCACCACTCCGTTCATTAACTGGTCTGAGAAGGTCCTGTCCAGGCTGTCAATTCCCAACCTTCTGTTTCAGGACGTCCCGAACCCCCCACCTGACTACTACACCTGTCAGTTCAGGACCAACAAGCTGCAGAGGTAGCAGCGTTATAAACAGACCATGTTTCAGATTTATTTATTTATTATTTACCCTGTTTTATTTCACTTTATCAACAAAAGAAGAAGAACACGATAGTTATCTTTGGCATTTCTCAACAGTATCAGAACAATACCTGAGTGTCAGTTTTGTAGTAAATAGTGGTTAAAATGGAAGGGCTGAACAAAGTTTCACTTTAAAAAAGGATTAATTGTAAATGACTAACTTTTGGCTGAACAGTTGTGAAAAGTGAACATATAAACATGGATTAGAAGATATTCAGG
Organism: Micropterus salmoides; assembly: GCF_014851395.1. Lineage (NCBI taxonomy): Eukaryota > Metazoa > Chordata > Actinopteri > Centrarchiformes > Centrarchidae > Micropterus > Micropterus salmoides. Next base: position 39,577,217 of record NW_024042261.1, read on the forward strand.
TGCATTATAATCTACTTTATGATGGTTTTGATGGTTTATTGCATTAAAACATAGCTTTTTTCACCAGGCGAGGATGAAAATATCAATTTTTTCTGTATTGCTTCATGTAGTCTTTAATGGTAAAATAAATGTGTTTATGTACAATTGATTTATATTCCTCAGCTTCTGACCTTTCAAAGGAGACCAGAATTATGCATCCAGGCCTGATGGTTGAGGAGATATTACTGATTTATTTAGGGTTTGTTATTTTAGGATTTTTTTTCTGGAAATACGTGGCAGGTACCATGTGGTTATCCGCTAATTGTTCTCATGCGACCTCTGACATGTCTAGCAATTGTAAGTCACTTTGGATAAAAGCGTCAGCTAAATGAATAAATATAATGTAATGTTAATGTCTGCAGGTTTCTGGGCAGCAACGACAGAGAGACGTTCTTCAAATCAACTCAGAGACACCAGGTGGTGAGTTAGATATGTTTACAATAACAGACCATCAGACCATGTCCACATTAAGGGATTTGGGGACCCTCAGGGGCAAACATTTGTGTTGACCCCCCACCCATTCCTACCAGCTTATCTGTATTGTATACATACCTGCCCCTGCTGTCTGTTTTGAGTAGAGTGAACACATACATGGCAGCCCAGAAAACAAACAGAGCTGCTGTGCTGGAATAACTCCCAAAGTTTCCGCGTCAGTCAGCTGGTTTATGGTTTATTTTGTAAAATTCACCACATTGACGAACACAAAACCTGAGCTGTGAGGACGGTTGGAGATTAGGTTCCAAAATGTCCGTGTGTCGTCCATTTGTTCAAATATCTCATTCAGACTGTACAAATAAAAAGGATCATCTCTCTGTTATTTTGTTTTGCGGTGCGTTTCATCACCGTGCTGTTGAGACAATTTGAAATTGAAGCTAAGATGAATTTTAGGGAATTTTATCAATTTTAGTAGAGAAATTCATTCATTCATCGTCAGCCTCTTATCCTGCGTCCGGGGTCGCGGAGCCAATCCCAGCTGACATGGGGCAAAATCCAAAACACAGAAATATGACTTGAGTTTGGTTTTGTTAATTCGATGAGATGTACAAAAGAAAACGGTTATTTTCCCTTTTTGATTCCCAGAAAATGCAGAAAAACTAAATATTGGTTGTTTTGCATTTTTCCCAGATTGAATGAACAGATAACAAACACGGACACCATGTTTTATTTTTCATTGATCTGAGAAACATAAAAATACAGTTTTAGAAAAGTATCTCTGCTTTATCAGTGAAACACTAATACTTATAAATAAATAATATTACTCATCAGCAGATATTAATCGTCTGTTCTGATCTGAGGGCGTGTTGTCAGGCTGACATGTTTACAGAAAGAGTCTGGAGGAAAAAGGTGTGGTCCTCCTCTGATTGGTTCAGAGATGCAGGATTCCAGGATGTTTCAGTCAGCATATAGATGCTGCAAGCGTTTACACCTCCTCCTCAAACACAATCTAAAAACACACACACATCCTCAAAGACCAACACATCCTGAGTCTAGGTTTTCCTGGTTCCTTGTTCCTCAGTTGAGTGCAGGTCTCAACGTGGCATACGAACACCGGAGCTTCTGTTCCATATAGAGATTTAAAGGATCAATCCAACATAAAAGATTGCATTTTGTCATAATAGTTGATTAGCTGCTAGACAGGGTTGTATAAAGGTTGCACATACAGGGGTTGGACAATGAAACTGAGACGCCTCTCATTTTAGTGTGGGAGGTTTCATGGCTAAATTGGACCAGCCTGGTGGCCAATCTTCATTAATTGCACATTGAACCAATAAGAGCAGACTGTGAAGGTCCAATTAGCAGGGTAAGAGCACAGTTTTGCTCAAAATATTGCAATGCACACAACATTATGGGTGACATACCAGAGTTCAAAAGAGGACAAATTGTTGGTGCACGTCTTGCTGGCACATCTGTGACCAAGACAGCAAGTCTTTGTGATGTATCAAGAGCCACGGTATCCAGGGTAATGTCAGCATACCACCAAGAAGGACGAACCACATCCAACAGGATTAACTGTGGACGCAAGAGGAAGCTGTCTGAAAGGGATGTTCGGGTGCTAACCCGGATCGTATCCAAAAAACACAAAACCACGGCTGCCCAAATCACGGCAGAATTAAATGTGCACCTCAACTCTCCTGTTTCCACCAAAACTGTCTGTCGGGAGCTCCACAGGGTCAATATACACGGCCGGGCTGCTATAGCCAAACCTTTGGTCACTCGTGCCAATGCCAAACGTCGGTTTCAATGGTGCAAGGAGCGCAAATCTTGGGATGTGGACAATGTGAAACATGTATTGTTCTCTGATGAGTCCGCCTTTACTGTTTTCCGCACATCCGGGAGAGTTACGGTGTGGAGAAGCCCCAAAGAAGCGTACCACCCAGACTGTTGCATGCCCAGAGTGAAGCATGGGGGTGGATCAGTGATGGTTTGAGCTGCCATATCATGGCATTCCCTTGGCCCCATACTTGTGCTAGATGGGCGCGTCACTGCCAAGGACTACCGAACCATTCTGGAGGACCATGTGCATCCAATGGTTCAAACATTGTATCCTGAAGGAGGTGCCGTGTATCAGGATGACAATGCACCAATACACACAGCAAGACTGGTGAAAGATTGGTTTGATGAACATGAAAGTGAAGTTGAACATCTCCCATGGCCTGCACAGTCACCAGATCTAAATATTATTGAGCCACTTTGGGGTGTTTTGGAGGAGCGAGTCAGGAAACATTTTCCTCCACCAGCATCACGTCGTGACCTGGCCTCTATCCTGCAAGAAGAATGGCTTAAAATCCCTCTGACCACTGTGCAGGACTTGTATATGTCATTCCCAAGACGAATTGACGCTGTATTGGCTGCAAAAGGAGGCCCTACACCTTACTAATAAATTATTGTGGTCTAAAACCAGGTGTTTCAGTTTCATTGTCCAATCCCTGTATCTCTCTATCTCTTCCCAGAAGGCAGCAGGGTGAACAGGATGTGGCTGAGGGGGTTCTGTCCTTTTTATATTCTTTGGGCTCTGTAGGCACCTCACCTCACCGATATCAGTGGTGCTCAGGAGATGGGTACCAATGATCTTCTGCGGTTTATTTGTGGGCTATGCGGTCGATCTGCTGTTCTGCTGACATTATTAATCATGCTTAGAATAAATTCTCACTTCGTGAGCTCTTTGCAATACAGATCAGAAGCATTAAAGTGCTACATAAACGTCTGTCAGTCGGAGTTTGATTTCCCCACGTGGGTCCTGATGATGCAGGATGACAATCGCCAAAGCTGTCCAATCAACAAATTACCTGTCAGTCTGTGTAACGTCACGGTTACTTCTCTTGTACTTCTTCAGTGTACCATGTTTTTCACTTGGTCCAGACCAAATGAACCGAACTACATGTGTGAAAGCGCCCTGAATCACCCGCTGCGGAGCCCTCCGGTCCTGGACCGTGCGCATCCCATATCTGTTAGTGATGTTTCCGGTCAGGATGCTTTCTGTTGTTCATCAGAACTTGTAACACATTCAAATAGCAACACTTTGAGAATGCTTTCAGTATTTGATGCACAAGGTACCCTTCAGGGTCTGCATGAGACGCCTTTAGGTTTAGGAAAAGATCATGGTTTTGGGTTGGAATCAGTACATTACATGATGGCGGATGGGATACATTGGAGTTACTTGAAAGCCAAGGTGTCTGGACGCTGAAGGGTACTTTGTGCATCAAAGCCGACTGTCAGGTTTTCTCATAGTGTCAGTATTTGACACCCTGGGATAAAAACGTGCTGGAACTTGGCACAGGATTTAAGCCTTCTTAAGTTTCCTTAATGAATCCAGCCGTGTCTGAGCTTTCTTCACCAGTGTGGAGATGTGAGACGACCATGTCAGTTTCTCTGAGACGCTGATTAACAGGAAACTAAAACTGTTCACCTGCTCCACCTCCGCTCCACTGATGTAGATGTTATATAGTGACATCAGGACTATGGGTCTAAGAAAGGATCAGAGGGTTGTTTGTTTTAGTTCTTTGTGCATACATGTGTCCTGTCCCTCCAGCTGTATGAGATCCTGGCCCGGACCCGGTACGGTTCAGTGAAAAAGGGAAGGGTGGGAATCGACCGACTGCTGAGTGAGCAGGTCTTCACTGCTGCCTACCCGCTGCATGAGGTGAGCTCCAAACCCTAACCCTAAACCCTAAACCCAAACCCCGACACCACCCTTAGCCCTATTACCTGGTCACCATCAGGAAACTTTTTATCCTGTTTCATTATTAAACCCGGACATTTAAAGTTCCAATAATTAATATCAAACTTCACAAAATGGACAAATTGTGACTGATGACAGCAGCACAGGGATCCAGACTGACCATCAAACCTATATTCTGCTTATATACTGTGTTTACAGGGAGGTTTCAAGCCTCCAAACCCTCCGGTGCCCCCCCAGTCTTTAGGTCTGAGACAGATCCTGTATACATACTGGGCCCGGTGGTCCTGCTTTAAACGCTACCAACCTCTGCATCACATCAGGGAGTACTTTGGAGAGAAGATAGCCCTTTACTTTGCCTGGCTCGGTAACTATAGCAAACACGCCAGTCACTAACTAGCTGCTACCAACTGTCTGCTGTTTGCTTTAACAGTAACTATGTCTGACTGTAGGTTTCTACACGGGCTGGCTGTTGCCGGCGGCTCTCGTTGGGACTGTGATCTTCTTGTTTGGGTTCTGGGTCGTGGCCACTGATGTTCCAGCGTAAGTATAAACAGTCAAATACTTTGTTTTACAATTTGAGTAGGGCTAAGGCCAAATCTCAAATGTCCACACTCACAGACTTTGAGGCACGTTCCCGGTAAGTCCATCAGTTCTTAGGACTGTCTCGCTATCAGATTGTCTGGTGCATGAGGGATCTCTCTCAGACATTTTAAGCCCTTTACGCACCCTGTTTGGTAAGACTGCATTTCTGCAGACTGGGACTGTGATTGATTGAAGTGAAACACAGGGGTTAGCAGGGGAATCCCAAAGCGAGAGCTATCCTGCTTTATACGAGAAGAAAGAAGAAGAACGGTAAATAGACAAGCACCAAATAAATCTGTGATGGTTCATGGGTTTTATGGGGGACATTGAGATTGGGCCTGAGACATTCAGGAATCAACTAGTATATAATTTTAGTCATTGTTATCCAAAATCCATTTTTTTAAATCATTTTTTAATGATACTTTCAGGTGATTCATCTTGAACCCTGTTTTTTTTGTAAGCAGTTTTTCTTCTTGGACAAATAATTTACAAATATATTTCTCTCTGATAATATACTGACGATACTCAGCTTTATCTACACGTGGTCTTCTTAGGCTACATCCACACTACTACCTTTTCACAGAAACGCAGCACTTTTGCTACATTCAGGCCTTCCGTCCACACTATATTGGCAAATCCAAACGCTGCTAACCCTATGTTTGTTTTAAAACTCCGGGGTATTGCATTATTGCGGACTGCACCTTTAAACCACAGTACAGACGCTCACATTTGGCTTCCTGATTGGGTCAGATGAGTAGACAATCTTCTTCCTGTACACACCAGCAGACGCAAGCCCAGTGTACTTGAATGGTCATGTTTTCAGTTATTTTAGGACAACTAATTCTGATATGCAGCTTCAACGCTGGTGTGGATGGAGATTGTTTTATTTAAAGAGGTGGTATTATGCTCATTTTAAGGTTCCTATTTAGGGGTTGCACCAGAACAGGTTTACATGATAAATTTTTTGTCACATTGCTGCAGCTCCTCTTTGCTATGGAGTGATACATCTTGTCTTTAAATGATCTTTGTTGGGAGTTGCACATGCTCAGTTCCTAGTTAAGGACTACTAACCAATCAGAAGCAGAGAAGGGCGGGTCAGCGAGAAGCCGGTAAACAGCTCGGGTTCAGCCGTGTGTGTTGCCGACCGGCTCGGCAACACGGTGTGTGCAGCTCACTGTTTCTGAGGGCGTGTCGGAGTAGCCGCTCGGCGAGCGTTATATGAGGCGCGTTTAGCTTTCATCCCTGTGACGTCACAGGAATGAAAGGGAAGCGGCTGGACTATAAACGAGCTGTTTTCAGTTCAGAGCAGAGTTTTCTGTGGGAGATGGGAACTCCCTTTGGGCTTTTTCACTTTGCAAACCTGTTACATGCACAAAAAAGGTTTATAACTCAATAAAGGAGATGGAAAAAAACAAAAAGCAGAATACCACCTCTTTAAAATGTATTAATGGTGGATGTAGCCTTAGTATGGTAAAGACCCTTACAGATCACCTGCATGGTATCAGCAGTGAAATGCCTGTTGACTATTTATTGGTGTGTGTTTTTGTGTAGGATGGAGTTGTGTGACAGTGGGAACAGCTTCATCATGTGTCCTCTCTGTAACATCTGCTCCCACTGGAACTACTCCAGCATCTGTCTCACCTACAAGGTACTTGTCTGTCCACCTATCCACCTGTCTGGATTGGTGTCAGTATGTTTCATCAGTTCACTACTTGTCAGATGGTAGAACAGCTTTTTCAATCAGCTTGTAGCCCCGCCCTAAAGCCTCCCCTGCTTCCTGGTCTCTGTTCCTCTAAATGGGACCATAATTTACTAAATGAACATCATGCTGTGTTGAAGAAGACTTGAAACTAGCGACTGAGACCAGAAACTCATCAGGAAAGTGTTTACTGAGGGAATAAATCAGCTGACAAGTAGAAACATTTTCTCATAGACTTCTATACAATCACACTTCTTTCTGCACCCGGCAGAGTCGCCCCCTGCTGGCTGTTAGAGAGAATGCATGTTTAAGGCTCTTCAGCATTTTCACTCAATGTTAATGGGTGAATTCACATCTGACTATGCAATCACCACCTCCAAAATCTGCTGTGCGTTCTGTCTGAACACAGTAAATTCACTTGTCTGTTGACCTGTCTGTCTCTGTAGGTTGGTCTTTTGTTTGATAATGGAGGAACAGTGTTTCTCAGTGTCTTCATGGCTCTGTGGTCCGTCACCTTCCTGGAGTACTGGAAGAGAAGTTGTTCAACTCTGACTCACCGCTGGGGCTGCTCCGAATTCCAGGACATTGAGGTACCTGTCTCACACCACACCTGTCGCACTTAAAAACATAAAGTAAGTAAAACTAAGTAACATAGATTACAAAGTGCTGATTTAAGATAGCATACAAAGCTTTGGGGTTATGAGTATGAATACTTGAAAGGCAACCACAGAAAGGCAAAATTTGGCTGTCTTATATTATTGATAAAGAAATTATGCTAATTAGGGATGGGCATTGCTACTCGGTACCTTTATGGTATCAACCGAAACAGCCCAGTATCGAGTAAAATCAAAACGTCTCCAGTCAAACCAGTACTTCAATCCATACTTTTTGTAGCCAGATCACCGTAAAAAATGACTATTTGTATGGTTTTGCTTGCAGCCAAACACGCAAACAACGCACTTAAAGAAAGAGACAAGCACGCCTTTTTTCCTTTATGTGTCTGCACCATAAACTGTTACTTTTATGTAACAAAAAATGAAATAGATCATCTTGCTTGTCCGTAACAATAATTAAAATAATTATAGGCTACCAATCAACTACTGTGGCTTCAACACGTGGCATTTTATGCAAGGTATCGAAAGAAGTACCCTGTTGGTATCAGGATCACTTTAAGGGTACTGGTTTTGGTTCTGGTATCGTAAGATTTTAAACAATAACCAACCCTAATGCTAATAAATATTTTTTATCTCAAGGGTTTTGGGGTGTTCATATGTGTTGTTAACAGGAGCGCCCTCGTCCAGAGTTTACCGCCATGGCGCCGATGACCATGAGGAACCCGGTGACCGGAGCAGAGGAACCATACTTCCCTGAAAGTAAACGACTCAACAGAACTCTGACCGGCTGCATGATCATCATCACCATGGTGAGTCTCCTGGCCTCTGACCCTTAACCTCTGACTAGTCTGACACTGGGACAGTTTGGAGGGTTTCCGCACCATCCACTGGGGGTGATGACATCGAACAATGGTTGGAGTTATATTATAATAAGGATAATAAGGAATTGCAGTAATCCAGCCTAGAAGTAATAAATGCATGGACTAGTTTTTCTGCATCATTTTTAGACAGGATGTTCCTGATTTTTGCAATATTACGTAGGTGAAAAAAGGCGGTCCTTGAAATTTGCTTAATGTGAGACTTAAACGACATGTCCTGATCAAAGATAACTCCAAGATTCCTCACAGTGGTGCTGGAGGCCAGGGCGATGCCATCAAGGGAAACTATATCTTTAGATAATGCGTCACGGAGGTGCTTGGGCCCCAGAACAATAACTTCAGTTTAACATTATTACAGGTCATCCAGGTTTTAACATCCTGAAAGCACATTTGAAGTTTAGCTAACTGATGAGTTTAATCTGGCTTGATCGATAGATATAACTGAGTATCATCTGCATAACAATGAAAGCTTATGGAATATTTCCTGATAATATTGCCTAAAGGAAGCATATATAAAGTGAAGGATCCAAGGACAGATCCTTGTGGAACTCCATGACTAACTTTGGCGTGCATGGAGGACTCCTTTCCTCTCTTTCGAAAACACAAATTTGTCTCTGAACATGTCTTCATTTTGAATCTTACAATAAAATCAGTGATGGCAGGTGTGGTATGGGAGCAGAAACGTTTAAAATAACTTATGAGGAAGACAAGGTGTAAGTGCCAAATCCGTACCGCCAGCAAGATCCGTTCTGCACATACGCAAAAGTGGTCCTGTCTGCCAAAGAAGGTTACCACAAATGTACCTGTTCATAATTATTTGTGAGTTGTTGTCTGTCCTCATCTCAGGGCATCAAATACTGACGCTTTCAGAAAGGCTGACAAAGCCTTAGTTGATGCAAAAGGTACCTTTCATCGTCCGTATGAGCCTCCGGGTATGTCTGAATGAGACGCTAGACCGGAACTACTACTAGCGCTTCCGGTCTAGATAGGGCTACCATTAGTATAAAAGGCGTTGACAGCTTCCCAAAGCACCTTACCCTAAACCTAACCATCACAGGAGTGCCTAAACCTAAGTCAGCATTTATATGCTCATATGGACTGGCTAACCCTACAGCTGTGCACATCGGTTGACGGCCAATGTGCTAGCAGCTAGAGTTAGCCTCCTTTCTGTTGCTACTTTGTTAGATTGTTGTCAATTAAGAATGTACTGTTGAATAAGGTTTTTCATATCTAAAGTATATTCCTATTACATCATAGTGAACAGTTTCATCTCCAGTGATTAAAAAAAATTGTTATCTTGATATAAAATATTTAGTTGGATCATTTAGAAGAGGCAGATTTGCGGTGACCTTCTTTGACTGACAGAACCACTGCATGTGCAGAACGGATCTTGCTGGCGGTACGGATTTGGCACTTACAGAAACAACATATTCTAGGTTGTGTTTAGTGGTAAGTCAAACTTTCTGTGTGCAGGTTGCTGTGGTGCTGATGTTCCTCATCACCATCATTCTGTATCGCACCATCATTGGCATCATCATCTCCAAGTCTCGCAACAGCTTCCTCACTTTTTCGGTGAGTACAGCACAGTACAGTTTCTTTAAATTTATATATATGGTTAAATAAAAAGAACAGAGGCTCCAGGATGTTTCCCTGAGGGACTCCGCAACTCATTTACTTCACATTTCTGTAACTGTTTGTAAATCTACCAAATCAAAAAGTGTGTTTTCTGTGTGTGTGTTTAGGCTGGGAGGATAGCCAGTATTTCAGGATCTGTTTTGAACCTGTTGGTCATCCTCATGTTGTCCAGAGTTTACATCTCACTGGCCCGCATCCTCACCCGCTGGGGTGAGTCACATCTTCTTACTCACCGTCCTCATCTTTGGTTTTAGTCTGCATTAAGTTCTGCGTAGGTTTGCTTATGGAGGGTAGGGACATGTCCCTACCAATATGTGAGCAGAGTCGTTCGAATTGTCTTTGAAGTCATATTAGGTTACGTTCAGACTGCAGGCCAAAGTGACCCAAAACCGATTTTTGTGCTCATATGTGACTCAGATCTGATCTTTTTATGACAGTGTGAACAGGCCAGGTCACATCGAATCTGATGTTTTCCAGTTCGGATTTGGGCTAAAAATCAGAATTGAGCATGAAGGCCTACAGTCTGAACGCAGCCTTAGATCATTTTAATGTGCTCCCCTAGAGTCTACGTCACATTAGGGGGAAGTAGACCAAATCTACACCCATGACTATTTGTTTAATTTTTAAAGTGATCTTTAAAATGATAATAACAGATAATGAAAGTTGTCTAAAAACGTAGCAAGTTTTGTAAAAGTGCAATTTTTGTTTGCTTCTTTGTAGAAAAACTTTTGTTTTGGGATTTTTCTAACTTATTTAAATCATTTTAACAAGCTAATTACCTCGTGTTGGGAAACGTTACATTACCGTAAAACTTAACAATAAATAGCCGAGTCCCAAACAGCCTCCTGCCCCGTTTACTGGCCTGGTGTGGGAACACATTTTGACAAATAAACGCAGGTCTCCATTAAAAGCCTGGTCTGGTTTTTAATAGAAGTTCTTGTTAGGGTTTGTGGTGCAGAGATTGTTGGTGGACCCAAATGCGGAACGCAAGGCAGAGGAGGTACAGTTCAAAGGGGGTTTATTGTGGCAAAACAAACAAAAGGCGAGCACACTTACTGACAGAGTCCAAAAAACAAGGTAATCCCAACAGAAATCCAAAGGAACAGAGTGACAAGACGAGCAAGGCTGACAACAGGAGACAGAGCGTATACACATGACAGACAGGGGGTAACAAACAATGACCAGATGAAGACTGAAGAGAAACACCAAACATATATACACCAGGGACTAACGAGCAGGGCAGGAGTAACACAGGTGACAGACATGAGACTAACGAGACACAGGCAGGCAGAGAGAGAGCAGGGGAAAACAGAGAGACTGACATGCAGAGGGATACTGGGGTAACAGACACAACACAGGTTACTGAACACTAAACACAGGCCATTTCACAAGATGTAACAGATCAGACATAAACTCAGACACATGCAGAGTAAACTAAAATAATGCAGACAAGGAACCTGAAGTAAATACTAAAACATGAATCAAGGCACAGGACTGGGAACAAAGACAAAGAACTAAAACACAGGACCAAGAGCTAAGATAAAAGACAAGACATAAACTACTAAGGACAAGGAACGAGAGAAACAGGTAAATAAAAGGACACATGAAACAATGGCAAAAAACTCATAACAGTTCTCTGGATGTATAAAACCTCTTAAACCCCACCGGGTCGCCTCTCTAGCTGCTTAGATCGTTAATACAAATATTAATGTTTAAACGTATGACCAATATGTCAGTGTGGACATGCTGCACGTCGTTAGATCGGTTAGATTCTCCACAATTCAATAGTTCAGTTCATTTAACGGAAACAACGGGCCCCAAAGTCTAATTCTGATAGATTTACCGCTGTAACCTGCCTGGTACAAGAGATGAAACTCCCGTTACCTTTGAAGCCTCGTTCAGTCCAAATGTGTCCGTTCCTGATTATTTATCTTCCTTCAGTCTGTGAGGCTCCACCCATCAAAAGAATCACAAGCGCTTTTCAGAAAAATTAATCAAAGTTGTGAATCCAGTTGTGAGAAGTCCATTGCTCTCTGTCTGCTAACTTCTGCCACACTTCTCTCATCCTGCAGCCTGTTGTTGTTTTCAGAATCAGAAATCAGAAATACTTTATTGATCCCTGGGGGGAAATTCTGTGTCACAGTTGCACACATTGCACAAAAGGCAAAAGGAATATAAATAAAGACAGAAAGTTGGTATATAAAGAAGTATATAAATATCAGAGTAAAAATATAAAATAAAGAAAATATAAATGAGTGTGGATATGTACAGTATTTACATAGTTAAAGATTCCTCACGTTGCTGCCTTCAAAATAAAAGCCCATAAGCCGTCTGTTGTATTGTTGTAGATCAAATGAATGACGTCTGTTTGATATTATTGGATAATTTTTATACAAGTAATATTCTGTTTGAAATAAATAAGCTGTTTAATAGTAGCCTGTATCAGTTTTGTGTGAGAGGAATTAAAGGCCCGTCCCAAATATAGGCAGGGTCAATTCAAAAATATTAGAAATTAGAAAATAAAAGCCCGGGCTATTTATCAAAGTTTTACGGCATCTCATTGCACTTTTCATAACCCAACAATTCCCACCATGAGCAAGCACTTGGTCACAGAGGCAAGGATGAAGTCCCTTTTAGGAGGGAGAGAAACCTTGAACAGAACCAGGACTCAGGGTGGGCGACCATCTGCCTCGACCTTTTGGGTGAGAGAGAGAGAGAGAGAGAGAGAGACTGCTCTTATCACTTTGCTTATCAATAATAAAAAACCCTTCAGGAATGTTAGATTGTGAGGCTTTATTCTAGCTAATAGGTAGGAAAGTAAACATTATGGAAACATAACCATAACTTTTAATGTCTTTAGGGATGTGCAGTGAACATAAGACCAGAAAAGACGACAGAAACTTTGTGCAATAAAGTTAAAAACTAAATGTGCAACATAAACTGGACAATATGTTTGTCTCCTAAAAAATAAGGGTATAATCATAAAGTTTAAATGTTTAAATGAAACCACGTTAACTTAAATGTACTTAGCCGAGCAGCAGTGTCAGAGAAGTTTATAATACTGATGGTTTTGGAGGACAAAGCTGTTCTTTAAAGAAGGTAACAGGTAATGACCAGATGAAATGTGTGTAGATCTACACTGTGTGTATTGAGTGTAGTATTATTGTATTTACTAAGTATATAGACGTTGTGGGTGTGTTCGGATGTTGTTACAACATTTCTGTGTGTGTTTCTTTAAGAGATGCATCGGACTCAAACTAAATATGAAGACATGTTCATCCTCAAAGTTTTCATCTTCCAGTTTGTCAACTTCTACTCATCTCCGGTTTACATCGCCTTCTTCAAAGGCAGGTGAGCACTGCTTCAACCAATCAGAACAAAGCTCACAGGTCCAGCCAATCACAACAGGCCTCACAGCGTCATCACCACAAGCCTTTTCGTCCTGTCTTTTTTTGTTTGTTTCTTTGGATGTATTTAGTGAATGTCATCAGGAAGGTTGGGTGCTGGTGTGGATGCAGATTCTCGCCTGAGAGTCTGCATGTTGTTTTGTCAGCTGGTTTGTGAACTTGCTGAAGTGAAAAGTGAAAATTAAAGGAGGAGCCACAGCGCCTCCTGCAGGCGGATGATGAAAACATCCAGTAGTTTTTTTTCTCACAGTTCATTTAAAACCTCAGTCTCTGTCGTAACACGTTCTGCTGGCAGCTAAAGATGTGAAGCAGCAGATATGTGGAATATAGTGATGCAGAGTCAAACATCCGAGAGCTTCAATGAGCAGCTGCAACAACATGATAGACAGAATAAATGATACTGATATGTTAAAGGTTTAACCAGCCGTTTGTTTGTTTGTTTGTTGTTCAGGTTCATTGGGTACCCTGGAAACTACAACACTCCGTTTGGAGTTCGCAACGAAGACGTGAGTCTGACACATTGTGGTACTGATGAAGATGATCAGATATATGTACAGGGCTGGACTGGGACAAAAAATTGGTCCTGGCATTTTTGGCCCTGGCGGCCCACCTAACTCGGTCGGACACCCCTTACCAATACACCAGCGTCCATGACTACAAGACAAGAATATATTTTAATAAGCCTACTATGTAGGAAAAATATTTATTGATGAAATATTTTATAGGGTTTCTCCCCCAGCAGATTTATAGCATTAAACACTTAAATTCCTGCATTCTGGAGACATTTTCTGCACCAATTTATGGTGGAAAAATTCAGAATATGACAATTCAGAATATAAATATATATAATAGAATATAATGCAGTTATATTAAGTACAATACTTAAGTTACAAGGATTTCTTCTATATTTAAAATGCATTGCAGGCTTGTTGTGCAATTAAAACTTCTCATGGCATTTTTATTTGTTAATCAACATTTCTTGGTGCAAACTAGTTTTCAGAAGATTTTTAACAAATCCTCAGCGTCCTCGGCGTCCCCGGCGTCCCAGGTGTAAATGACTCTCCCTCCCTGCTCCCTACCTACAGGCTGAGCTACTCCATGCTTACAGCTTCACCTCCTCCTGCTCTCTCTCTCACTCAGCCCTGTCACTTTGTCACTCGCTAACACGCCTCCTCCTCTGCCTGGCAGGGGCCACGACTCTTCATTACTCCTTCAGGTCCCTGTGGCTGCTCTACGTCGGGTACTGCAGCTGATGTTGAAGCTCCTGCAGCAAACAGACCGGTTATTTTTGCGCATTTGGTGTCCTACATTTGAAGAATTTTAATTTTTTGGCCCGCAACGCAAGAAACAGAGCAGAGGAGGTGAGGGCCAGTAAGAGATGTGATGGCCGGCCCAGTGTCAGTATAGAAAATTACCCAATGGGCCGCTGTCCCTGCTTTATGGGTCGTTTGTTGGCCCATTTTTCAGAAAACAGTTATATATAAATATATAATATAAATAAATAATTTACGTTACGATTTCATTGTGGGAATAAGTGAAAACTGCGTAGTTAGATGTGATGTTTTTAACTTTAGAATTGTAGTTGAATCATTAAACAGTCCCTCCAGGACTTGGCGGGCCTAACCCTAACCCTGAATATTTAAACCAGCTGACCGTGGTTCTTTCTTGCAGCTGACCCGGTGTTATGCCAAATTTTGCATGCCTGCCGAGAATTGCGTGCGTCTCCAAATACTGCTTTTAAATGCTATAATGTTGTTTGTGGGGTTCATCAATGCTGATAAATGATTCAAAGTATATATTTTATGAATGTTTTGAGTGGTTAATATTTTATTACACTTAGTAGAAGTGGCATTCAGTGAGATTCAGCAAAAATAAGGGTGGGGATGGAGCAGTGGATAATACATATGCTTTTGGTGTGACCACCGTTGTGTCCCTGAGCAAGACACTTAAACCCTCGTATAGCAATTGTAAGTCGCTTTGGATAAAAGTGTCAGCTAAACGAATAAATGTAAATAAGTGGTGAAAACCTTGATCAGTGTGCACAGCAAAGTGTCTGAAAAGGTGGATGCATATTTCTGCAGAACAGATGATCAAGGCTACCTGCCGAGATTTGCATCCACCTCTTTTCTCAGCAAAATGAGCGTTACCACCCGCGAGGTGCAAGAAATTCTCGTGCAGAATTTGGCACAACACCGGGACGCAGCAGCCTCAGCGTCTCAGCGTCTCGTCTGACGTCCTCCGTGAGTTTCTGACGTTCTCTCTCAAAGCGTTCGTCAGGAGACGATCTCCTTTATGTTCGACCACGACGCTGCACGCTCTGCAGAACAGTTTCCCCGCTTTGGTAAAGAAGATCTGGATCCTGAGTCTTCACGGTCCCCTTTGCTGTTATTGTTGTACCTAAATGTGAGACGTTGGCGTCGCACACGTCTGCTGGTGTCTTCTGAACAAGGAAGTGAGTTTGCTGACGCGTGACACGTTTAGCAGGAAACGGCGATGAGAGGTCACAGTGCTGTTGGTTGCTCTCGCTCTCCTAACTTGGATTCTCGTAACCTGCCAGTGACACATATCTGCTTCGCATCAGCTCGTCGGCCCTTCACTAAATCACCCCGGCCTTTCACTCCCTCATCGTCAGATCGCTCAGTCAGCTACTGCATTTTTTGTTGGATGTTGAAATTCCTAGTTGTTGTTTGTTTGCTTCTCTGAGAAACTCCTTTTCCCCTTGGCCTGCTCCAGTTACCATCCGCCATTACTCACCACCCTCTGCCTTCTCCAGCCAGATCGCCACATCTCCGCCCACCTCCCCTTTCCCCCTGTTCACTATAAAAACTATTTTATTCTACTACGACTGCCTGGTTTGAGTAACTGAATGTTCTGGCCAACATGGACTCAGACAATCTCTATCGGACAACCGCTACACTCAGGATCTTCATCCACCCCTTACTAATCAAGGTAACCTCTTGGGCCATCATGACCACGTTCTCACGGAGGTTGTGGACACAAACCTCTCTGCTAACGTGTTACGGAAACACTCTTTCAGCTCCCGGTTCCCGGCCTGTCGAGCGTTCTGTTTCAGTCACTTTCCTGCAGATATCACCGGCTTATTCTGGAAGCCGCTCTCGTCTGGGACTTTCATAAAGAGCATGCTGTTAATGACACAAACATGCTTCTAATCAGCCCCTCAGTATATCAGCCCTGGTCTTTCAGCCACTCATCGCCAGATCGTTCAGTCAGCTACTGCAGCAGTACCTTCAGGCCAGCTTGAGATTTTTGCTAGTCTGTAATAATTCCTCCTCGTTTGTTTGCTTGTCTGAAAAACTCAGTTTCACCTTTTGCCTCAGGATCCCATTCTTCCACCAGCCGTGCCAAACCGGCCACGTCAGCCTCACTCATTCTCCCTGCACGCTCCGGTTACCATCCGCCATGACTCACCACCTTCTGCCCTCTCCTGCCACATCGCCTTCGACCTCCCCTCTTCCCCTGTTCACATTTAAAAAACCTTTCTCTCAAATATTTATTTCTGGGTTTGAAATTGTGTTCAATAAAGCTGCAAGCAACGTTGGACAGGTCCTCGCAGCGTGTTGCCGCCCGGGCGCAGGTCGGGAGACGTGGCTCCAAATTATCATGCGTTTTGGACGCCTCACGAAGCAAATAAACATCACCTCCTGTGCCCTCTATGTGGCGCTAGAGAACATCCACAAATTATACCTTATATCCCAGTTCATGAAGTTCAATTCATAAATTTTATTTATATAGCGCCAAATCACAACAGTTATCTCACAGCGCTTTTCATAAAGAGCAGGTCTAGACCGAACTCTGTGATGTTATTTACAGAAGCCCAACAGTTCCCACCAAGAGCAGCACTAGGCGACAGAGGCAAGGAAAAACTTCCTTTTAAGAGGCAGAAACCTCGAGCAGAACCATGGCTCAGGGTGGGCGACCATCTGCCTCGACCAGTTGGGGTGAGAGAGAGAGAGAGAGAGAGAGAGAGAGAGAGAGAGGGAGGCAGCCTACACAATATCCACACACAGAGGTACAGACAGTGAAGCTAATGTTGCTATAGACTAAATGAAAAATGGTACATATATACTCACCTAAAGGATTATTAGGAACACCTGTTCAGTTTCTCATTAATGCAATTATCTAATCAACCAATCACTTGGCAGTTGCTTCAATGCATTTAGGGGTGTGGTCCTGGTCAAGACAATCTCCTGAACTCCAAACTGAATGTCAGAATGGGAAAGAAAGGTGATTTAAGCAATTTTGAGCGTGGCATGGTTGTTGGTGCCAGACGGGCCGGTCTGAGTATTTCACAATCTGCTCAGTTACTGGGATTTTCACGCACAACCATTTCTAGGGTTTACAAAGAATGGTGTGAAAAGGGAAAAACATCCAGTATGCGGCAGTCCTGTGGGCGAAAATGCCTTGTTGATGCTAGAGGTCAGAGGAGAATGGGCCGACTGATTCAAGCTGATAGAAGAGCAACTTTGACTGAAATAACCACTCGTTACAACCGAGGTATGCAGCAAAGCATTTGTGAAGCCACAACACGCACAACCTTGAGGCAGATGGGCTACAACAACAACTTTCTTGACACACTTTAGGCCCCTTAGTGCCAATTGGGCATGGTTTAAATGCCACGGCCTACCTGAGCATTGTTTCTGACCATGTCCATCCCTTTATGGCCACCATGTACCCATCCTCTGATGGCTACTTCCAGCAGGATAATGCACCATGTCACAAAGCTCCAATCATTTCAAATTGGTTTCTTGAACATGACAATGAGTTCACTGTACTAAAATGGCCCCCACAGTCACCAGATCTCAACCCAATAGAGCATCTTTGGGATGTGGTGGAACGGGAGCTTCGTGCCCTGGATGTGCATCCCACAAATCTCCATCAACTGCAAGATGCTATCCATCAATATGGGCCAACATTTCTAAAGAATGCTTTCAGCACCTTGTTGAATCAACGCCACGTAGAATTAAGGCAGTTCTGAAGGCGAAAGGGGGTCAAACACTTTTGCGGCAGAGCTGGCCATTGGGACAACACTACCCCCCATCGAGGACACCTACATTAACCGACTTCAAAGAAAAGCTAGCTGTCTCATAAAAGACCCCACCCACCCCGGACATCACCTGTTCTCCATCCTGCGCTCTGGAAGGAGATACAGAGCAATCAGAACAAAGACTGACAGACTAAAATTCTGCTTTAGTATTTTCGTATTTGCGGCTTTTCTGCTGTTTGTTTTATATTGTCTAGATTTATCTTTTTCTTGTATTGTTACACACCATGTCTTGGTTTTTATTTATTTCTTATATTGCTGTATTTATCGACCCAGAGCTGCTAAACAGTGTTTCGTTGTTACCAAACATTGACAATAAAGTTTTGTTCTCTTCTATTCTATTCTTTCGCGCCGCCCGGAGCGAATTTGCGTCTTTTTATTGACTTTGTGTTATCAAGCCGCCCAAAACGCTGGATTCGCTTTCAGTGTGAAGACACCTTAAGAGGCTTTTCTGAACATGACACATCTGACACAAAACGTTTTGTACATTTTCACCGCGTTTGAATTTTGTGCAAAGTTTCACGAGTTTTCTAGCATGTTTAGACCGCCCAAAATGTTTCATTTGCAAGAAAGAAAGAAAACGAACACCTTAAGTTTCAATAGGGTCCTCGCAGGTTTAATGCTCGGGCTTTAATGACAACTTTCATTTGTTTCTGTCTGTGTGTCACAGTGTGGAGCAGGTGGATGTCTCATTGAACTGGCCCAGGAGATGCTGGTCATCATGGTGGGAAAACAACTGATCAACAACATCCAGGAGTTCATCAGCCCGTAAAAACAAACACAAACACACAAGATGATATAACGTGCATGAACAAGATACTAACTACCTCAAAAGTCATGTGAGCTGTTTAATAAAACATGCTGCAGGATTTTAGGGATTAAGAGTTTTGACTCTCATTTATTGGCAGGAAGTTGAAGTCGTGGTGGCAGAAGAGGAAGATAAGTCGAGGGCAGAAGAAGGAGAAGGAAGGAGAGGAGGTGAAGGAGAAGGGAAAGGAGGAGGTTTCTCCCTGGGAGGCCGACTACCAGCTGCTGGTCTGTGAGGGACTCTTTGACGAATACTTGGAGATGGGTAAGTCCTGTCCTGTTAGATTTAAACACCTGGAGGTGGTGGATGGGTGGAGTTAACACATTGAGGATACACTTTCTGTGTTGTGATTGGCTGAAATGGGGTTCTGGGAGACTGAGTAGAGGACTGTGACTTCCTGTGAGGTGTAAATCCTCCTCGTTCTCCTCAGTGATTCAGTTTGGTTTCATCACCATCTTCGTGGCGGCGTGTCCTCTCGCTCCTCTCTTCGCTTTTATTAATAACTGTGTGGAGATCCGTTTGGACGCGCAGAAGTTCGTGACTGAATATCGGCGCCCGGTGGTGGAGCGAGCTCAGGACATCGGCATCTGGTTCTCCATCATGCAGTTCATCACACACATAGCCGTCCTCAGCAATGTAAGACTTTCTGTGTACCTGTGTGTCTGTCTTTGTGAGGACCGGTTAGAGACGTCTGAGGGCAGATCAGCAGCCCATCGAAGCTTTTTCAAACCTCTGTTTTTAGGCTTTCCTCATAGCGTTCACCTCCTCCTTCCTGCCTCGTCTGTACTACCGCTACACCAGAGACAGCACGCTGAAGGGCTTCATCAACTTCACGCTCGCAACATCACCGCGCAACTACAGCCAGCAGCACCAGTCCTGCAGGTAGGCGGGACTGCAGGCCGTGCAGGTCCACCTAGTGCTAATTTTGCTGATGAAGCAGAACCGGAGCTCTCTGTCAGTGACATGACTTCATATTTACGGTGCATCACTTTGCAGGTATCAGGATCTCAGGGATGAAGAAGGTAAATACCTGCCAGAGTACTTTCACCTCCTCGCCATACGACTCAGTTTCGTCATTGTGTTTGAGGTCAGTGTCAAGATTTGTTTTAGGAAAACATCTAGAGAGAGTGAGAATCTCAGCAATAAATTAACATTCTGAATCTGTAAAAATGACTTTTCCTCTGTGTGAAGCAGAGAATCAGATAATGAGGGACAGTAAAGTTGCTGCCGTGACCCGATGAAGGCTCTTCCTGTCTTTCTTCCTCAGCACGTGGTCTATTTCATCGGACATCTGATCGACCTGATGGTCCCTGACATCCCAGAGGAGGTGGAGATGAAGATAAAGAGGGAGCACTACATGGCCAAGGAGGCGCTAGCTGAGAACCAGGTACACATAAAACTGATCAAAGTCAACAGACTTTCAAATAAATTCAGTTCAATTTCATTTACATATCCTACAACGTCTGCTACTGTGTAGACTAGAGGTATAAATTGGCCTTTAAGCTTTAAACTGGAACCTGGTTCCACAGGAGAGGAGCTTGATAGCTGAACGCTCTGGCTCCTAGTCTACTTTTGGAGACTCTAGGAACCACAGGTGCATTCTGGGAGCGCAGTGCTCTGGTGGGGTAGTAAGGTACTATGAGCTCTCCTGACCATTAAAGGTTCAGTGTGTATCTAGTGGTGAGGGTTGTGAATAGCAGCCAGCGACTCAGATGATCCCATTTAACGAGCTGTGAAGTCCTTTCTTTGACTTAGGTTCATTTACTCTTATGTCTGAACGTGGAATCAACATGGACGCTGCTACAAAGATGTGTTGGATTAACATTATCAGAGCGTATAAACACACGCAGACATCTAGTTCACTCTACATGAACAGCAAACTAACCGTTATAACCAGATTACAGATTACATGTTTGCAAAATATGTTTATGCAATACGTAATTTTGCACGAATCAAAGTTCTGTTTACTTCTTTATGTTCTTTATTTAAGGAGGAAAGAAAGCTTCTGATTAAACTGATGTTACTTGGTGTTCTTCTTCTTCGTACGTATTCAATGTAGTGGGCTATTGTAGAAACATGGCGACGGCAAAACGGATGTTGTAGGCTACCTGCCGAATTTTGCATCCACCTCTTTTCTCAGTATAAAAGAGCGTTTCCTCCTGCGAGGTGCCTATGCAATTAATGGCAGGCATGCAGAATTCGTCACTGACTTGACGGCGCTGTTTTTATTCCTCTTTCTATCAAGTCGGTGAAAGTCAGCCTCAGTTATCTCGAACGCACCTGACTACCAGTTACATAGCGTGGTAACTTCGACAGCTGTTTTCCAAAGTTAACATAGATCTTTATTAGCTGGCCTCCTTACATGCCTGCTAATAACTGTTTTGCAGATGTGTCTCCGACATTGACAGCGTTGTGTTGGACAGATTTGTGCAGCGGTGTTTATATCAACCATTCAGTTCACAGACGGGTCTGCTGTCCGTGTTTGCGAGAGAGAGAGAGAGAAAGAGAAAGAGACCGACTGAGTGAGAGGATGTGCAGAGCAAATATGCGCTGCAAGCAAAAACGATTTTAAAACTGGTCGCCAAATCTACCTGGGCCCAAGTAAAGCCTATATGTGGGAAACACTGAAGGTGTTCAGGTGCATTATAAGCTTCCTTGTGATGGTTTTGATGATTTATTGCATTAAAATATAGCTTGTTTTACCAGGCGAGGATGAAAATATCATATTTTTTCTTTATTGGATCTCCGTGTAGTCTGTAACGGTAAAATAAATATATTGATGTACAATGGATTTATGTTCCTCAGCTTCTGACCTTTCAAAGGAGACCAGAATTATGCATCTAGGCCTGATGGTTTATTTTGGGTTTGTTATTTCAGGCGTTTTTTTCCTGGAAAAAGGTCCCTGTCCCCAACAGGTTTTAAGGGAAGCACACTGTAAAACTTCAATTAATAGCCGAGTCCCAAATAGCCGCCTACCTCCTTTACTGGCCTGGTGTGGGAACAAATTTTGACAAATAAATGCCTGGTCTGGTTTTTATAGAAGTTCTTTGGATGTATAAAACCTCTTAAACCCCGCGGGCTCGCCGCTTTAGCTGCTTCTAAGCTGCTTAGATCGTTAATACAAATATTAATGTTTAAACGTATAATCAATATGTCAGTATGGACACGCTGCACGTCGTTAGCTCGGTTAGATTCTCCACAATACCACTAACGGAAAAAATAAGACCCAAAGTCTAATTCTTCTAGATTTACCGCTGTAACCTGCCTGGTACAAGAGATGAAACTCTCGTTACCTTTGAAGCGCTCGTTCAGTCCAAATGTGTCCGTTCCTGATTATTTATCTTCCTTCAGTCTGTGAGGCTCCACCCATCAGAACAACTTTTCAGAAAAATGAATCCAAGTTGTGAATCCTGTCATGTGAAGTCCGTCGCTCTCTGTCTGCTAACTTCTCTCATCCTGCAGCCTGTTGTTGTTTTCCTTAGGTTACTGCCTTCAAAATAAAAGCGCAAAAGCCGTCTGTCGGAGCTGGATCAAATGAATGACGTGTATTCGATATTATTGGATCATTTTTTAGTATTATTCTGTTTGAAATAAATAAACTGTTTCATAGCAGTTTTGTGCAAAAAGAATTAAAGGTCTGTCCCAAATAAAGGCAGCGTCAATTCAGTGATTTTAGAAAATAAAGGCCCGGGCTATTATTCAAGGTTTTACGTTGTACACTATATGAACAAAAGTATATGGACACCTACACATTACTTTTATTACATCCCATTCTAAATCAATAGACATTAATATGGAGTCATATGGAGCATCCTTCAGGAACTCCATGAGTAACTTTGGCGTGCATGGAGGACTCATCGTTAACATGTACAAACTGAAATCGATCTGATAAATAGGACTTAAACCATCTTAGAGCGGTTCCTTTAATGCCAATGAAATATTCCAGTCTCTGTAATAGGATCTGATGGTCAATGGTATCAAATGCAGCACTAAGATCTAATAAAACCAGTACAGAGACAAGTCCTTTGTCTGATGCAATAAGGAGGTCATTAGTAATTTTCACCAGTGCTGTCTCTGTGCTATGATGAGCTCTAAATCCTGACTGAAAAACTTCAAATAAACTATTGCTAACTACTTACTAAGTCAAGTCTCAAGTCTCTGAGCTAGAGTCCAGGTCAAGTCTCAAGTCTCTGAGCTAGAGTCCAAGTCAAGTCTCAAGTCTCTGAGCTAGAGTCCAGGTCAAGTCTCAAGTCTCTGAGCTAGAGTCCAGGTCAAGTCACAAGTCTCTGAGCTAGAGTCCAAGTCAAGTCTCAAGTCTCTGAGCTAGAGTCCAAGTCAAGTCTCAAGTCTCTGAGCTAGAGTCCAGGTCAAGTCTCAAGTCTCTGAGCTAGAGTCCAGGTCAAGTCTCAAGTCTCTGAGCTAGAGTCCAAGTCAAGTCTCAAGTCTCTGAGCTAGAGTCCAGGTCAAGTCTCAAGTCTCTGAGCTAGAGTCCAAGTCAAGTCTCAAGTCTCTGAGCTAGAGTCCAGGTCAAGTCTCAAGTCTCTGAGCTAGAGTCCAGGTCAAGTCTCAAGTCTCTGAACTAGAGTCCAAGTCAAGTCTCAAGTCTCTGAGCTAGAGTCCAGGTCAAGTCTCAAGTCTCTGAGCTAGAGTCCAGGTCAAGTCTCAAGTCTCTGAGCAAGAGTCCAAGTCAAGTCTCAAGTCTCTGAGCTAGAGTCCAGGTCAAGACTCAAGTCTCTGAGCTAGAGTCCAGGTCAAGTCTCAAGTCTCTGAGCTAGAGTCCAGGTCAAGTCTCAAGTCTCTGAGCAAGAGTCCAGGTCAAGTCTCAAGTCTCTGAGCTAGAGTCCAAGTCAAGTCTCAAGTCTCTGAGCTAGAGTCCAAGTCAAGTCTCAAGTCTCTCCTGGTTATAATGAATGTTGGATCAGCTGCTGCGTTCAATCCAGGCTGCTTATAAAACTGCAGATCTAGAAGGGATTCTGTAACTGTGACCTGTTTTTCATTTACAGAGCACAACCATGTGATGTGCAATGCAACTAATGACCGCTTATTAACTACTGTAAGTCAACACCAACCGCTCTCAAACCCAGGGTAACGTTATAACAATAAAACTGTAACGTTACATGATCAACAATAAACCTGGAACCTGTTTGCGGCTGACGTTCATAATTAACGTGATGGCAGCCAGCGGGACGTAAATGATTCCGTTAATCGAACACCACAACGAACGACAGTCAGAGTTAACCTCTGGTAGGTCGTAGCTAAAGCAAGAAGCAAGCTAACGTCAGATGGCCACTGCTGAGCTAAACATGTTCACTAACCTCAGGTTACTAACCTATGTTGCGTTCAGCGCTCCTTTGTTTGGGTCTTGTTGTATGACGTTTTAAAGCCAAAGTTTATGATGAACGGCTCAGCAGCTGTTCGTTGTCCTCTCTCACGTGCGGCCGCGCAGCTGATGCTACGTGTTACGTAGGCAGGTTACAGGTAACGCAGGGAGGGAATAACAGCACGCTCATCAGACGCTTCCTAAAAATAAACAGTGTTCACGAGTCCTGCACAAGTCAAGTCTCAAGTCACTGTGCGTGCGACTTAAGTTGGACTCGAGTCCTAATCTCAAACTCGAGTCCCCGTCTCTGGTTGATTGTGTTTTTGTTTTTGTATAGTTCTAGTTTGTCTCAGGGTGTTTGGTTTGGTTTGATCCTGTATTGGGTTTTATGCTTCCAGTCTTTGGGAGAAACCCTGATTCTTGGCGAGAAGGATGACCTGTCCGGCGACCTGCGACAGCGTGGATCAAGACCATCACCACCACCATCACCACCACCACCACAGAGCGCCTCCCCTCCACCAAACCTGAGGGACATCCCATAGGAACCCCAAACACCGGGCAGCTGCTAAAATATAGCGAACATCACCCTGTGAACCGCGTATCTTCCCACAATCTCAACATCCACATCTATTAGAATGAGCTTCTCCTTTTGATCAACCCCTCTCACAGATCTATAAGACCACCGTGTGAGGCCACTACAAGATCTGCAAGATCTCCTGAATCCTTACGTCTCCTTGAAGAACTCTATAAGAGGTCTACAAGATCTAAAACTCTTCTGCTGGATCTTAAAAAGATCTGCAAGAAACAAGCAAGGGTGTAGGTTTGCATACGGGCGGGAGGGACATGTCCAACAGACTACTGTCTTACAGACTAGTCCCTTCTAATATTTGAACTCATCTGCATTATGTTTGGAGTAAAGTCAGATTAGATTATTCAGATGTGCCCTCCCCAGAGACCATGACAAATTATTGACCAAGATTATGTGACTATGTTTAGCCATAGTTTAAGTCCCTGTATTCTAGAAGTTACATTTATATACAACAAATTTGCAACTGCAAATACATTTTGAAGGAAAAAGCCGCCCCTCCTGCTGATTTTGACAGAAAATCATTTATAAATCCATAAATTCATTCACAAAGAATATTTAGTGCTCTGCTAGTGCTACGTTCTTATGTGAGTGCTTCATTTTTAAACCAAGACTTAGGGCTTGTAACTGTTTAGCTCTTTTTCCCGGCGCCCTACCCGAGAAAAACGCTCGGGTCAGGGAGTTGGTTCTTCTGTCCCTTGTGTTGAGACTAGAGGTCTTCACAAGTCCAACAGTTTGGGCTGAAACCCAAAAAGACCCAGAAATGTATTCCTGGACTGGTCTCTTATTTGAAAGCAAGGACTTGGACCAATGAAAAACCGAGAAATGGCCGACCTAACCCCAGCTGGGGGACCAGGCTGTGGACGCCAGGGGAGCGTGGCTCCTCTTAATGAGCCATGAGCTCCCCTAAAAACATGATTTGTGAAATTTTCCAGGGGTCTCTAAAATATTGACTTAAAATATTGCTTTATTGCCATGTATTTCTGTTTTCCTCTGTGGATCAAATGTAAAACTAGGCTATTATTGATGTATGATTTATGCATTTATGCCAATTTACTTTAAAACAAACCGTATATAACTTTTATCTAAGTAGGAAGTCACATTGAGATTAAATCCTACCAGCATGTTATTCTTGTCATCGCCATCGAAGTGTGGCAGTGCAATATCATAAACTTCACTCACTTTAGCTCAAAGCTCAGAAGAAACTTTTTTAGTCCCACTCAGTCTGTGTGCAGAATCTCCATGATTAAATTAAGATAAAGCACCAGGTGAAACTCTGGAACAGCTTTGCACAGCAGGCAGGACACACCTTCCCACCTCATCTGAGTGTGAGAGGGGGTTTCCTGCCATTACTGATACTGACAGCAGGGCGCAATAGGTTGCATGAAATCAGCCTCTCATCACTCCTTGTGGTTTTTAATGGACCCCCTTTGGCAAGACCCAATCTGCACCTGCACCAATTTCACTACTGATTGTTATTTTAACATAATTAAAGTGAACTTTCTTAACAAAACTTTGTGTCTTACCTATTGTACGATCAGTAGCCTTCTCCTCTATGTCTGGCTGTGAAGAATATAATTCAGTGAAATTCTGGGTTTTTTGATTTTCCAGTAAAATGAGTCAAGTGTTTGGAACCAGTTGTTGTTGGTGGTACTCAGTGAAAACAAATGATAATGGTGATTTGCCCAGTGAGAGTGGGTGGGAGCTTGGTCCAGCGATTGAAGTCATCTTTTATTTTTTTAACAAAGGGGTGTAATTGATCTACCACACCTCTGATAGAAATGTACAAGATCCACAACAGCAGGGTTGAATCCGTACATGTCCTATAAAGCTGATGATACACGGGGCAACTTTTTGAGCAATGTTGTTAGCAAGTCCGACCATGTTTTGAATGGATAGCGGCGGGCTGGGGCAGGTCATTTTAGATTACAGTAGTAATTTTTACTCATTTACCATTGACGGCAACATTGCTGTCAAAGTTGCTCTGTGTAACATCAGCTTAAAACCTCTTAGATCTCTGCAAGAAATCTACTAGACAGTTGTGTTGAATCCTAGCACATCCAACAAGACCTGCAAGATGTCAATGAGATCTCTGTCAGAACTGTAAAACATCTACATAGGTTTAGGTTGAACCTCTGCAGGTCTACAAGACCTTAAAGGCGCCCACCAAATCTCCACAAGGCTGACAAGATCTCTAAAGGGCTCTAAAAGTAGTTGCAATGCCCACAAGAGATCTGCAAGAGCTACATGAGCTTTCCAAAAACTCAACTAGGCCTAGGCCCTTGACATACTAGACCAGACAGTACACGACTAATAATAATAACAATCCATGTTATTTGTGGGCCTTACAGATTAAAACAGTTAAAATACATATCAAGGAGACAAATACAATAAAGAAAATTTAAAAAAAAGACAAAATTTTTGAAAATTAACAGAAAGCAGTTCCTCAAGAAGCCGGTGGAGGGTGGAGTTACGTGGAGTTATGTGGAGTTATGTGGGGTAGGCCTTTAGAAATAAGTGGGTTTTGAGCAAAGTTTTAAAGGAGGATAGAGACTCATGAATAGAGGGAGGGCTGAGACCAAGTCGAGACCAAGACCGAAGGAGGACGAGACCGAATCAAGACCAAGACCAGTTACCCACATTACATGACACACAATAAAATATGGAACGAGATCACAGGTGCTTCCCCAAAACACCCACATACAAACACTAAGAGCTGAAATCAACGTAAGCATCACCATCGCCGGGAGGGGGGACAGTCATTAACAGGAACAACACATTTTTAATTAGGGTTATTGGTTGCATTTGAAGCAAAACATTTTACATCCAATCAAAGTTCGGATGTTAATAAATAAATCAGACAATGCAAAAGCGATTTATTGATATTCTTTACTGGTCTTGAAATAAAATCCTCAATGTCCGAAACTGAGACAAGACCATCAAAAGAGTAGTCTTAAGACCAAGACCGGTCTCGAGTACTACAACATTACTGTCCAGTGCAAGAAACCTTTACTGACCAGATGTACATGAAATTGGATAATATGTATTTTGATATCCTGAAGGTTTTCAACCCAGCCTATTAATTCATTTGCATATGTAGAATAAATACGCAGAAACAGTTAATTTAAAATTGTGTCAGGGAGAATATGAAATGAAATAACACAAAGCACAGAATGTTCCAGAAGAGGTTTCATACTTTGTGTTGGTGTAATGTTTTTCACTTTAATTGAGAAAAGTCTTCAATTAGAATTAGAATTGTTAGAAGAGAATACAAGCAGCACATAAACATGAACATATACAGGAAATATATTAACAAAACATCATATAATGTAGAATATTTATATGTTCTTCATGAAAATCTTGAGATCTTTTTGTCTCCTATTCTCAAAGAATTCAGTGTCACCACTACAAAAAATAATTTTCTTCCTCTTTTTCTCTCCTTGAGCTCTTTTGATACCCAACGCTTTGATCTCATTAATCATTTTGGATAACTTGTTTGCATAAAAGCAGTAATTGATGAATATGAGTTGTTGATATTTTTTTTGTTTGTTTTAATTTAATTCTGTTTTCAAACAAATGTACAAATAAGTAAAAGCAAATCATCTGGGTTCTCCTTTCTTAAGGGAATATAAACATTTAATCAGAAAGTCTGATTCTTATAGTAACAAACAGGCTTTAAAATAATTTTTTCGTCTGCAACACTTGATGCATTTACTTAATGTAGGCTAGTGGTGGACAGTAACTAAATACATCAAGTACCATACTTAAGTGCAAATTAGAGGTTCCTGAGTATTTTCTTTAATACCACTTTCTCCTTCTCCTCCATCTCTGAGGGAGATATTGGACTTTTTACTTCACTACATTTATCAGACAGCTTCAGTTACTTTACAAAGTCAGATTTTTACACACAAAACACATGAAGAGTTTATAAAATATGATGTGTAGTGATAAATTAAACTACCCAACAGTTTATACAAGTACTGCTAGTACAATAGTTGATTGACAGAAATTTAATTGGCAACTTTTCTGATCATTGTTGAGGTCTTTCTTCATGTATAAACATTTCAGCTTCACACATGTGAAGATTTGTTGCTTTTCCTTTTGATTATTTTAATGTATTTTTAATCATTTTGAGGTTTGGACAGAGAAAACAAGCATTGTGAAGGTGTCACTTTGAGCTCTGTGACAACATTTGTCACTATTGTTAGAATTTTTACAATCGGTATTGAGGAAAATAATCAACATATTAATCCAGAATGAAAATAGTCATTAATTGCAGTGTGATACTAAACAGTTGAACCTCAACCAAGTACAACACTAAAATCCTGCTTATACATGAAAGCATGAGGAATAGTAATTCCATGATATAATATATAATAGTACAACAGTCAGGGGAGATTTTTCATTCTACTTTGAGTACTTTTACTTTTAATACTTTAAGTAATTTACCTATTTATTAAAAACTTTTACTTTACCAACATTTTCAATGCAGAACTTTTACTTGTAACAGTATTTTTACAGTGAAGACTCTGCTGTAGGCTATTTCTTAACAAAAATGTGTTTTTTAGTTGTTAGATTTGTTTAAATCACATTTCCCCACTAATAGTTTCTTATGTTTTCTACATTCTTGTTTATTCTTCAGTTCTTATTAAGATATACAACAGACCTAACACTTGGTGTCTCTGTGCTTATTGTATTTATAAAGCTTTTCAAATTCAGTGAACAACAACAACAACACATTTTTGTGAAAGTGTCGGTGTTCCCGGTCAGGCGCTCCGCAGACAGCTAAACCCCGCTCTGTGTGTGACGTGTAGGACCTCCTCCTCCGACACACAGCAGCGGTAATGGCGGACTTCGATAGCTACGAGGAGCGGGACCGGGCCTACGGCAGCTTCGGCGGCGGCAGAGGGTGAGTCTCCGCTTCACACGGCAGCTGTGCCGTATCCTTTAAGCACAAACCCCGGCCGGACCGTGGCCGTGGTTCCCGCTGCCGCCCGCCCCGAGCCTCGGCGCAGGGCGGCTAGGCCCCGGAGCTCGTCCCGCCCCGCGCTTGATGAGCATGGCGGCCACGAGTGAGAGGAGGCCGGGGAGAGCGGCTCGGAAACACCGCGGTCCCGGAGGTATCGGGCTAACTGTTAGCCGGGGGGCTAGCGAACCTGATGTCCCCATGTGGCGAAGATCTCCCCTGAGCTCGGTGGTAAAATGCCGTTTATCTGTTAAGTGTAATAATGCACCGGCCCCGGGGAGAGGCGAGACGGGAGGCCGCAGCAGGTGGAGGTGGTGGCGGAGCTGCAGCTGCAGGCTGCCCGCATGGCTGCATCATGTGTCCGCAGCTGCAGATCCATCCACGTAGTTACCAATCATGAGGCTGGAGATCGATCCGGGCTGGTTTATTGATATGTTTTGATTTGTGTAGTTTTCTGGTTTGTTATTTTAGTTGTTTATTAGCTGATCTCTGGTGAATGTGAGAAACGGCGGAAGCCTGGTTTGGTTGGGTTTGTTCAGGCTGGCTGCAGCTCCTGCAGGAGGTAAATAAGCTTTAGGTTGTGTTTGTTTTCCTTCACAGTCAGCTTATTCATTCAGGAGGGTGTCAGAAGTTTTGATTCAACACCTGATCTTGAGGACTGCAACTACATTATCATCATTATCAGATAATCCCTGAGTGGTTTGATCTGTTAAACATCACAGTAACATAGTTATATCTCAGAGTGACGTCGGTTGCTGAATAATGTTCTGTGGATTGATCAATCGATTTAGCTGTGAAGGTCAGTTTACCGGCTGCTGGGATTGTCCACACAAACTTCTGCCTCTGCTGCTGAAGAAATGAACCGTGTCATCCCTCAAAGCCTCCCTGTTGATGGTCTCTGGTTGTTTCATTATGTTCAGGAGAACCCAAAACTACAGTGTCATATGTAAAAGTCTCCACGTATATAAACAGATGGAAGCTTTAACGAGGCTCATAGCACAAAGGAAAAGATACCTTTGTTCATATACATGAGGACTTTTCAGTTTATTTAATATTTCCAGCAGGGAATAAAAATTGCAGGTAGTAGGAATGAACCGGGGCTGAAACTAACGCTGTTTCGTCTTCAGAAAAGAGAAGAAATGCCCGTCAAGGTGATATCTTAACATGTTTTGAGAGTCCAAAACCCAAAGAGATTTTATTTACAGTGACATGTCACAAAGAAAAGCAGCAAATCGTCTCGTTCAAGATTGATCGTACAGCATAGAGAGAAAAGATAAATATAATGAAAATATGATTTAGTGGAAAGTATTGGAGGTTCATTTGCATCAGATATGATTTTATTCAAACAGCACCAAGTCATAACAGATGTTATCTCACTGCACTTTTCATTAGGGCTGCAGCTAACGATGATTTTAGTAGGGCTGAACGATTAAATTGCATTTGCGATATTATCGCGATGTAATAAAACAAGATTTTCTAATCGCAAAGGCTGCGATTATGCTCTGGTCACATGACACCCAAGCGGAAAGCAGTCTGCAGACGAAGTTGATGCTTCGTCTGCACGTTACGCTGCACGTTACGCTGCACCTTGCCTTCTTGTTGTACAACGACCTTAAGCTTGACAGAAGCTGACGCTACAGAAACTTCAGAGTCACACAGGGAATGAAAGTGGCAGCCGTGGGTCACGTGGTGGTGGTGGTGGGTGAAATCGCCAACTGAAAGACACGTGTATTAAGGTAAGCGTGTTGTGGCGATCTGCGCCTGTGTCACACACAGCAACCAGTCAGCTCAGGAAATATCTGTGAAACGGCGTTTCAAACCAAACGCACAAGTCTGAAAGAGGCCCGGTCTGTCCCGAGTTACAGCCGGTGCTCTGCTGACCGTGTTGTCCGAGAATTACTAAGCTTGTCTATTAAACAGGAGAGGCGTCACTTGGTTTTATTTTCGATGGCCAACTTTTGAATTGAACCTCAAACTAAGTATTTTTTGTTTGCTTCCTGGGATAAAGAAAGATGGACTCCTGGGAGATTAGAACTGAGACCAGGACGCATTAATTGGTGGTTGAACTTTGGGTTTCGTATTGAGCGAGTTAGTTAGAAAACGTTCCGAGATAACTGCTGTTGTGATTTGGCACTATATAAATAAAATTGAATTGAATAGTTTTTCTTGTGGTCTGTAGGCCGACCTGATGATATTATATCATGTTATTTAATGCCATGACTTGACTCAAATTATCTTTCTCATATTACATCATATCATAACAAGGGCAAGAACGTGTATGTTCTATCTATCTAATATTGTGTTGGTCAGACTACACACTTGTTGACTGCTTGTCCATTTTGAATAATACAGAAGGTAAAGAGCTTAAAAATGAATCGCTTATTAAATCGCAATCGCAGTATTAATTAAAAAATAAATTGCAATTAGATTATTTTCCAAAATCATTCAGCCCTAGATTTTAGTATTCGAAGCTTCTATAGATTTGAACGATTCATCGATGCGTCGTTTAAGAAGTACTTTTGCAGAACACCGGCTGCTTTCTGATCAGGCGCCGTTGTGCTGTTGCCGAGGCGACGTAAGTTTTGTTTTATGGTAGACGGACGGTAACATTACAGAGTTGTTGTTTTCTTTAGCTTGAAATAATCCCAGACTTTGGACACTTTCTGTCCTTCGCTGTTTTCTCTCTTCCTCCACTTTGCAAACAGCGCCATCATAATCACGTCGCGTTCACAGCGTAAACGCGATGTGCGACAGGAAGCGTCTTTGCGTCGACGCTTCGACGCAAATGGTAGGTTCTAGTTACTCGCATATCACACGTTTGCTGTATCGATTTTTAGGGGCTTATGCGAGCAAATTGTTCGCACTGTAGAGCCCGGGTGGGCGCCCCACCCAAGTAGAGTCTATGTGTGGGAAACACTGACTGAACCGTAGTTTTTCTTCAGCAGTGTTGACCGCCACTGAGTGTCCATGTTGTTGGAGAGTTTGTGAGACGAGCAATTGCTGGCAGGCCTTTACAGAAACATATAAATTTTATATATATATATATATATATATATATATATATATATATATATATATATATATATATATATATATATATATATATATATATATATATATATATATTATATTTTGTTTTTATTTATTTATTTTATTTATTCTGCTGCTCTCTCTCTCTCTCTCTCTCTCTCTCTCTCTCTCTCTCTCTCTCTCTCTCTCTCTCTCTCTCTCTCTCTCTCTCTCTCTCTCTTATTTATATATATATATATATTCATATGAACACCGCAAATCTGCACAAGGCTGACAATCTCAGAGACCCAGCTTTAAAACAGTTGTTAGTAATGAGTAATGGTTTAAAGTACATCAAGGAACATCTGGCTCGTGATGAAGCCTACAGAACGATGTCCACTGAGTTATAGCCTCAAACCTATAAGCACTTTTGAAAGGGGGCTGTTGCTTTATATTATTCTAAATAGACATTACTTTGTTAGTGTACAGTTGTGGTTATAGTACTTGCTTTTAATTTGCTTTTATTTTATATAGTTCCAAAGCAAAAATCTTTTGTTAAACAGTTAAAGTTTGTATAAATCAGTGAATTACAGGAGGAGCCTACTCTATCTTGTCTTCTTCCCCTGGCATTGATACTGGTGTTCATTCTGAAGAGTAAACCTCGTTTACTTAATGCTAACGTTAGCTAGTTAGGCTGAGTGTTGGATATCAGTAACTCACTTGAAAGATATTTAATCAGTTAAATGGTTTAATTAGGGTCAGGGGGTGACAAAATTAATCCTGACTAGTCGACTAATTGAATAAATAATTAACAGATTAGTCGGCTTCGAAAATAGTCATTAGTTGCAGCCCTATTGATGAACCCCACAAAGGATAGTATAGCGTAGGGCTGTCGCCGTGAAGTAATTTCCACCATGGCGATATGTTAGGACTCAACAGCGCGGTATTATTGCATCTTTCATCAATGAAGTAATTTGGTGCCATATAGCAGAGAAAAGCTTGATTTGTACTCCTGCGTAGGGTCTACGTGCGTAGCCGTGTATTTATACTTGTGAGTCGGTGTCCCCGTCATTCTGCGATTACACCCCCAAAACGCTAGTCGGCGGTAGCGCTTCAGCGTCCACTGTGTTGACTTTTGCCGGCCGAGCAGGCTAACTTCCTGTTTAGCCCTCCGCTAACGTGAATGGTGGTAAAATAATAAACGTGCAGCTGGTGTAGCCTTTTCAAATGTTACCGACCGAGTGGATCACACTGATTTTGCTTGGGTTGTGACGGGCAAATATATTGATCCACCGTGTTACAGCCACCGTTTTGGCCGCTAGTAAAAGTTACTTAAAGCTTCCCACTTCCTGTGGGCTCGGAGGCGTTGCGAAGCTACCCAGCTGACCAGTCACAGTGCTTACGGTCCGCGTCGTCTCGACGTGTAGTTACATTTTTGAGGAGGTGCACGTCAGTCTACACCGTAGATGACGGCGTAGGGTAGGGGGCTATGCAGAAACTACGCCGCCGATTTGACGCAGAAGTATAAGAGTGTCCCCTCGCTGCACAGCAAGCAGCTTTATGGTCTGAGCATTCTAGCTGCTGCGTGCTAGTCAACAACATTGCCAAGCAAACTCCTTTTTGTAGTTTGACTGTGTCTTTTTCACACGTAGCTATATCATTACCTTCAGGGCACGTCTATCAAGTC
The DNA here is from genome assembly GCF_014851395.1 of Micropterus salmoides. Classification (NCBI taxonomy): domain Eukaryota; kingdom Metazoa; phylum Chordata; class Actinopteri; order Centrarchiformes; family Centrarchidae; genus Micropterus; species Micropterus salmoides. The sequence goes on from NW_024042261.1 coordinate 39,611,689, forward strand.
AATTTACATACGCAGCAACGCACGCGCGCCACAGTGTGGAGCTGAATGGCTGTCCGCAACTAACCACTGCGATTACTGTGGTAACATTGTAACTAAATTTCCACAGAAAGCAACATGAAAATCAGCTGCAGGCATCCGACACACTACGCTCGTTAGTTAGTGAGATTCAAATGAGGCTTAGCGTTCATTTTCTATCGGCTGTCCCTCAGGATCACAACGTTAGTCCAACATCGCCGAGCGTGCTGGCCACGTTAGCCGTGCAGTATGCTAACGCCAAGTTAGCTAACCTCTAAAATAAACAGACACTTTCAGCTTCAGAGTTTGAAGTCAGGTCACGTACAGTCCCTGGCGATCCATCCTTGAACCGTTACAGAGCTCGTTGCGGTTGTGGAACTTTTGAAGCACTCATTTATTAATTTAACACGCCCTTATGTGTGCAGTGTGAACATTGCGGTTGTTGCGGTGATTGCCAATCTGTGGGAAACACTGGGCCTTGCTCAAGGTGGTAAATGAGGGAGAGCAAGCACTGTTGGTTTACTTTCCACTAGGGCTGCAGCTAACGATGATTTTAGTATCTCAAAGCTTCTACAAATTATCTCATCGATGCATCGTTTAAGAAGTGCTTTTGCTTGGCGATACCGGGATCAGCTGTGACGTTACAAACTCGCGGAGAACAACAAACACGTGGTCACATTTTCAGCTGAGGACTGCGGCTTACTTTGGCTTCAACTCAACAATCAGTCAGGATTTCAGTTAAATGCTAAAGTTACTGTTACCTTGTCGTCGGCTCCATGGACTTGATGATAGACCGGGTGCTTTCTGATCAGGTGCCATCGGCTCGGAAAAAAACAATATCTGTCGATCCCTACTACTATCAAGCTAACGTTAGCTCGTCTCCTCAGGACTGGCATTACACCGCCCTGTGAAAGCAGCTTTTAATCCCTACTAATGTTATTATTATTATTAATTTCTCCTCCATATCTGTAATCACGGCACGGCAGCAGGTGCGCTGCATGCCGGCTTGTTAATGACGTAGCCTGAGAAACAACCGAAAACCAACATCTCATCTGATACGGGTTAGTCCCAGGGTCCCCCAGTCTGATACGAGTTAGTCCCAGGGTCCCCCAGTCTGATACGAGTTAGTCCCAGGGCCCCCCCGTCTGATACGAGTTAGTCCCAGGGCCCCCCCGTCTGATACAAGTTAGTGCCAGGGCACCCCCGTCTGATAGGATTTAGTCCCAGGGCACCCCCGTCTGATACAAGTTAGTGCCAGGGCCCCCCCGTCTGATACGAGTTAGTGCCAGGGCCCCCCCGTCTGATACAAGTTAGTGCCAGGGCCCCCCCGTCTGATACGAGTTAGTGCCAGGGCCCCCCCGTCTGATACGAGTTAGTGCCAGGGCACCCCCGTCTGATACAAGTTAGTGCCAGGGCACCCCCGTCTGATAGGATTTAGTCCCAGGGCCCCCCCGTCTGATACGAGTTAGTCCCAGGGTCCCCCAGTCTGATACGAGTTAGTGCCAGGGCACCCCCGTCTGATACGAGTTAGTCCCAGGGCCCCCCCGTCTGATACGAGTTAGTGCCAGGGCACCCCCGTCTGATAGGATTTAGTCCCAGGGCCCCCCCGTCTGATACGAGTTAGTCCCAGGGCCCCCCCGTCTGATACGAGTTAGTCCCAGGGCCCCCCCGTCTGATAGGATTTGGTCCCAGGGCCCCCCGCCTGATAGGATTTGGTCCCAGGGCCCCCCGCCTGATAGGATTTGGTCCCAGGGCCCCCCGCCTGATAGGATTTGGTCCCAGGGCCCCCCGCCTGATAGGATTTGGTCCCAGGGTCCCCCGTCTGATACGAGTTAGTCCCAGGGTCCCCCGCCTGATAGGATTTGGTCCCAGGGTCCCCCGTCTGATACGAGTTAGTCCCAGGGCCCCCCGTCTGATACGAGTTAGTCCCAGGGCCCCCCGCCTGATAGGATTTGGTCCCAGGGCCCCCCCGTCTGATACGAGTTAGTCCCAGGGCCCCCCGTCTGATACGAGTTAGTCCCAGGGCCCCCCCGCCTGATAGGATTTGGTCCCAGGGCCCCCCGTCTGATACGAGTTAGTCCCAGGGCCCCCCGTCTGATACGAGTTAGTCCCAGGGCCCCCCGTCTGATACAAGTTAGTGCCAGGGCACCCCCGTCTGATAGGATTTGGTCCCAGGGTCCCCCGTCTGATACGAGTTAGTCCCAGGGCCCCCCGTCTGATACGAGTTAGTCCCAGGGCCCCCCGTCTGATACGAGTTAGTCCCAGGGCCCCCCAGTCTGATACGAGTTAGTCCCAGGGCCCCCCAGTCTGATAGGATTTGGTCCCAGGGCCCCCCAGTCTGATAGGATTTGGTCCCAGGGCCCCCCAGTCTGATAGGATTTGGTCCCAGGGCCCCCTGTCTGATAGGATTTGGTCCCAGGGCCCCCCAGTCTGATAGGATTTGGTCCCAGGGCAAGTCTCCACACCAGCACAGCACATTGTCAGCACGAGTACTTCTAGTATTTCTTCATTGCCTTCAATTATTTCTGCCCCGCTGCTGTCATGGTACCGTAACGTCACACCGCGTTCAGCCAGTTTATATTTTCTGTTGCTGAATCTAACAGACGATCTGTGTCTGAGTCGCTCCAGCTGTTTTCTTCGGCCCACACTGATGCAGAAACACATCTGATTATCACACTGAAAGCAGCCTGATTACTGTCTGTCATCGTTATTATTATCACATCAGCGACGTGGAAATTGGATTCATTGTAAGATCTGCTGCTGTTGTCATTATTCATCAGGAGTGAATAAAATATTGATTTATTGATTAGACATGTTGTTGATATTTAGTTTGGATAAATTGGTTTGTTAATCGAGTAATAGGAAACTTTTTTTTTCTTTAGAATACACAAAATTAGTTGAAAAATAATCGTTATGTACAACCCTACTCCATATCCCATGATGCTCTCTGTCTGTTGCCCCTTTAGACCCCGTGGAGGCGGCGGCGGCGGCTCCGGAGGCCCCAGGAAGCAGAAGGAGCTGCCGTCAGAGCCCCCGTTCACGGCGTACGTGGGGAACCTGCCGTTCAACACGGTGCAGGGAGACATCGACGTCATCTTCAAAGACCTCAGCATCCGCAGCGTCCGATTGGTCCGAGACAAAGAGACAGACAAGTTCAAAGGTCAGGGGGAGTTTGGTTTCTTTCGTCGTCAGTTTAAGGTTACTAGAGTTGGACTTTTTGTTTTTTGGTTTAGTTAAAGTTAGTTTTAAAGGGAGTTTGCTAGTTTAGATTTTATTTTTTGAGAATGAAAGTTTTAGTCTTTGGGACTCTTCCTTTCTCCGCTTTCTCCTAACTTTTGCCGCCATGACGCCAGGTGAGGAGCGTGGAATAAAACCTGGCACTGCTAAGAAACCGTAAGATAGATTTTATATCCATCCGAGATACCACGAATAGGGTAACATGGTAACCTCTTTTTTCAACATTTCTTCTGGCTGCCGCTCGTCTCACTGAAATTTCCTCTGTTTCATCACAATTTTTTTTATTATTTGATCAAAACCATTCTGACCTGAGTTGATCAAATTTTTTGTCATTTAAAATAAGGTATAATTTTTTTATTGTGTTCAGTTTATTTATATATACATTGACATTAAGGGGAGCCTTAAGAGAAGTTTGTTTAGAGAGAAAGATTTTTATAGTTTTTGGTTAAAGTAGTAAAATGCTAGATTAGTATGTTTGGGCTAAGATGCTAAAATATTATTTTAGAATATTATTTATATATAAAATAGCTTGGGGAGGCGGGGGGGCGTGTTACCCCACTCTACCCTACTAAAGATATTTACCCATTAAACTTAGTTTAGTTGGTTTTGGAAACAGCTCAAGTCAGTTATTGTTTCTTTGTAAAGCTTTTAGGGCTGCAGCTAACGATGATTTTAGTATTCAAGCTTGTACAGATTAGTTCATCGATGTGTGGTTTAAGAAGTACTTTTGCTTGGCGGCGTGTGATAGGCTGCATCAGTTTCATTTTACAGTGGAAGTGCTGTGACATCACAGAGTTGTTGTTTTCTTTTAGCTTGAAATAATCCCAGACTTTGGACACTTTCTTCTTCGCTCCTCGCTATTTTCTCGCTCTTCCTCCACTTTGCAAACAGCGCCATCATAATCACGTGCGACAGTAATAAATGTCCCTGGAAACAGTGTGCTATATAGTTATATTGATTAAACAAAGCGTCGTTGCAAAGAATTATTAGTAATTGATTTAATCGATGAATCGATTCAGCCCTAAAGGTTTTACTGTAGGAGGAGTTAAAAAAAAGTGCAATACGGTCCATTTCAATCATCAATAGCTGTTTAGTTTTTCAATATAAAAATCTGAGACGGCTGCCAGGATAGCTCGAGACCACCTGTGAGATTGTAAAGAAAGGTTAATAAAATTAATAATTCATTGCCCACAGTGTAAGGTTGTAATTTAAATAACTTGCTCATATTTAAATATATTGACATCAAACCACCTCTCATCTGTCCTGGACATCTTCTCTCAGCTGTTAGTTTGTTCTTTGTAATGTTAATATGTATGTTGACGTACGTGATGGGATTTATTGTTTTGTAGGGGTGGGAATCACAGGGTACCTGATGGCACGATACAGCAATTCTGCGATACTCGATATATCGCTTGACAATCCTAAAGTGATGCATCACGATATCTGTCTAAATATGAATACAAAATGCCCGTGAAAAAGTTTTCTATATTTACTGCAAATCCAAACTAATAAGAAAACACCACAATTCTGCAGCTCACACTTTTCAGTCTGTAAATAAAACTACAGAGCAACTATGAAAGATTATCAAAACATTTCTTTATAAAAGGCACATAAAAATGCAAATTTACTGAATTTTTTGCTGACAATACAAATTGCTGCGTACCACGTGTCAACATGCCAAGTCTAACATGTACATCAGTGACAGTGTTGTGCTGCCCTTTCTCCACCTACTCATAGCTGTATTTTTAGGCCACTGGGAATTTTGGGTTTGAGTTTTGACCCTTTGGGGTTGCGGTAGCTGGTCTGTGTGGAGTGCTGAAGCAGCAGAGTAGCATGTATGTATGTACTTTAAGTATTTGCGCAGTATGTCACACGCAGGATGTTAAGTGTGTGAAGCAAACACATGTTTATGTTAAGATGCTAATGTCTGCTAGCACGTTAATGGAGATTCCTTTATATGTTAGCATTGAGCTAACCGTCAAAGCGCTATTTTAAAGTTAATTTTAAGTGTCGATGATGGGTTGGGATATCGATACAGTACCATTGCTGTATCGATTTTATTGTCACCCCCCTACTCGTGAGTGCAGGTTATCGGTCCCATTCATCGTTCTATTGCTAATAATGCAACTTGAGCTCGTCTGCACATTTAATATCTGACTAAAGTAACTGCTCCTCAGCAGCAGCCAGCGGAAACACTGAAAACTGAAATATGATGGTCACCTGCTGTATCGCAGCTGAATTAAATTTGCACCATATATCTGCCAGGCCTGTCGTTTTCCACTTCAACTGATCTACATTCTCTTTTCATTAACGCCTCTCTGGAACAGCTGCTGAAGTGTCAGCTGGTCTGTGAAGTAAACTGTGTGTCTCCTGTGTGTTTCTGCTTCAAGGTTTCTGTTATGTGGAGTTTGAAGATTTGGAATCTCTAAAGGAAGCTTTGACGTACGACGGCGCTGTGAGTATCAGAGTCACCTGTTTCTGTTCTTCACTGTGTAGATGCAGTCTGAGGAGGTCCAAACTCCACAAACTCAGTCTTGTGGCCGACCGTGATTAGGGTTTGGAATCTGGACCAAATGTCTGTGGATTCGTTAAGACCCGTGCGTTTGGATCCTGCTCCTCGGTTCCTAACTTCCTGCTTATCTCAGAACTGAACTGCAGTGAGCATTTTACAGCCCATAAAAGTGTCTCTTATCTTGTGAACGCAGTAAAAGAGCAGCCATGTGGATTAAACGAGTTATTAAACTCTACCTGGTGGAAAAGTAAAGTTAGGACAGCTCAACAGTTCTCCTGAAGTTAGAGTTTATTTAAGATGTAATGAAGTCAGGACGCTTCTGTGAAACACTTCCTGTCTAAAGTTAGGAAAGGATCACTGACTCAGGAACTGTTGTAAATCAGTTCCTAACCCTTATTACCGTGGTTACCAAGCAGATAGGATAGGATCTGCCGGTTAGGAAGTTTCTTTAATACGGCCCCTGGACCGTGGCGGACCGCAGCAAACGCTCCAAAGAGGTTCGGTGCGAAGGAGGAAACGGCTCCGACGCGACGAAGCGTTTCCTTCAACTACGGCTGCACAATTAATCGAATATTGATCGCGATTATGATTTTAGCTTCCCACAATTAAATGAACATGACGGACGGCGATGTCGCCGTTTAAAATGCTCCGCTCGTGGAAAACTCTGCTGCACATCAAATCAAGCGCCTCCTAAACTTACAGCCAAGGGGCCGATTTGGCTGCGCGCGGCCTCCTGCTGCTACAGTCAAGAGTAGACGGCAAAGTCTAAAAGAAATAAAAGTTCCTTCTCTCTAATAGAAGAAAATAAAATAAAAATAATCGGGATTATCATTTTTCCGTACATCCCTAATTTCAACACGGCGTGAACCTGAAGGAGGGCTGGGCAATAAAACAATAATGATAATTATTAGGGCTGCACGATTTGGAGAAAAAGTCATATTGCGATGCGATTGTAATGGAACAAATGGTGCTCTGAGTCTACTTGCTTAATTATCAAAGAATGCGTGAAATATTTTTTTCTATAATATTCTCAACTTGAATAAAGGTAAACAATATTTATAACAATAACAAGTAAAACAGATGTAAAACAGGGGAGCGTGTTGCTCTGCAGAGGAGAATATATTATATCTGTCTAAAGCAGAGTCTCTATCCACAGCGTGGAGGAGGAACTGGACACGAGTGGATTAAATAAAGAGTATATAGTTAATAGTTTACTGTTAGTATAACAATAATATATTAAATACTACATTCATTAGAATTTTATACAGCCTAATAGTTTTAGTTCATTTCTGTGGGTTGTTCTGATTTATTAAATGCTTGTGCAGGAAAAAGACTCTACATCGGTCTCTAATTTGTTAATGCTGATTACTAACTTCTCAACAATCACATTGTTCAACATTTAATGATTTGCTGCAGCACATAAAACTTTTTTAATGTCCCGCCCCATCCAGGCTGCGATTGGTCGGTTGATGAGAAGTGACTGACGAGCACGTCGGCTCTGTGAAAACTTGATATATACGGCTAAAGTTAAATGGCAGCGAGCCAAACTCAAACCTTCTTTATCTTCTCCCTGTTTTCTTCTGTCTGAACGCCTCAGCTGTGGACGACATCTCTGTCGCAGAGCGACCGGCATTTCCCTCAGCGCTCCGGTGACGAGTCCTGTGACTACGTTTTGAACGATTAGCGGCGGGCGAGTTGTGGTCTTAAAAGTTACTGGCACACTGCTCATAAATCGTTTTTCTCATTGCTCGTTCTGTTTTTAGAGGCACATGCGAGAGCCCCGTGTGGGCGGAGATAATGAGCAGACTGCAGCGTCTCTCACACCTTTTCTGTTTTATTTTATTTATCTTTTTGCGGTTATGTAATCACACTTGATGATATCGCAATTGCGATCAGATTAATCGTGCAGCCCTAATAATTATAGCAATATAATTTTCCTCAATAACAACATAATAAATGTTCAATATATCGTCAATAAATATTTGGTTTAATTCATTTGAATCACGAAACAAATTGGCAACCAATTCTTCTATAAAAATATTTATTTTGTTGAGGAAAGTGGGATCATATTTGTTTTACTATAGTAGTTTTGGATGTTCCACCTCAGATTTGTGAAGTGATCCACTGTGTTTGTCACATTCTGACACAATTAACCATCTGGTTTCTTCAAAATTCACTCAGGAGCAAAAATCAGCCTTTAAACTTGAAAGAAATAATGATTTGACATTTCTCGAATGACATGAAATGTTTTTATCGTGATAACAGTTTTGGCCTTATCGCCCAGCCCTAATCTGAAGGAACGCTTCACCGTGTTCAACGTGTCGCGCTCTCCCAGATCCAGCTAACGCTAACAGCAGCTAACGCTAACAGCAGCAACGCCTCAGGTGAGCCGACGTTCACCTTTTATACTGAAGGGAAACCGATGGCTACAGACGAGACGAGTCCCAGAGACGCCGCTCTAGGACAGAGACTCATTTTACTTTAGAGACATGAAGGAGATCTGTGGCGAAGGAACCAGAACCGAGAGTCCAAATCCATAAAACTGAAACGAAACTCGGTGGTCTGACGATAAAGTTGCTGGGGTTGTGACCTCCTCAGACTTGTTCACTGCGGTCAGATCTCTGTGACTGGTTCAGTCTGCAGCAGCTTGTGTCTCTTCTTTGTACGTCCTAACGTGACCTCTGACCCCTGCAGTTGCTAGATCAAAGGTCACTGAGGGTGGACATCGCGGAGGGGCGAAGGCAAGAGCGAGGAGGACCGGGAGGAGGCGGCTTCGGCTTCAGGAAAGATGACGCTAGAGGTATGAACGCCATAACGTGAAGTCGGTCTGACCGCCGTGAATGTAAAGCCGCTCAGTCCTGTCGCACCTCGAGCTTTTGAATCTGACTTTGGTGTGAATTAAGTTTGAATGTGTTGTTTTTAGAAATGTGTTAGATTGCGGTGACGAACACAGACTGCAGAGACGCCTCTGATCTCAAATCAACCATTAAATCTGTTTTTAGAGGAAACTGTTTAAAATGTTTGACATTGATTCAGTTTGGAAACCTTAAAAACTATGAATTGGACTAGGAGCTGAAACGCAGTCTGTGTTTGACCTTTGACCTTTGGAGGAGGGCACTTTATCTTTCACGCTTCATCCTTTCATCGTCTCATCCTCACCTCCACAGCCCCCTGCTTTTCTTTTCCTCTAACTGGTCCACACAGACAGACAGACAGACAGACAGGTAACAGGTGGGACAAGAGTCACCTGGTCTCCTCAGAAATATCAACCTGATTTATTGACCTCCTTCGCTTCAGCAGCCTCACTGCTGCTTCCTCTCTAACATCTCTTCTCTGATTGGCTGACGGACGACTAACAAGCTCCGCCTCTTCAGTGCTGCTCTTCCAGCTCCTTCCTGGAGGAGGTGCCTCCTCTGTTTCCTCCCTCCCCCCTCTCTCCTCCTCTCAGTGTTAAACTCCCCCCCTGTCCCCTGCAGGACGAGGAGGCTCTCGAGGAGCTCCCAGAGGAGGAGGACGCGACTCCCGCGAGGACTTCGACCAGCCAGGAGGAGGTGCGGACAGAGAATTCGGCAGCTCAGGTTGGACAGCAGCAGATTCTAGCCGGCCAATCAGATCAGGCTCGGCCGCAGCCAGTCAGATGGCAGGACGGTGTCCCTGAACTAACAAACTTTCTCAGTGCTGCACAAAAACTACACTAATCTGAACCACACTCGTCTCTTTCACAGCTGACGCCGCGCGCTCAGTACGACTACACCGCCGCTCGCACTTTAGATGCTTCAGCCGCTTTTCCGCCGGATGGTACCGACTGGACTCGCCTCGGTGCCCCGACCTCTGTTTTCCCCTGCAGATAGAGCTCGCACTCAATGTAGCTGGTCGTTTATAACAAGTTTAATAAGTAAAACAGTTCAGCAGGTCTGGGGCGGTTCTGGTCCAAAGCACGGCCCGATAAATATAGATTAAAAGTTCTGCTGCGTTCTGTCTGTTTGACATTAAAACATTTTCCAGCCGGCAGCTCTTACCCTGGACTCACACAGGCGGCGAGTGCGGCTCTACGCTCCGCTGCGCGGGGAATATAGGCAGCCGTCTATTTTTGACAGAAGGCGCTTCAAGCAGCACAGAGCGGGTGAGTCGGGCAGGAAGTCAGTTGCAGAAACAGCAGAGAGAATCCGTCAATTTTCAAAATAAAATACCTTTTGCAGACTCCCGATTGTAGATAAACAATAAACACAGTTAAAACTGACAAACTGTTCACATAGAGTTGTGATCAGTAGATGAAGAGTGCTTTACATCAAACATAGAAAAAAAAAACACATTAAAATATGATTTTTAAAAGGGTGAAATAGGAAATAAAAACAGGGTCAACAGGACAGTAAGTCACAGTGCAGTGAAAGTTACCAATCTACAGCCTCACATTTGATTTAATTAAAGGCAGCTGGAAAAGGAAAAGTCTTCAGTCTTAATTTAAAAGAACTGACAGTTTCAGCAGACCTGCAGTTATCTGGGAGTTTGTTCCAGATATGTGGAGCATAATAACTGAACGCTGCTTCTCCTTGTTTAGATTTGACTCTGGGGACAGAAAGCAGACCTGATCCCAGACCAGCTGAGAGGTCTGGATGGTTCAGAACGAATCAGATCGGAAATGTATTTTGGCCCTAAACCATTTAGTGCTTTATAAACTAACAGCAGGATTTTAAACCCAGTTCTCTGACAGACAGGAAGCCAATGTAAAGACCTCAGAACTGGACTTATTGATCCACCTTTTGGTTTTAGTGATAGGGCTGGACGAGTTTAAAGGCAGATTTTTGATCTTTTGTCTTTATGGTCAGAACGTGACAAACACTCGATGCCAAACAGTGGATCACTTCACAGATCTGAGGTAAAACATTCAAAATTATTATGATAAAATCTTTTTTTTTTTTTAACAAATCTGATTAGATAAACTTTTTTCAGTCCCTTTTCCTCAACAAAATAAATATTTTAAAAGAAAAAATAAGTGCTAATTTGTTTGTGATTAAAATTAATTAAACCAAATTTTTATTGACACTATATTGAACATTTATTATATTGTTACTGAGGAAAATTACATTGTGATAATTATCATTATTGTTTTATTGCCCAGCTGTACTTAGTGAGGACTCGAGCAGCAGCGTTCTGAATCAGCTGCAGCTGTCTGATGGATTTCTTAGGGAGTCTGTAAGGACACTGTTACAGTAGTCGAGTCGACTGAAGTGCGAGTTGACGGCGGGCTGAGGACAGGTCAAAATGTGGCGCAACCGCCGCCTGTGTGAGTCCGGGGTTGCCCTGTCAGGAGGTCATCTCGCTGACGACCAGTGTCCACTGAAGGAGACGCTCATTCTTTAGGAAGAAACTGCTTTGTTCAGTGTTTTTAAAGAGGTGGTCTTCTTTGTCAGGTTCCTCATCTTATTTAGAGTTTGTACCAGAGCAGGTTTACATGGTTATATTTTTGTCCTACTGCACGTTGCTGCAGCTCCTCTTTCCAGCCTGTGTTGAAGGCTTCGTTTTAGCTATGGAGTGATACATCTTGTCTCTAAATGATCTTTGTTGGGAGTTGCACATGCTCAGTTCCTAGTTAAGGACTACTAGCCAATCAGAAGCAGAGAAGGGCGGGTCAGCGAGAAGCCGGTAAACGGCTCGGGTTCAGCCGTACGTGTTGCCGACCGGCTCGGCAACACGGACTGGAGCGAGAGTTTCAGAGCGGTGAGTTATTAATCTGTATCCATAAAGTTTTAACTGAGCTCTGTCTCTACATCACAGGAACAACTTTCTGTCCACTGACTGCCTGGAGGGCAGCTAGTGTTTGGAAGGGAGAGGAGAGCTGTGTGCTGCAGCTCGCTGTTTCTGAGGGCGTGTCGGAGTAGCCGCTTGGCGAGCGTTATATGAGGCGCGTTTAGCTTTCACCCCTGTGACGTCACAGGGATGAAAGGGAAGCGGCTGGACTACAAACGAGCTGTTTTCAGTTCAGAGCAGAGTTTTCTGTGAGAGATGGGAACTCCTAAAAAAGGAGAAGGGGAGAAGGGGAAAAGCCAAAAAGCAGAATATCACCTCTTTAAAGTTTTAATGAGCAGGTCAGTTTGTTCTGGAGAGGAAACGGCCACGATGGTGGCTCACGGTAGAAACCTCCCGAGCGATGAACACTAAAAACTAAAAACAAACTGAGATCCTAAACTGAGCTAACGTTAGCAGCAGATGCTCAGCTGTAAACACGCCGGTTATTTGACCAATCAGGAGCCTGCAGTGTTTTCACAACATGTTTTCAATATCTTCTCTGCTCGCTTGGAACCTCAACGGAGACGATCCCAAAAAGAGAACCTGGTACTTTTCCCCTAATGGAAAACCAAAAAAGGCGGGTCGACTTGGTGACCTGCGATGGGCAACGGGCTTTTCATTTCGGGTGCGTGGTCGATAAGCGAGCGCCATCCCGTGGCCAGAGCTGAATTCTCTTGAACTTTATTGTACGGATAAACGAACAAGAGACGGATCCTCGCTGTTTGTGAGTTTCCTGGAGTATATAACTGTTTCCTGAAGTTATCGGGACTCAAACGGGCAGTTGACCTTCGCTGCTTTCTCCTATTGATTAAAAACACACAGCTGGAGCTCCGTTCTGTTCGATCCACAGCTAAACTGAACCCGAGACGTACTCGCAGAGAAGGAGTTGGCGGACTCGGCTGAACTCACTTGTAAACTACTTTTAAAGTTAGTAGTTAGATTATTAAGTAAAAGACTCTTTCAATCATTTCTAGAACATATATTTAAATATTTTGCACTGCTGCGCCTAAATTTTTCATTTAGGTGCACTTTTCACCTTTAGCTCCATAACGGGATATTCTAACCATCCTACATTTCCCCAACACTGCAGCCGCTTCCACGCTGTTTTCCGGGAGTAACGGGGCCGGAGAGGGAGGTCAGATCTGATCCGCCTCCGAGTCGGGAAGGTTGGCAGTAACAGACGGAACGATGTCTGTGTGAAAAGCCACAACCGGCGTGCCGTGTAGTTTCACACGTTACACGGTTCCGGAGAGCCGGATCGAACCGGATGTGAAAGCACACGTGGTTGAAACGTTAGTTCAGTATGAATGAGCGAATGCGGCATGTCGGCGGATGTTTTCTTTCAGCGTTCGTTGCAGGATCTCTGTATGAAAGTGGCTGCTGATGGTTCTGTAAATGATTGTAAACGAGTAAATGTTAATTTGAATGTCAGCACAAACAGAAAAACTTCATTATTGTAGAACAGAACTTACAAACTGAAAAGACTGGTCGGCTTGGAGGCGTCACATTTCATTTCCTCCGAGCTCCCAGGAAGTGCTCCGAGCTTTGAAGCCAGTTTTACCAGCGACAGAACAAGCGGCTGTAACACGGGGGAAACGACATCACTCGTTACGGTCGCGCGATTATCACCAAGTATCGGAAGTTAGCCAGCTCGACGACCGAAGTCAACACAGTAGAAAAAGTATAAATGCGAGGAATGTGGATCGCCATAGCTATCGGCGTCAAGTCACCGCAGGAGTATAAATCCAGCGTCCCTTCTCTGCTTCTGATTGGCTCTCACCTTCTTCCACGAGTGAGTTTTGGGGAAAACGCACACAGACAAATAATAATTTTTTGGCCGCACTCTGGTCGCTCCCCGTCTGAAAAGACCTCGCCGTTCACAAGTTAACAGCCACGATGGAAAGCTCTGTGTCCACAAGGGGGCGCTGTTGTGTCAAGATCGTACAGTTACGTTTTAGTTTTACTGTTGTTTCCTCTAAGGTTGGTGAAAATGTGCGTCAGCCTTTTCCGGTTTTGGGCCTCAAGCCAAAACAAGACGTTTAGCGAGTTAAGAACGAGTCGTAAGAATAATGGCGTGCGTAACTACAGCAAGCAGAAAAAAACCTTGACTCAAACTTTAGCTAAGCTAAATCAGCCTGGTTATCTAAGTTATAGGTAAGTGAAACGGGCACTGTTGACCTTTGACACCCCCTGTAGCCTGGCGCTGCCCCCTAAAGCTACTGGACTTTTTCCCCCCCATCATGCCTTTCACCTCGAACCATCACATGTTCATCTGCCGCCTCACAGGTTTCCAGACGCTGCAGGACACCTGAGGGCGTCTGTCCGCCGACTCACCTGTCTGTCCACCCGTGTGTGTCTCCGCAGGTTTTAGAGATGACGACTACATGGGAGGGCGGAGTCGAGGCGGCGGCGGTGGCGGCGGTCGCCCCGGTGACAGAAGGGGAGGAGGTGTGGGAGTCGGGGGTCGATTCAGAGACGGACCCCCCCGAGGAGGAGCGACAGACTTCAGGGAACCGTCTGAAGGTGACACAACTTCCTGTCTGAGGACTTTGATTCGTGTCGTTGTTTAATGATTAATTAATACATTTTTATTTGTTTTAGTCTTGTAATTTTTAAATTTAGTTAATAAGGCGACACACTGAAGGTGAATAGGGTAAAAAAAACAACTAATAGATATCAGCATGAAACATTCCGAGTTGATTACTCACATTAAGACAATATTTTTTTGTATTTCACGTTTTCTGAAATATGACTTTTAAATATGCAAATGAGGCAGTATCTAATGAAATATGCGCTAATTTGCATCTATTTCAAGAAATGAAATCTGAACTCTGGACAGAGTCAAGTTCAAAATTGTTTTCATTTTTTTTCATTCATGTTTATTCATTCATTCGTTTTTGGGAATAAAATGTTCTATAATTCAGGCTGTCAGTAAAAACCTTGAATATAGTCAGGAAACGATGAACATACGAGTTTTAATTAATCCTGCAAGTTGTTGCATTATCTATTTGTATTTTATATTGATGTTATTACCTTTTATTATCTTACCTGTAGCACTTTGAGATTTGCTTCAAATGTACAGTGCATTACAAATAAAATGTATTGTTATTATTAAAACATCTGGAAAGTTTGGAGCTGCTAAAGTGGAGATTTCACGCTCGGAGGACGAGGAGAAACACGTGACTCATCTAAACTAGACAGCAGCCAATCAGATTTCATGCTTAGCTTAAATCCGCCTTTGTTCTTTCACGATTGGTTGCTGGTACAGAGGAAATGACCATATTTGGATCCAACAGCGCTTTCCAACAGTACCGGTGATCATACGGAGGAGATGTAGCGTTAGAAGACACACAAAGACAAACTACAGGAAAATAAACTAAATTGTGTATTTTTCTTTCCACCAGTCTGAAAGCAGAAAGTTAAAGAAGCAAAGTAGCTCAAAATTGACCTGGGAAAGATGCGTCTCGCCGTAATTCATCATCGTTAATCCGTGTTTAAACTTCTGCTTGTGTGTAGACTTTACAAACACAACCAGCATTGAAGGTGAAGGTGTGTAATGATGTTTGTTTGTTTGTTTGTTTGTTTGTTGCAGAGGAGCGTGCACAGCGGCCTCGGCTGCAGCTGAAGCCCCGGACCGTTTCTGAGCCGCTCAACCAGGTCGCCAACCCGAACTCCGCCATCTTCGGTGGAGCGAAGCCGCGAGAGGAGGTGATCCCCAAGGAAAAAGCTTAAGAGACTGAAGGCCGTGAGGGCCGGAGGGAGGGAGGGAGGGGGGAGGTGGGGGAGGGGAGAGGGGAGGGAGGGAGGTAGAGGGAGGGGGACGAGAGCGAACAGATAGAGAACTTTAACAAGGAAAAATAAAACGCCAACAGGATGAGTTTAATCGCCACAGCTAGCATTCCTTCCTGACAGCGAGCGAGCGGACGCCGCCCTACTCTTCTTCTTCCTCTTCTTCTTCTTCTTCGTCGCCTTCTTCCTCTTTGAGTTCAGTTTGCTCAGAATATTTATTCTTAGTTGGAGTTAAGGTGAAACACACTCTGACACTGATGAATAATAAACCTGTAAACACAAACGAGCAGCTTGTGAATGCATGTCCAAACTTTTGGGTTTCTCTGCCCCGCCCCCTTTCACCTTCACTTACTGTGATGTCATACCTGCTTCGTCCAGTCCAGTAGCCCCGCCTCTACCCCCCGCTGCAGGGTCAAAGGTCACCCACCACCTCCGCTCCAGCAGAAAGAAGCCCAGAGTTTAAACCTGTAAAGTCGTTTTTTGTACTTTGTAGTCGACTCATCAGATTTTCCAGCTTCGATCAATTTTTGCCCTCCTTCTCGGGGTGCGTTTGTTTTAATCTGCCTGTCGTCGCGGGTGGGCGGGGTTTAATCTGCGCCACGACAGACTTCTGCCCCCACCCCACCCACCCAGGCACCTGCAGCAGACTGACCTGAAATGTTTTGTAAGAAACAGAACGCAGATACCTGAAACCATTCAAGAGTGACTGATGTTCAGATTTCTGTTCCCATGATGCACTGTGCTGGTAGGACGGCCTGATCCGGCGACGCTTCTGTAGTTAACCAATCAGAGCGGAGCGCTGAGAAGCAGGGAAGACAGGTGTTGCATTCACTGACATTTCCTCCATTTGGCTTCCCCAACGGGGCGTTCAAGTGCTGTGAAGAAAAGAGGGCAAAACGGTTTCAGCTGGAAATGATTAATTATGATTAATAATCAAACTTTGACTGTTTTACCCTCCAAAAAATGATGAAGGCTGTCCGGCATGTGTCCGTTTTCAGTTGGTTGTTTGTTTCGGCTCCTGGGAACCAAAAATAAACCACAATCACAGAATTTTGACTCGTCTTATTTTGTCCCGATACCCTGAACGCAGCACAGTTTAAAACAATGGCTGTAAAGGGGCGTGGCTTACAGTCTAGGGCTCCTCTGATTGGTTGACACGATGCAGATAGCCGAACCTGTCTCGTCCAATCAGGTTTAAGAATGAGACACAGGTCATTAAAGGAATTCTGTGATTGGTCCGTTGATCCACACTGAAAACTTCACCTGAACTGGATTCTTTTAAAATCTGAGTGTTATTCTTTTTTCTTTTGTCTCTTATTTCAGTTTTCTTTCCACCGCCTGAAGTTATTTATAGAAGTTTTTTTTTTTGTCAGTTTTGTCTTCGTCTTTATGCGATGAAGACAAAGAATCAGAGAAGACGTAAAAAAGAGATGAAGGTTCTTTCTTTTCTTTGGTTTTTGATCTTTTTTCTTTAAATCGCTCGATTTATATATCTGATATCAGTCTTAACCGGAGCACCTGTTAACAAAACCTGTTTACAAAAATTTTAAAGCAACATTATGTAAGAGATGGGTTTTTTTGTGCCATTTGGCATCCCCAACGCACAGACACAGCTACACTACTGACTAGTCCAGCAGAAAGAAGGCCAGCTCGCCGTCTGTCCTGCAGACTTTTATTTCACGAAGCTCTCGCCAACGTCCGGCAGCCTCTCGCTCGGTCGCTCTCTTCTCTTCTTAGCTTCCTCCGTTAACGTCCTCTTCTGTCTCCTCGCCTCTGCCGTCTCTTGAATATATAAAACCTCTCGAAGGCCACCGGGTCGCCTGCTTGAGCTAAGCTGCTTAGATCGTGAATACAAATATAAATGTTTAAACTTTTGTCAGTATGGACGTGCTACACATCATAGGCCTGGACGATACGGCCAAAAAAATGTTACGATGATAAAGTTTCATATCTTTCGATATCGATAATTATCACGATAAGGATCAAGTCGTTATTTACAAGTCGTCCAAATGATTTTGAATCTGTTCTTTTAAAATAAAATTACGGCATAATGTTGCTTTAAAGAAAAACAGAGCTCGAAAGGAAGAAATTAGGAAGTGAGGTGAAAGAAGCTTCTTCACTTCAATCCTTAATTTCCTTTTCTCTTCTCTGTTGGTGTCTTTTCCTCGTTTCTGTCTTGTTTCCTTGTCGCGTTCTGTCCTTCGTCATCTTCTTCTCTCCCTTGATTAACTCTCTGTCCATTCAGCCACAACGCTTGTCAGCAACTGTAGCCGTGTTTCCATCAACGTTTTTTAACGCGCATTTTGAAGCGTCGCGTTAGAAAAGGTTGATGGAAACAGCAAGATCTGGAAAAAAATCCTTAATTTCGCTAAAGTGTTTTTTCGTTCGTTTGAGGAGTTTTTTGTTTTTGCGCTAAACGGGAGATGGAAACACTTTTTCCAAATAAGTTCTGACGTAGCGAACTTGTAACTCACGACTGATTCTGCTGTCGGCGTCTCACCCGGTTGTGCAGAGTTCTGCACGCCTGCAGAGAATTTCCTGCGCCTCGCGGCCGGTGACGCTCGTTCGTGCTGAGAAAAGAGGTGGATGCAGATCTGGGCAGGAAGCCTTCATCAGCTGTTCTGCTGAATGATGCGTTCACCTCTTAAAGGTCCTTCTCAGATCCTTTGCTCTGCACGCTAATCAAACAGGTGATCACCGCATGTTGCTGCTGAATCTCAGTGAACGCTGCTTCTGCTGAATGTAATAAAATATTAACTCTAAATGTTTATAAAATAAATACTTTTGATTCATTTATCACCGTTGATGAACCCCACAGAGGATATTATAGTGTTTAAAACATTATCTGGAGGTGCATGCAGAACACCGGATATTCCCATAATGCTTGGAGACATGGCTGGCAGCAACTTGCCCGCTTGAAACACATTTCTGAGGACCTCTCTCCGTTTTTCTCAGATCAGTGGCCCTCAGGTTCCTGCGACTGGTTTTGTTTCTGGTTTGGAACCCAGACGTCTTGTTTATTACAGCCATGTGTAACGTCCACTGCGCCAAACCACCTGATGGAAACGCACAGATTTCACTATTTCTTTTTTCTTTCTTCTTCTTTTTTGCGACATTTCAAAAGTACGCTTAAAATTCGCATGACAGTTGGATGGAAACATGGCTACTGTGTAAGGAGAGGATTAATATGAGTGTTCATGGAAGGAATGACGGGGGGGGAAATGCAAGAGAAGGGAAAGGGAGGAAGGAGAAGAGACAGGGTGAAAAATGTATTTCTTCCCTGTAATGCTTAATTTTATTTTTCCCTTCCTTTTGCCCCCTTTTTTCTTCACCTCTTCCTGTTCTCAACCTCTCCCCTTCTTCCATCTGTCTTTGATTGCAGTCCTGAGTCATTTAAATCAGCAACCACATACTCCTGACCAGACGGTGGCGCTAACACATCGTGTCCCCCCCCAACAGAAAAGAAGAAATTTAAAGGTTTTTGTGCTGTTTTTTTTTTTCTTTTGTAATTTCAGTTCATGTAGAAGCCGACTGCCACCCTCTCTTTTTTTGTAAAACTGATGAAACTGCAAAGTCGAAATAATCATCGTACAATGAAGTCATCATTTCTGTTTTGTAACTTTAACTTTTGCATAATATTTAAGATGAACGGGTGAGTTAACCTGGTGTCAGGTGTCAGTGTGGATCAGGATCGGGTGTGTAGAGGATCAGGAGGACAGGATTTAGACCTTCAGTCGGTGGTCGGTTTCGGTCTGCGTCGCTTTCAGAACGTTTGTGTCGCTGATAAACAGTTTTATTTGCTTTACTGTACTGTAGAATAAAAACGGCTGTTTTAACTATTTGTTTTCTTTTTGTTAATTTTTTTTCCTACACTGTTTATGGCAATAAAACATCATCATCATCAGACGTCAACCAGGATGTGTTTAATTTCATTCGGGGGGGCGTTGGGGGGGTCTGTTCGTTGTTTTTAGAAGAATAAAGCTCGTTCTGCTCTGCCTCTCATTCTTTCACTCTGTCTGTAAAGTTTGTTTTTCTTTGTTTCATCTTTAATATTCTCTCAAAGTTTGAACAAATAAACATTCATCACCGATGAAACTCACGCTGCCAAACTAACAAAAATATGACGTTCTTTTTTTATGCTGATTAAAGGTTCATCGTCATGTTTATATTTTTCTTTAAATCCTAAATGTCTCCTCACATTACACTTGTTTTATTTTATTTACTCACAGTATTAACCACTTTAACCCCCAAACTATGTTGTCATTTATTTTAAGATTTGTTCTCATGGTGGCTTCAGTGCGAAGTTATTGTTGGAACACGATGAATATGCGTAAACATGATAAATTCAACAGAGCCATGCTCATCACTTGCTAACATTCGGCAGTTTACTTTCTTTAATTAATACTTTAATTATTTAGTTCAGCAGAGTGTCTGAGTGGTGTGTAAAAATCTGTTTGATCAGGTAGTTTAACTAACTGAATTATTTAAGATGAGCCAAGAACACAAAAACGCCAGATTTTACCATGGAGTCTGTTGTACCACCTCATCATCTTGTCATTTGATTTGACAAAATGATAAATATCTGCAAACATAATGTTAAATTTAACAGAGTCAGGCTCATCAGTTTGACGGTTTACTCACTTTAATTATTAATTTAATAATTTTTTTAGCAGAAGGCCTCAGTGGTGTGTAAAATCTGTTTCATCAGGTAATTGATGAATTCCTTACGACCAGCCGAGAAGACACATTTTACCATGGAGTTTGGTGTACCGCATGAAAATATGTACACGTGACCAGATGTTTGCTTCATGTCACATGTCTCTCTGTGTTTCCTGTTTATATTCAGTGAAGACCTAAACACCAAAAGTAAGATGTGAAAAAGTACCAAGTAACCACGTGGCATGAAGAAGAAACTAAAACATGAAACAGAAATCAGCTGACTGTATGGAGAGTTGTGGGTATTTTAGTTTAAGATAAAACTGGGTGTTTATTATAATCTTCATATTACAGTAACGTAAGAAATATTTCAGTGTAGTAAAAAATTTACACTTATCAGGCTACTGCATGTTTTGTTTGTGAAATGTTGAAGTGAAAGTATAAAGCACAAAATGGAAATCTGTGTGTATTTATATACGAACACTTTAAGAAGGGTTTTTTTGTCAAAGTATCTATATAGAAATGTGTATCATTTGACTAAGTATGAAGTACAAAAGTATTCAAATCAGAATATACTATTTTGGTATATATTATGAAGCTTGCATATAGGGGCCCAGACACTATGCAAATAGTAAACATGTATATGAAGTACTAACATTGAATACTAAAATTAAATAAAGCGCATACAATTTACAATTTCTAGCCTACATACAGAAAACCAAGAAATTCAATCCATCAGTTTAACATTGGTTAAATAGGTGAGATACAATATATAGTAAATAATAAAGATAAAGTAATATAAAGACTAATTTAAGAACTAGTTTAGTCCCCAGCCATTCACCTGAGCATGTTTAGTAGCAACATAGTAACTCGTGGCCTCGAGATAGTAACTTGAAGCCTCAACATTGTAACTCGAGGCCTGAAGATAGTATCTTGTGGCCTCAACATAGTAACTCGTGGCCTCAACATAGTAACTCGAGGCCTCAACATAATCTCGTGACCTCAACATGACTTGATAACTTGAGGCCTGAAGATAGTATCTTGTGGCCTCAACATAGTATCTTGTGGCCTCAACATAGTATCTTATGGCCTCAACAAAGTAACTCGTGGCCTCAGCATAGTATCTCGTGGCCTCAACATAGTAACTTGAGGCCTGAAGATAGTATCTTGAGGCCTCAACATAGTAATTTGTGGCCTCGGCATAGTATCTCGTGGCCTCAACATAGTAACTCGAGGCCTGAAGATAGGATCTTGTGGCCTCAACATAGTAACTCGTGGCCTCAACATAGTAACTCGAGGCCTGAAGATAGTATCTTGTGGCCTCAACATAGTATCTCGTGGCCTCAACATAGTAACTGGAGGCCTCAACATAATATCTTGTGGCCTCAACATAGTAACACGAGGCCTGAAGATAGTATCTTGTGGCCTCAACATAGTATCTTGTGGCCTCAATATAGTAACTCGTGGCCTGAAGATAGTATCTTGTGGCCTCAACATAGTAACTCGAGGCCTGAAGATAGTATCTTGTGGCCTCAACATAGTAACACGAGGCCTGAAGATAGTATCTTGTGGCCTCAACATAGTATCTCGTGGCCTCAACATAGTAACTCGTGGCCTCAGCATAGTATCTCGTGGCCTGAAGATAGTATCTTGTGGCCTCAACATAGTATCTCGTGGCCTCAACATAGTAACTGGAGGCCTGAAGATAGGATCTCGTGGCCTCAACATAGTAACACGAGGCCTCAACATAATATCTTGTGGCCTCAACATAGTAACACGAGGCCTGAAGATAGTATCTTGTGGCCTCAACATAGTATCTTGTGGCCTCAATATAGTAACTCGTGGCCTCAGCATAGTATCTCGTGGCCTCAACATAGTAACTCGAGGCCTGAAGATAGTATCTTGTGGCCTCAACATAGTAACTCGAGGCCTGAAGATAGTATCTTGTGGCCTCAACATAGTAACTCGAGGCCTGAAGATAGTATCTTGTGGCCTCAACATAGTAACTCGAGGCCTGAAGATAGTATCTTGTGGCCTCAACATAGTAACTCGAGGCCTGAAGATAGTATCTTGTGGCCTCAACATAGTATCTCGTGGCCTCAACATAGTAACACAAGGCCTCAACATAGTAACTGGAGGCCTGAAGATAGGATCTCGTGGCCTCAACATAGTATCTCGTGGCCTCAACATAGTAACTCGAGGCCTGAAGATAGTATCTTGTGGCCTCAACATAGTAACACGAGGCCTGAAGATAGTATCTTGTGGCCTCAACATAGTATCTTGTGGCCTCAACATAGTAACTCGAGGCCTGAAGATAGTATCTTGTGGCCTCAACATAGTAACTCGAGGCCTGAAGATAGTATCTTGTGGCCTCAACATAGTATCTCGTGGCCTCAACATAGTAACTCGAGGCCTGAAGATAGGATCTCGTGGCCTCAACATAATATCTTGTGGCCTCAACATAGGATCTCGTGGCCTCAACATAGTAACTCGAGGCCTGAAGATAGTATCTTGTGGCCTCAACATAGTAACACGAGGCCTGAAGATAGTATCTTGTGGCCTCAACATAGTAACTCGTGGCCTGAAGATAGTATCTTGTGGCCTCAACATAGTAACACGAGGCCTGAAGATAGTATCTTGTGGCCTCAACATAGTAACTCGTGGCCTCAGCATAGTAACTCATGGCCTCAACATAGTAACTCGAGGCCTGAAGATAGTATCTTGTGGCCTCAACATAGTATCTCGTGGCCTCAACATAGTAACTGGAGGCCTGAAGATAGGATCTCGTGGCCTCAACATAGTAACACGAGGCCTCAACATAATATCTTGTGGCCTCAACATAGTAACACGAGGCCTGAAGATAGTATCTTGTGGCCTCAACATAGTATCTTGTGGCCTCAATATAGTAACTCGTGGCCTCAGCATAGTATCTCGTGGCCTCAACATAGTAACTCGAGGCCTGAAGATAGTATCTTGTGGCCTCAACATAGTAACTCGAGGCCTGAAGATAGTATCTTGTGGCCTCAACATAGTAACTCGAGGCCTGAAGATAGTATCTTGTGGCCTCAACATAGTATCTCGTGGCCTCAATATAGTAACTCGTGGCCTCAGCATAGTATCTCGTGGCCTCAACATAGTAACTCGAGGCCTGAAGATAGTATCTTGTGGCCTCAACATAGTAACTCGAGGCCTGAAGATAGTATCTTGTGGCCTCAACATAGTAACTCGAGGCCTGAAGATAGTATCTTGTGGCCTCAACATAGTATCTCGTGGCCTCAACATAGTAACTCGAGGCCTGAAGATAGTATCTTGTGGCCTCAACATAGTAACTCGTGGCCTCAGCATAGTATCTCGTGGCCTCAACATAGTAACTCGAGGCCTGAAGATAGTATCTTGTGGCCTCAACATAGTATCTCGTGGCCTCAACATAGTAACTGGAGGCCTGAAGATAGGATCTCGTGGCCTCAACATAGTAACACGAGGCCTCAACATAGTAACTCGTGGCCTCAGCATAGTATCTCGTGGCCTCAACATAGTAACTGGAGGCCTCAACATAGTAACTCGAGGCCTGAAGATAGGATCTCGTGGCCTCAACATAATATCTTGTGGCCTCAACATAGGATCTCGTGGCCTCAACATAGTAACTCGAGGCCTGAAGATAGTATCTTGTGGCCTCAACATAGTAACTCGTGGCCTGAAGATAGTATCTTGTGGCCTCAACATAGTAACACGAGGCCTGAAGATAGTATCTTGTGGCCTCAACATAGTAACACGAGGCCTGAAGATAGTATCTTGTGGCCTCAACATAGTATCTTGTGGCCTCAACATAGTAACTCGAGGCCTGAAGATAGTATCTTGTGGCCTCAACATAGTAACACGAGGCCTGAAGATAGTATCTTGTGGCCTCAACATAGGATCTCGTGGCCTCAACATAGTAACACGAGACCTCAACATAGTAACACAAGGCCTCAACATAGTGTATATAAGAGGAGCCTGCACAATGGAGCAGCTTTTCTCCCCAAAGAGATTTCACAGTGCCTGCTCCAGCTACCACCTACTTAAAGCACTACTTGGGTGATAACTATGGATAGACTACTTGATTTACTTTTATATAAGCTTAGGAGTGAGATATGCTATGGCAATGGCAGTGCCAACAGCGGTAGCTGTGATTGCCCAGAGGAGAGGAAAGGGAGTGGGATCAGAGCTATGTTGGCCCAGTTTGGACAAAATGAGACTCAGGTTGGCCAAGAAACGAAAATCAGAGACTGCTGTGCCCCATCTTTTCAGAGACCTGCTTATTAACATCCTGGATCAAGCAGTCCATGCACAGTTTTCGAGCTTTCAGCACTGGACTCTGGCGAGAGACTCTTACATCTATGCTGCTTGCGCTCAAATGGTGTCAAGATGGCACCTGTATCCTAAATGTCCAACTTTTTATGTGAGGATGATGACCGCATTATTATCTTGTTGCCGCTGTTTACGTTCACTTAAATCACTTAAAATCAGCGAGGGAGGCCTGCTTAAACAGGTGTTTCTCCAAGCTGGTTTCTCTCTCTCAACCTGCTACACTGGGTGGAAAAGGAATTAGCTCCGAAAGTCAGGTCTATATTGAAAAGCAAGCAGGCTTTAGATAACCAACTATGATTTGGTCTCCTCTCCCTTTTGCTAAAGAAAGTGAAGCTAAACTAAAATCTCAGAAAAGGCTGTTTTAACTGCAAGAACAAAGTGAGTTCTGCAGCATTTAATTTAACCTTTTAGCGTTTAAATGACACATTTACAGAAGCCCTTTTTTTTGCCTTTTATTTTGTTTCAGAATCAGAAAACTTTATTGATCTCTGAGGGGAATTGTTTTGTTACAGCTACTCGTGTTGCATTAAAACATTTTAGTAGGAAATATATAAAAAATATGTACAGTGTTCTACAGTATGTGACAGCTACTAGACAAATACTGACACTCGCTTCCACCTTTGACCAGGGGTGGACAGTAATACTGTACTTAAATAAAAAGAGTTATTTGTACATTACATTTTCTTTTCATGCCACTTTCAACTTCTGCTCCATCTCAGAATGAGATATTGTACTTTTTACTTCATTACATTTTCTTTTTTGGAAAATAAAAATTTAATAATAATTATTTTAATAAATAAATAAATATTTGCCAAAATAAATAATGTACAATAAACAGGTAAATAATATTTTTCTCTATATATTTATTTTCTTCTGTTTATTGCATTCATTTCTGTAATATATTGTCATGTATTTATATATATTTATTTATTTCCTCATCCATTTTGTTAGTTAAATGTGGAAAAATATAAATAAATGATGAAATAAATATGTTAATAAATAAATAGATTAAAAAAATTTACTTGAGTACAAATTAGAGGTATTTATACTTGAGTATTTTCTTTTCATGCCGCTTTCTCTTATTCCATGTCGGAGATCTTGTACTTTTTACTTCATTACATTTATCTGACAGCTTCAGTTACTTTACAGTCAGATTTTTACACACAAAACACATGAAGAGTTTATAAAATACTGAGTTTTCTTTTACATTAAACTCCTCTACAAGTACAGCTGACAGGATCAATCAGTTGACAGAAAATTAATTGGCAACGTTTCCTTTAATTATTCTAATAACTGTAATGTTTGTTAATGATGTTGAGGTTTGGACTTTATTGGACAAAACAAACATTTTGAAGGCATCTCTTTGGGCTCCGGGTAACTGTGACGGCATTTCACCCTATTTTCAGATTTTTACATTTACATTTGCTCATTTGGCAGACGCTTTTATCCAAAGCGACTTACATTTGAGGAACAACTTACAAGCGTCAGTACAGCACGAGATCTACAACTGACAACACATAGGGGAGAGCGGGGGGATATGAGCCTGTGGGGAAGTTGAGCCACACCTTGTTTCTCTGCAACCATTGACAAATTTGGTTATATGAATACGCATTTTTGAAGAGTCATCCGTTTTACTCACCCTGTGATGGAGAGAGGCCCGTGGAATAAGGGATGAGCACATTTAAGATAAAAGAACCTGACTGAAAGGTCAGAAGCAAAGGAATATAAATCCATTGTACATTAACATTCACCATTACAGACTACATGGAGATGCAAAAAAATATATTTTCATCCTCGCCTGGTAAAAAAAGCTATATTTTAATGCAATAAACCATCAAAACCATCATAAGAGAGATTATAATGCACCTGAATATCTTCTAATACATCTGGAATACAACTGTAACTGTAAATCTGATGAAAAGAAACTGATATACAACAGTTGTTACACAATCTTTCAAAAAGTAAAGCAGGCGAATGTCCATGTTTTGGCCATATTTACTGTTTATATGTTCACTTTTATTGGGAGTTATCTTTAAAACATTATTTCTCTCCACACAACCACGTTCCAAATAACATAAAGCTTCCAAAACATTGAAATATTGATAAAAACAGTCAATATATATGACCTAAAGCACTCCCATGCTTTAAGGGCCACAGCTTGAGACTCATCAGCTCAGCCGACCTCACCAAGATGGCGGCCCGCTGTTGACGCAAAGGACCGCTGTTTTTGGACGGAAAACAGCTAGAACAGCGATGTGACATTATGACATTATGCATTTTGGACCAGAAACCATAATGTCATGCTTCTATAATTGGAAGACAGTGTTAGGAATGTGGTTTTGTGTTTATGTTTTTCCTGTTTAGTCTGTTTTCATAGGTTTGGTTTTGTGTTCTATGTTCTGTAAGCTTTATTTGATCTTGTCATGTTCAGGGTTTTGTAGCTTAATCTACTCTTTTGTTCATCCGCATGTTTAAGTTTCTTAGTATCTGTCTTGTCTCTTATCTTAGTTCTTAGTTTAGTTCATGTTTAGTGTTTTTCCTGGTCTGTGTACTTCTGTGTTTTATTATTTTGGTCCTTAGTCTTATGTCTACACTGTTTTAGTGTAGTTCTGTCTTCTGTTTGGTCCTGTTTCTGTTCCATGCCCTGATTTTAAGGAATTTTCCATTTCTTTGTGTTTTACTTTGGTAGATCTGTCCTTGTGTGTTCCCGTGAACTTTACTTCCTGTTTTATTTTGTAATCTTCTGTGCCTGGTGTTCTTGTGTAGCTTTGCTCCTGTTGTTGATTACCTGATGTGTTTCAGCTGTGCTTCCCTCCCTGCTCGTTTGCCTGTGGATATGTTGTGTTCAGTGTTTGTGACGTCCTTGTCTTGGTTGAGTGTCCCGTCTCTTTGTTTTTGGATTAGTTTGTGGATCGTACCTGTTCTTTGTTCTTGGATTCTTCCCTTTAGATTTTGTTTTGTTTGGATTTACCTTTTGTTTGAACATTGGCCGCTGTGCTCCCAGCGTAAGCCTGCTTTGTTTTTGTTTTAATAAATCTTTATTTGTACGGCAACCACCTCGCCTACAGTCGGCATTTGGGTCCACACCTCATTTATCAGCTTCTCTGACATCGATGTCCTCGACCCCCATGTGGCTCAACTTACCCCTCACATGGGGCAAGTTGAGCCAAGAGTCCTCTGTTTTGTTTTTTTCTCCAGTTTATTTTAGATCCAAATTGATTGTTCCCAGGGACGCACCAAATCCTAAAATATATGCACATGTTTTAGTTGGAGACCTTACTGTCATGTCCTCCCTTTAAAGACACCTCAAGTAAAAACTGGCTCAACTCACCCCGCTCTCCCCTACTAGTAAGAGCTAATCGCATGTATGGCATCAATGGGGTAAATTTACTGCTTTAAAGCATTTTCCTTATTATACTTTTACTTAAGTAACATTTTAAAAGCAGGACTTTTACATGTAACAGTATAGAGTAAGAGTATTTTTACAGTTTTTCTCATGTTTTATTGTTTAATCTGGTTTTTAGTATCCCAGTTTAGAGTTTTGGACAACTGGACTCATGACAACTTTTGCACAATTTTGTGTCTGTCACCGATTTCACTGGCGTGCTTCTCACCATGCCAAACATTTGGGGACGGCGTTGCCTTCCAGCCGTGAATCTCCTGCACCAGAGAGGCACTGCCGTCTCTCCGCTGGATTCACCTCAACCACAGACCTGCCCCAAGCCGTGAAACTTTGGCACAGGCGCTAACGGAGAGGAGGCAGACGACAGAGGAACCGAACTCCAATTCCCTCCATCAAACTTTGCAACGCCAGGTCACTCCATGGTAAAACAAAGGACCGCCGCTTCAACGCCAGGACGTGTTTTGAATATTGAGAATCGAGTATCACGGTGCTGACAAGAACCTGGCTCCACAAAGATATCGGCGACTCCTTGGGTGAAGTTGAAGGATTTTCCTTCCTCCGAGCGGACAGAAGTGAAACCTCAGGGAAGGACAGATCTTGTGGTGCACGCAGTTTACAGTTAGAGAGATTTAACCCTGACGGCAAACTTCTCTGCGTGAGCACGAGGGAGTTCGGGAACATTAGCATATGTGCTGCGTGTGTTCCACCCAGCGGGAATGCAGCTCGAGCCGCAGCCTGCGTATACACCACCGACTGCAACGCACCCCTGGAGCAGACTTCAACCATCTCTCCCAGGTTCCAATCGGTATGTCACATGCACAACTCGTGACAGTAAGTGCTATGGTAATGTCAAAAGAGCACACACAGCCAAATCTAAACCACCACCGGCTAATTCCAACCACAGGACAGTCCTTTTAACTCCCACATATAAGTCTGAGCTCAGAGCAGGGACTGTGTGGTGTGAAGAGACACTGAACGCATGTTTCACCTGCACAGGATTGATGTGTACCCCAACAACAAACTTAGATAACAAAGGAAGTGAAAGACTGCATTAGCAAGAAAAAGGGCCGCCTGTAGAAGATGTTTGAATGCAGCTGAAATACAGAAGGAGATTAATCAACTCCTAAGGGAAGCCACTTCAAATCACCACAACAAACTGTGAAGTTAATGGCCAAATGGACTCGAGCAAAAGGCCCCCGATCACCGGGAACTGACCGATTTCTATATCAGATTTGAGACCCAGGACAGACTGCAGCTGCTAGCATCCATCATGCACCCAGATGGGACGACTTCAGAGTGAGAACAGGGTGTTAAAAAGGGCAACAAGGGGTCAGGATCATTTCACCGGGGCGACAGTGAAAAGGATCTAGACCAGACTAAATAGTAGTGAAAGTGCCTTGACTGAGTGAAAAAGAAGAAAAACTCTGTCGACTTGCATTTTTAAAGAGGCTGTTGATTAAAATACTGGTAAACAAACAATCCAACAAGTGAGCTAAAAAAAAAGAAAGCTGAAGAAGTAGGTAAAAGAAAGACAGTGAGCAGGCTGCATGTGCACATCTGTTTTGAGTATCAGTAACTCTATTTTTACTTAAATCCTGATTACATCATCACTCTTTCATTTTAAATTGGGTGGTGGTGATGGTGCAGTGGATATGATGCCTGCCTTTGGTGTGAGAGACCTGGGTTCAATCCCCCAGTGTGAGACATCCACCAATGTAACCCCTCGTTGCTCCAGAGGCGTGCGACCTCTGACATGTATAGCAATTGTAAGTCGCTTTGGATAAAAGCGTCAGCTAAATGAGTAAATGTAAATGTGGTGATTCATGCTAAAAGGTGGTGGGTTTGGGGCGTTGCCCTGACAAAAAGTCCAGATAAAAATTTGAAGAAAAGCTTTGAAAAACCCACAGATATCGTCAACATTCTGATCTGGATCACTCGGTAATCAATCAACCTGAAGTTAGCCTTTATTCAGATCCTGATCCAATAATTTAAATAATAAAGTTTAAATAAAGTTTTCTGAAACTTTCAGAGAGGAGAATTCAGATAAAAGATTTTCAAAGTAAAATATTTCAGTGCTATAAAGTAGTATGTTATAAATAGCTTTTAGAAGTTTAAAAGGCTTTTTGAGGGTCAAGTCTTGGTTTCAGGGTCCAGGTGGTGATTCAGTTTAAAAGTGGTGGGGACGTTAGGACTCAGATTAGATCTGCGGGTCCTCCCACATCAGATTTTGTGCATTAAACAGTTATTTTCCTGCATTCTGGTGAATTCTTCTGCACCAATTTATGGTGGAAATGTTTTTATTTATAAAAATGGAAGGTGACAGTTCAAACTCTGAACCTTTGACAGAATCTAAGTCAGTGCAGCTCTCAGATCTGTTTCTCCTGTAGATCAACTCTTTTCATTTAAAATCGTCCCTGCTGAGTCAGCACACATGCAGGCCTGATTTAGTCTTCCTTCTTCTTTTGTCACGTTCACAGGGAAAGAACGGGAAACTTGGCCAAAAAGAAATGGCGTCAAGCTACTTTTTTGGAAAATGCACATTTGTTTCTTCTATATTTTCATTGCATTGTATGTTTTCTAATTGTGCAGATAAACCTTTCTTTGCGTTAAAAAGTGGTGGAGGCGTAAGGGCTCAGATTAGGGGGCACAATTTCTCCACAAATTGTCTGTATTCATATAAAGGGAAACACAAATTAAAGTGGAAGGTGACTATTCAAAATATAAAAACCTATAATGCAGTTATCAGCAGCTTGTTTTTTTCTGCATTTCGTTGTCTGTCTTATTCTTCCATTGGCTTTGTATTTGTCCATTTCTTGTTGCAAACTATTTTCAGAACATTTTTAGCAAATGCTTTTAAAAAGTTAAGAAAACATGTCCTCAGCGTCCCCGTTTTAAATGACACTTTTAATTCAGTTTTATTTATATAGCGCCAAATCACAACAACAGTTATCTCTTTTCATAAAGAGCAGGTCTAGACCGTACTCTGTGATGATATTTACAGAAGCCCAACAGTTCCCACCAAGAGCAGCACTAGGAGACAGAGGCAAGGAAAAACTTCCTTTAAGAGGCAGAAACCTCGAGCAGAAAAAAGTTTGAGGCGCTACAGCAAACTTTAGAAATGTTTAACTTGTCGTTCTGTATGCACAGTTTTTATTTCTGACAAGTTCATTTGCATTTAAACAAGTCAGTGACTGACCCCCATGTAGAGACATTTTTCTTGACATGTTTTGTCCAACTGGAATTAATATTAGGCTACTAATGGTAAGCTATAGTAGCCTGTACTATTATCTGAAATTATAATGAAAACACAAACATTGGCTCTAATCAAACCTTCACCACAGCGCTGTAGGCTGATATCAGAGAAAGGTTTTATTTGTGAAACAGCTGAATCTCAACTAATAAACTATCTGTAGGCAGATCATCCAAATAAAGTGTAACCTGTAAATGTATTATTATACTAACATTATACTTTCTATTTGATGTTATATATATTTTGTTTATCAAATGGTCAGAAATAACAAGAAAATGCAGAGATTTCAGTCATTAGGTAAGTCATTGCCTTTACTGAACGCATACCATCATGCTTACTGTCGCGCTAGGAGTCCCCCCAAAGGCCCGCTCTGAGCCAGGAAAACCCTGGTTGGGGGTAACAATAGTTGTAGCAGAGGGTGTCGAGCAGGAACACAGGGGCAGCAGGTGACCCGCAACCACAGATCCAGACTCCACAGCTCCAGAGCCAGAAAACCTGCAGGAAGTGATAGGAGGAGAGAGGAGAGGGACGAGAAAGCACAAGACTACCAGAAAGGGGAGAAGTTGTGTTAGTAACATGCAATAATGGGATGAGGTTGCATACAGAGGGAGAGAAAGTAGAGGAGAGAGGAGCTCAGTGCATCATGGGAAATCCCCCGGCAGTCTAGGCCTATAGCAGCATAACTAAGGGATGGTTCAGGACTACCTGAGCCAGCCCTAACTATAAGCTTTATCAAAGAGGAAAGTCTTAAGCCTACTCTTAAATGTGGAGATGGTGTCTGCCTCCTGAACCCAAACTGGAACCTGGTTCTACAGGAGAGGAGCTTGATAGCTGAACGCTCTGGCTCCTAGTCTACTTTTGGAGACTCTAGGAACCACAAGTAACCCTGCATTCTGGGAGCACAGTGCTCTGGTGGCTGTGGCTCAGGAGGTAGAGCGGGTTGGCCGTTAATCGGAAGGTCGGCAGTTCAATCCCTGGCTCCCCCTGGTTGCGTGTCGAAGTGTCCTTGGGCAAGATACTGAACCCCGAATTGCCCCTGGCGGCTATTCCGCCAGTGTATGAATGTGTGTGACTGGTGAATGCAGATCTACTGTAAAAGCGCTTTGGGTAGTCGAAAAGACTAGAAAGGCGCTATACAAGTACGGAGCATTTACATTAGTAAGGTACTATGAGCTGGTGCCTGACAGCTTTTGTCCCAGGGTCGCCCACCTGATTACATTTTTGCTTTTAGATGTTTTATAACAGAAAGTGTCTGAAACAACAGAAAGTGTCTGAAACAACTGTCTTTGTGTTCCATATGGATGGGAATTCAGTGAAAATAAACTATTTCCCTTTTTGCTGGAGGCCCCCTGGAATCGCCTCCCGGACCCCTGAGGGGCCCCGGACCCCACTTTGAGGGAATGCATCATGTCAGTGGGAAGTCCCCACTGGGATAGAGGAATAAACCCGAGTGTGTGTTTGAACTCTTCCTGGTTCAGCTGTTGTGTTGTCATTTCAGTCTCCACGTCGACTCTTTGGTGTTCTTCAGTTTCACCCTCAGGACTGACTGCGGACTCGTCATGCTGATAAACCTCCAGCCGCAGAGCTGAAAAACACAAGTTCGCGATGATGTGTTAGTGTTTTAAAACTACCAGCGACTCCTCGGATATTTAGCTAACTGCTAGCTGTAGCATCCCCTGTCGTTAACAGGTAAGACGGTTCATTATGTTGATAATCCTGCTGGTTAGTTGTCGGTTAAACTGTTAACTGGGTTAATTTAACTTGGTTGAACTTTTCTTGCTGTTGTCTTCTATGTTGGTTTGTGTTTGTTGAAATCTTTAGTTTCTTTAAACTTCAGACTAATTCACTTCACTAACTAGCCTAATGTTAGCCTAGCCTTTAGCCTGCTAGCAGCCCAGGGGTTTCCGGACTCCACACGCCAGACTCCGTTAACATTTTGTTGGATTTAAAAGAACCAGGCTCACCCGGTTAACAGACAATCCTCCTCCAACTTAACTCATGTGTTTTCATGTGTCATCTCGAGACACGTAGTCGTTCGTTCAACAAGTAACGTAAAATGGTACTTAATTAAATATAAACTTGATTATTGTTATAACGTTAGCTAAATTAGGTTTACTGGACATCTGTTTCTTATGGTAACTTTACTAACAAACAACGCTGGTCTGCCTGAAAGTAATACCTGATTATTTATTATGCAAGAGTCTTACGTCGTGAAACACAACGCCGGATTTATCAGAAAATCTTTGCACTACGAACAAGTATATTTTACCAGGTCGTTTACATGATAAATGTCTTGACTACTAGAAATGAATACAAACACGACGGTTTTCATTATGTAGTTTGGCAGTTTGTGCAAACGAAAGTGGTGGGAAAAGTATTTAGACTTTTTTTGTGGCAGTAACACAGTTTAAGTGTACAAATACTTTCAAGTAAAAGTTCTGCTCAGTAAAATACTGTTAAATATCTTAAGATAAAGTCCTGATGAAAGTTTCATTAGAGTTCCTCACCGTCGTGATCCAAACCTCCTTCCAACAGCTGCTCAGCCAAAAACACAACTTAATATTTTTTTAAGAATATTCATGATACATTTTTCCATTCGGCTGATATTACAACACAAAACACTTTCTGTATATGTGAACTTGATTATAGTTTAGATTTGTTTGCAGTAGTAAAAAACAACACTAGTTTGCTCTGCTCTACCATGCTTTTTTTTTTTACACCGGATTTATTAAATTACAGTTGTGCTTCTTGAAATATATATAACGCCGACTTTAGCAGAAGATGTCAGTTATATGTAAACGTATGTTTAACCTGGTAGTTTACCTTTATAAATTTCTGATGACGAGCCTGGAACACAAAAATGGCAGTTTTTACTATGTAGTTTGGCTTACACTTCTCTACGCAAACGAAAGAGAGTATTTTGACAAATTTCTTTGTGGCAGTAACACAGTTTAAGTGTACAAATACTTTTAAGTAAAAGTTAAACTCAGTAAAGTTCTTTCTTATATCTCCTGATGATAGTGTCATTAGAGTTCCTCACCGTCATGGGCCAAACCTCCTTTAACATATGGCTAAATTTAACGGAGCCTGGCTCAACAGCTGCTCATCTTAAAACACAACTTCATATTTTTAATGAATTGTCAAGAGCAACTTGTCCATTTGGCTGACATTTTAACACAAAACACTTTCTTTAACTATATGTAAACAACTTAATTGTAGTTAGATGTGTTTCCATTTGTAACGAACAGTACTAGTCTGCTCTTCCATGCATTTTTGTTTACACCGGATTTATTAAATCAGAGTTGTGCTACTTGAAATATATATAACGCCGACTTTAGCAGAAGATCTCAGTTATATATAAAAGTTTGTTTAACCTGGTAGTTTACATTATAAAAGTCTTATAACGAGGCAGGAACACAAAAACTATGTAGTTTGGCTAACAGTTGTCTATGCAAGAGAATGAGATGGAAAAAGTATTTTGACAAACATTTTTTGTGGCAGTAACACAGTTATAGTGTACAAATACTTTAAGTAAAAGTTCTCCTCAGTAAAATACTTTTAAATCTCTTCAGGTAAAGCCCTGATAGTTCCTCACCGTCGTGGGCCAAACCTCCTTTAACATATGGCTAAATTTAATGAAGCCTGGCTCACCGCTCAACAGCTGCACAGCCTAAAACACAACTTAAATTTTTGTACGAATTATCAAGAGCCACTTGTCCATTCGGCTAACCCTCAACACACACAACACTTTCTTAACTTTCTTAAACTATGTGTAAACTTTATTATAGTTTAGATTAGTGTGCTCTTTCACAAAGGTTTTATACTGGATTTATTAAATGAGAGTTGTGATTCTTGAACTATATATAACGCCGACTTCACCAGAACATCTCAGTATTATGTAAAAGGCTGTTTAACCAGGTAGTTTACATTAAGAATGTCTAATGACAGTGTGTATTTCTGTGTATTTCTCAGGTATGTTTGCATCCTGCTGTAACTGGTTGTGTATGGACTCAGCTGATGTTGAACCGGCAGGTGGAGGTGAGCGACGTCCTCAGTCCTACACCAACTCGGCCTTCAGCAGTCAGCCGTCTCCTCTTGCACCTGAACACACCTGTAAGGCCTGCGGGGGGCGATTCGACACGCCTACCAAGAAGGTAACCCTAACTTATATATGTGTGTGTTAATAAATTAATATGATTTTTTTCAACCACAACGTAGCTCCGCCCTAAAGCCTCCCCTGCTTCCTGGTCTCTGTTCCTCTAAATGGGACCATAATTTACTAAATGAACATCACGCTGTGTTGAAGAAGACTTGAAACTAGAGACTGAGACCAGAAACTCATCAGGAAAGTGTTTACTGAGGGAATAAATCAGCTGACAAGTAGAAACAGTTTCTCACAGACTTCTATACAATCACACTTCTTTTAATGGAGTCGCCCCCTGCTGGCTGTTAGAGAGAATGCAGGTTTCAGGTGCTTCCGCATCGGCTTCACATTGTAGACCGGAAGCTTCCCGCTTGGTTTAAGGTGCTTCAGCGTTCAGCTTCACTTCCTGTGCTGGTCACATCATCACAGCGTGATGGCAGATCCTTTTTTTGTGTTTTCTTTTGTGTTTTCTTTGTTCTGGAGTTTCCCCGTCGTCTTTCTGAATTCTGGGTAATTCCTAAATCTTCTGAAATGTGTTTTAAAAAAGGATCTTGAGAAAGTCATGGTAAGCAGTGAAAATGTTTTCCTCATAAACAACATAAACAACAATCTGGCACTCCCAACAACAATGTTTGGCCCCCTCGTTTATACTCTTATTAAAATTTGTAAAAGTTTTAATGTAATCTGGTGTAGACACCAGTGTAAACGCTCATGTAAATCCTGAACAGTCTGTCTCCTTCCCCCTCAGTTTTAACAGCTCCTGATGCTGAAGTAAGTCCAATTTCTAGATCAGTAATCATCAGTCCACTTCAATTAAGGTTTTCAAAGTGGGAGGGGGGGCTCCAAACTGTCTCCGGGAATGGAAGGGATTTTTTTTTTTTTACATAAGTTATCACTTTAAAGGGCTCCAGAGTAACTTTGGTTGCGCTGGTGCGCCTATATTGTTCATTATGGTGCTCACCTGTAGCCATTCACAGGTGCTGGTTCTCATACAACATGATCAGGATCCTACTAGCATCCAGGAACAGAGCGAAACTAAGCAAATAAACTGAGGCTCCAGCCACACTCAGACTTTCTGCTACGTTTCTGCTTCCTGTTAGAGAAAAACGGCAAATCTGAACACCTAAAACAGAGAAGTTAGAAAACACTGCTTTTGGTTTTAGACTCCGGCGCAGTGTGTTAATCCGCTTTTCGACCAAATCCGGGACTTTTAAGTTCCCAGATCTCTTTTTAAGGAACTAAAAGGTTCCTTTCAGCCTCTCTGGTAGCTGCTGTAATTATTACAAGATGCCGCAGGAACAGCGTTTGACCAGATCTTAGAAAAATACAGCCAGAAAAAGCTGGAAAACGACTCTTTCTGCATCAGAGTCAATGGAGCGCAGCCATGAAAGTGTGGAACCTCAGTTAGAGGGAGTCCTATACTGCGCTGTGATTGGCCAGCTGTGTATTCGAGGCGTGGCTTAGCGAAGGGTCAGTTATCATCCAAGTGTTCTTATTGTATGTGTAATATGATTAAGATGTAAAGGTACAACTGCACTATAACTCACTATATTATCATGCACCTTAGAGTCTTTGCTGTGAACAGGGTGATTTAGAAATTTTGTGACGTGAATTTCAGGGAATTTCCAATTTTTGTTCCTGTAAATTTCACACTTTCGTCTAGGTTTTATTTCTCGGTTTATTAACCCTGACCCCGTATTTTTTGGACATGTAAAATGGTGAGTTTAAATATTTGAAAACACTCAGGAGAATTCAGTTACAGCCTACAGATGGGCTCCATCTCAGAAACTGTCCCATTAATCAATTAAGATCTCCTCCCTAAAATCCCAGCTCGGCTGCAGGGCTCGCTGTCTGAACGTAGACCTAATGCTGACGTGTTAATGAATAACTTCATTTCAGAGTGGTCCAAAATTCCACTACAGAGGTGAGAGAAACTTATTGTTGGTTACAGGAGGCGAATGATTTCATTTATTCTTTCCAAAGGCTGTGCCACCAAACATTAAGTTGAGTTTTTGTAATTGCGACGTTATGTGACAGCAGTGATGCCCGTATCTTTGTAATTCTCCCCGTTAAACGTAGCCGAATTAGCAGTTAGCAGCTCCTGTTAGCTTTGTACCTGTGTTCGGACAGACCGCTCTCCCTGGATCACCGGGATACTGCAGAAAACTTAAAACCGTGAATATTCTCAGGCAGGTTCTGCAGGAGCGTCTGTTTTCTGTGATCTCTCGGCTGATTTTGCCGGCGTGTCTTCGCGATGTTCTGACTCAAAGTGTTTACAGAAGCGTCATCAGCTGCCCGCGTCGGTGTGCAGCTCGACTCCAGTTACTAACGTCCTGTCGTTTTCACAACACCTGCATGCACCTGCCCCCCTTCACCTCACACAGCGTCTTTGCCTCACCTCTCTCCCCCACCTGTCTCCCTCTCTGCCCCCCCCCCACCTGTCTGTCCGTCAGCATGTGTGTGTGGACTGTAAGAAGAACTACTGCAGCCGCTGCTCCGCCCAGCTGGAGCCCCGCCCCCGCCTCTGTCACACCTGTCAGCGTTTCTACGGCAACCTGCTGCAGCGGGCGGAGCTGATGAAGCTGAAGGTGAAGGAGCTGCGGGACTACCTGCACCTGCACGAGGTCTCCACCCACCTGTGCAGAGAGAAGGTGCTTTGTTTATCTTACTACGTGTTGTCTCCTGACCTTTGACCCCTGAGGGCCCCGCCCCCCCAGTGACACCCGTGTTTCCTGTTCTGCAGGAGGAGCTGGTGGAGCTGGTCCTGGGTCAGCAGCCTTCACCATCCAGCGGCCCCGCCCCCGAGACCCCGACCACTGATCCCCCCTCTGTGACCTCTGAACCCCCTGACCCGACCCCTCACATCTTCACCTTGACTCCTGACCCCCCAACCCCTGCTATGACCCCGGACCCCCCAACCCCTGCTATGACCCCGGACCCCCCAACCCCGGCTATGACCCCTGACCCCCCTGCTGCACAACCTGAAGCCCCAGCCCCGCCCACAGAGACGTCCCCCGCCGAGCCTGACGTTCAGGACGAAGACCAGGTAAATCTAGAACAGGGGTCCTGGAAAACCTGGAAGTTATACTGCTATATATCTGCACAGTCATGGAACTGTCCTGGAAAAGTTTAAATGTTTCTCCAGCTCACGGTCCTGCTGTTAGAGAAGAAGTCAGGGTCTAAGTGTTTGGAGACTGATTCTTTTCCCTGTCTGGTTCAGAACTGGGACCCGGAGGACTTCCCGGTTATGGGTCGCAGGGCCTCGCTGTCGGACCTGAGCTGTCTGGACGACATCGAGGCGCTCAGCGTGCGACAGCTGAAGGAAATCCTCGCCAGGAACTTTGTCAACTACAAAGGCTGCTGTGAGAAGTGGGAGCTGATGGAGAGGGTGAGCCGGCTGTACCAGGACCAGCAGAACCTGCTGGGTGAGTACCAGGACCAGGTCCAGGGGGGGGTGAGCGGGCGACGTTTTCCAAGCTTTGCCTGACGGACGAGATTCGGGATGAGATTTTAACACTATTTGTAAGAAATCTTTAGTGCTGAATTCTATGAAATGTGACTGTGGCTCCTTTTCACCTCAATGAGAAATTATTAAATTTTAATTCCGTAATAACCTCCAGGGGCCGCATTACAGGAAGTTCCTGTCTGAAGTCCGAAGTTAAGACGGGAAGAGTCTCAGATGGGATTTTTCACACTTTGGTTTTACAGAAGCAAATCCTGACTAACTTTAGAAATCCTGTCTTATCTCCCTTCATCCCATCTCAGGTTAGGAAATCCTAAACAGTCGATCCAACATCGGTGATCAACTTTTATGTCTGTTACCTAGCAACCGAGCTAAACGGCTTTTAATCGCTGTGTTTTAATGAAACATACACACAACTGTCACTGAACTTCGAGTCAGGTGACTCAGAGGTTTTGGTAACCTCCGTTGAGAAATTTAAATTGACGTGACGCTTATCTGGGGAGATTAAAGAGAGAGAGGGGGGGGCGGCTAACACAGCGGGCGCAGTCACCGCAGCATCTCGCCGGGGTGAAGTTAGTTTAATATTCAACATTCGTCGTTTTTTTCGCGCCTGTTACCTTCAATAGCTCCGTGTCGAAATCTCCATTTCTCCCTGGATATATTTGAAAGCTAATTCAGGCAGAAGTTTCACAGTTGTGGTCGTTGATGCTGTCAAAAAGAAAATCAGTCCATTTAGAAGTCATACGAAGAGAAAGCAGCTGTTTTGTCCCGGCGGTGGCTCCTCCTCCCTCACTGACCCCGGCAGAAACCCCAACTCTGCTCGGGAAAGTTAATAATAAAGGCAGCGGGCTGACGTCAGCATGTTTTTCATGTATGTCTTGAATTTAACGATCTCCTCCAATCAAACGGCTGCATCAGGATCCTTTTGTTCCATCAAGCCTTCACACTATGTTTTATAATGAGACGTTATCCAGCTAAAGTTAGGAAAGGATCACTGACTCAGGAACTGTTAATCTGTAACGGCCTAAATCAGTTCCTAACCCTCATTACCGTGGTTACCAGTTAGGATAGGATCCTGCTGGTTAGGAAGTTTCTCCTGTGTTTCAGCAGATTTTCTGCTCATGTTCAAAACTTTCTGCACATTCAGAATCTCTCCCACAGATCTGGGTTCTCTGACGCGTCCAGACTAACGTGGTCATTTACTGAGAAGTCTAGCTGCCCTTTACTCTGCGCTGCATTACGTTATTGATCCGCTGATGTTGCTTGTGAAACCTAAAGTAACACTTGTGATCAGGCAGAAATCTCAGCACAGATCCACACAGGTTAACTTCAGCAGCTCATAAAGTGCAGCTCACAGTCCCAAACAGAGCAGGCTGCGCTTCAGTTTTCAAAACTCTACCGGCTACGTTCCCACTCGTCACAGCTGTCTGCACTCACAGCGCCGATCAGCTGGGCTTGACAGCGTGTGAAATACGAGATCTCGTCACACCCCTAGTGATGGTTCTTTGTGTTCATAGGGTCTCATTTATAAACGCCACTTTCAAAGCAAACTTTGAGATCTATAAAAAAAAAAAAATTGTCCTTCACGAAAACTCGCAGCCATGCGTACCAACATAAACTGGAGAAAAGAGAAACGGCGACTCACATGGCAGAAACGGTTTGAAAAATAAATCTGAATATTAAAGGCCAATAAAACTTAATATAATTTAGTATTATATGCAAAACAGATGAAAGTTTCCCTGAAGTGAGCAAGAAGAAACTAACTAACTAATATCTGGTTTTGCTCAAATATGTTGTAATTTGGAATCATATTAATTAATTCTTTCATGCAGTGCAATTTATTCTTACTAATAAGGTGAACAGGAGGACAAACTGAGTTTAAATTGATGCTGTTTTTGTTGCATCAGTCGATCGAGCCAAACGTGTGGAAGCGTTTTTCAGCGTTCCACATGTCTCATAAAGAAGGTGTCTGTGTTAGTGGGTTTTTAAAACTATTTCTAGTAGCTTATTTCATCTGATTAATGCATTTAACTTTAAAATTTACTAATGAGTGGGAATCATAATGTTTTTGTTTAACGTCATTAATCAGCTTTTTATCACCTGCTCCTCTCTGCAGCAGTTTTCCTTCAGGAGATGGTGTCAGTTCATTAAAATAACAAAAAGCTTTTGTTGTTTTTTCTTTCAGCTGCCAACGCTCTGAACGCTTCAGGTGAGTTTTCTGTGAATCGTCCGAATTTAGCAGAACATCTCGCTGCATAAGATCCTCTTCATGTCTTCATATCAGATAAGAAAACTGAACAACAGAAAAACAGTTTAGAATAATGAGTTCAGGATTTTTGACTTTATTTTATCCCTTTTATTTCATTCTATTTTACTAATTTTATATTTATCTTAAACGTGTATTTTAGTCTTTTCAATGTTTCCATGCTTTTATCTTGTATTGTTTCTGTATTATTGTCTTTACACTTGTTAAAGCACTTTGTAACTTGTTTTTGAAAAGTGCTCTACAAATAAGTATTATTATTATTATTATTATTTCATTTTATTTCTGTGTGTTAATATTTAATCCATAGTGTTATAAAGCTGAAACCAGTGACTGATAAATCAATTAGTCGATCAACAGAAAATAATTATAACTGTTTTGATGATCAACGAATCTCAGTTTGAAGTATTTTCTGACTTTATTAAGACCAAACAATTATTTGAATAATCAAAGAAATAATCTTCAGATTAATCTATAATAAAAATAAGGATTGTCCCTGACAGTGCTTCGTACGTCTCTGTCTCCCTCCAGAGTCTGGCGACGGCGTTGGCGGCGGTCTTGATGAGAACCTCTGTAAGATCTGTATGGACTCTCCCATCGACTGCGTCCTGCTGGAGTGTGGTCACATGATCACCTGCACCAAGTGCGGCAAGAGGATGAGCGAGTGCCCCGTCTGCCGCCAGTACGTCGTCCGAGCCGTTCACGTCTTCCGGTCCTGAGCGCAGGTAAACTAAAGAGACCTGTTATACTTTTCCACATTTTATGACTTATCGACAATGTTATAATGTTGGATGTTCATGTTAAACGTGGCCAAAGCTTCAAATAATGAGGTTAAAATATTCAAATTAGCTTTATTGGCATGAATGTATAGCAACAATATTGCCAAACCTACATATAAAGTGCATAAGTACAATTAATTTCATACATTTCATTAGATAGGGAAATAAAACGGCAAAAGGTGTGTGTGTGTGTGTGTGTGTGTGTGTGTGTGTGTGTGTGTGTGTGTGTGTGTTAATACAAAATAAAGTAACAATAAAAAATATATAAAATATAAAAATTCTGTAAAATAAAATAAATAAATAAAACTGTGTGTTATTATAATATAATAATTAAATATTATAATATAAAATTAATAATATATAAAATAATTAAAATAAATGGATAAAACCGTAAAAGTTTGTGTATATTAATAGACAAATCTTTTATTTTTATTTAGTTCATTTAAAAAAACAATATGTGTATAGATATAGAGAGAGATAGAGAGAGATAGCAACTGCCCAGCAACGGCTCAGTCTGCCTGTTCCGCCCAGCAACAACAGCAGCCTGGTAACATGCTTCAGGTCTTGGCCAATCAGAAGACAGTGGGCTTTGAGAGGGGGGGCCTTAAAGAGACAGGAGCATCTACAGCTTGTTTCAGAGAGAGGCTGAAATGAAGGCCTACATGCAGGCGTCACAGAGCTACAATACAGGACTAGAAAGCAGAATAATAGGTCTCCTTTAACCTTCTCTGTTGTTTTTGTTCAAATTAACGCTGCTTCTAAATCCCTGTTTAAACAAACTACTTCTGGTTCCAATTCAGCAAAAATCGTCAAAAAATATTTTTCGTTGACACAGTTTAAGGGTAAGTTTGGTATTTTTCAACATGGACCATATTTCCCCATGTGTTTGTTTTTATCAGACTAATCTGTACAACATATTTGGTCCAGTACTGAGCGAGCGCACCGGAGTCTGCAGCAGTGAAACCGGGCTTCAGCATAATCCTTCCGTCAAACTGTGTCCACTGAAGTGTTTGTTTTTGCGGGTGACAAGCTCAGATTGTTAATTCAAGTCTCTGATAACATTAGGCAAGGCAAGTTTAATTGTATAGCACATCTCAACAACAAGGTAATTCAAAGTGCTTTACATAAAACATAAAAGCAACAGGGAAATATAAAAAAAAAAAAAGTTTAAAAGCAACATAGGGAAATTGAAAAAATACACATTAAAAAATAATAAAAGTTACAGTGCAGTGTACAATCAGGGTTAAAAGAGTTAAATGGAAAATAAAAACAGGCTGAGCGGTTGAGCAAATATATGGAAAGGATCCCTACAGAGAGAGACCTTTTTTTAAAAGAGTAAAATCCTTTTTGTTTAACTATATTGCTCTCGTCAAAGCCACCAGACTCCATTAATAAAAACAGTCATTTTACCTCTTATTTATGTACCTTAATTTTTAACTGCCACGGCCGGTTAGTTTGTTTGTCTTATTGTTTGACTTTGGTGTATTTACACTTTTAAAACAACCAAGTCACACAACAACACAAACAAACAGAGTGAGGCAGCAACTCCTGTGTTCTGTGAGGTAAAATTACTGTTTTTCATCAATGTAGTCTGGTGGCCATGATGAGAGAAATATAGCAAAAAAGGATGTTTCTCTTTAAAAAAAATAAAATAAAAAGGTCTCTCTCTGCAGGGATCCTTTCCATAATGTTGTCAGACACCAATAACAATCTGAGCCTGTCAGCGGCAAAAACAAGCTCTTTGGTGCAAGGATTACTCTGCAGAGCTGTTTGACTGCTGCCGACTGTCGCATAGACACAAACACATGGGAAAAGGTTGAAAAATACAGATGTTACCCTTTAACACGGCTTCTGATCCCAAACAAACCCAAGCTGCTTTCAGCTTTCGTATTACTTTATTTGAAAGTACAGTTAAAGTCTAATTTTTTTATTGTGCGGGGGGAAAAACTAATGTTTTCAGTTTTTGATGACGAGAGTCACGCTGTCCTTTGTTGTCGGGGGGAAAAAAGGTTCCAGCTGATCGTTTTGCTTTATTCCCCATTAAGCTTATAAACTCTGTCTCCGTCTCTGTTTTTATATTTTATCAGTTTATATATTTATATAAATACAAATCCTCTCTCCCTGTAACACGTCTGCACAGCACAAACCTGGAGAAATGCACATGTAAATATCTGCCACGTTGTTCTTTCCCTACACATAGTTCTATTCTTTCATAACGTGCGTCTGTTTATTCCATCTTTATATATTTTTACATTCACTTATGTCAACTGTATGTTTGTCTGCATGTAGAGCCTTCTTACCAAAGCAAATTCCTTGTACTTGTAAAATACTACTTGGCAATAAAACTGGTTCTGATTCTTATTGTGTTCAAACTCCCAAAGTCTCACACTGTTGTCTTGTTCTTCTCTGCAGGATGGACCGACTCCAAAGCAATAACCTGCAAATAAGCGCTCCTGAGGGGCCGGGAAATGTTTTTTATTTTGCTAACTCTATTTTTCTAGTGTAAATAAGATGTGCAGTATGACGTATGAAGAATGTAAGACGCCTTCAGGCTGCAGAGCTGCTGTTTGAACACAAAACACTGAATGTGCAGATGGACTCTGGGAGGTGGCTCATGTCTCTACACTTTGAACTTTAACCTTTAAAGTCATCGCACAAGAAACCCTCCGTGCCTTCGCCACCTCCGTCGGTCGGTAATAACAGCGAAGCGGGTCTGTAATAACGGCACGATCCAGCTGTGAGTCCGGAAGATTTTGGGAAAGTTTTGGCGCAAATCAACCAAAGAAAACGCGGCTCTACCTCGGCTGGTGAGCCTTTAACGTTCACAGACTGTTTTCAGTGCAGCCTTTACTCTGTTTACAGCCTGCAGTGGGTTTAGGATCAACCAAATGAAGTTAACACCTGTGATATCATGGACATGTGCAGTTATTGACATCCCACAATGCAACACTCACATAAGAGAGTTCCCACTCTGAAATCGGCCTTATCTTACTGTTTACTCTTCAATTTCTGTGCAACAAACATGTTCATTAAACTGCCTTCCGGATCAGATTATCAGCAGGAAAATAACCTCTGATCCCCACCCAACAATGCACACTGAGCCCCGCCCCCAGCCTCAGGTGACTGGTGCTGCACCTGTCGCTCAGACGTGCAGGTGAGCGTCCTGTTAGCGCTGCTGTTACACTCCTGAACTGAAAAGCAGAGCAGCTATAAATCCATTAAAAACTGTAAATGACCGG
Organism: Micropterus salmoides; assembly: GCF_014851395.1. Taxonomy (NCBI): domain Eukaryota; kingdom Metazoa; phylum Chordata; class Actinopteri; order Centrarchiformes; family Centrarchidae; genus Micropterus; species Micropterus salmoides. The sequence continues at coordinate 39,656,573 of NW_024042261.1, forward strand.
ATGAAGAACCAGATCAGAGTGTTTTAGCTCCTAAACTCCCGTATACATTATATTTGTTATTACAGTAAATTTTGTTGTTGCATACTTTACATTTCCAAACCTAAGGTGTTCATTTTCCTGTAGGGATCTGGTCCCAACGTTGGACTCGAGAGATAAACCTATCCAGTTTATACTTTTAAAAAAAAGCCTGAAAATGAATCTTTTGTCATAACAAAGGTCGTCAACAATTTTATTTGTTTTGGTGACACAATTAAAGGGCTAAAGTTAAGTATTGTTCAACCTGGACCCCATTTGCCCATGTTTTTGTGTCAATGTGAGTAATTGGCACATTTATTAAAACCCATCAAAGTTCGTCCACTACAGAACTTGTTCTCTTGCCGCTGGCAGGCTCAGATTGTTGTTACAAGTGTCTGACAACATTATGGAAAGGATCCCTACAGAGAGAGACTTTTTTAGAAAAAAGTAATATCCTTTTTGTTTAACCACAAACGGTCGCTAAATCGCTCTCGTCAAAGCCACCAGACTACATTGGAAAAACCCCCCCAGTAATTTTACCTCTCTGGTCTACAGCTAGCTGCCTTGGTCGGTTAGTTTGTGTGTTATTGTGTGACTTTGGTGTATTAACAGGTTAAAAACACAATAGAGTGCCTAAGCCCCTCCCCTTCCACCATGGACCACCATGGGACCTTACTTCGGGAAAAAAATGTACGGTAGTCAACGGCAAGAGGCAACAAATTTTTTGATCCTGTTTGAATTGTGCTCTGAATTACACACAAGATGATGGTCAATTTAAAATGTACATTTGAAAGTGAAGAAAGTCGCAGTTTGATATAAAACTGTTGAAGCATCAGACTGAAAATACATAATAACAAAGACCACAAACCCAAACGTCGTGTATGTGGCGTCATAACTTTGTGTTTCAGTGACCGAGAATCGTTGGATTAAACACATCAGGTGAGATTTATTTCTGCGTGGAACATGGCTAAGTTATCTAGCTAGCAGCAACCAAGCAATGAACGTTAGCTTAGCATTACCAAGCCAAAATGTTGGTGACGTATATTGTGCGAGACGAGAGATATAGTTCATTGAACAGTTTTCACACAAAACTACATGTAACTTTACTGATTTATGTCAAACTACAACTTTCTTGGTGGACAAAATTATCTTTTAAGTTGACAAACATCGTGTGTAACTCAAGTTCAAACAGGATCAAAAAATAAGTTGTCTCTTGCCGTTGACTACCGTACATATTTTTTTCGAAATAAGATCCCATGGGCCGGAAGCGGAAGAGAGTGACTTAGTCTCTCTGTAACATTTTTATCAATGGAGTCTGATGGCTTTGACGATAGCAATATAGCGACTGTTTCTGTTTGAACAAAAAGGATCTTCTCTCTCTGTAGGGATCCTTTCTATAATGTTGTCAGACACTTGTGTTTACAATCTGAGCCTGTCGGAGGGAAAAAGCAGCTGTACTTTGACGGGGCGCAGGGATTACGCTGCAGTACTGGACCAATTTAAAAAAATGTTCCAATTAGCCACATAGATACAAAAACATAGTATCCAGGTTGAATTACCCTTTAACACGACTGCTGATCTGAAACAGGGCTGCAGCGTAATCCTTGCTTCCTGGTAAGAACTCTAATTAAGTGCTAATGACAGTGTTGCATTAATACACTTAAAATTATTTTCAAAAAAATTTACCTCGAGTCTTTCATTCCAGCTTAGCAGATTAAAATAAGAATAAAATGTCTAATAATAAATTAACGATTAATATAGCTTTACCTGGTTTTAAATAGAACTATTCTTTCAATTCCTATTTGTCGTATTATTAGCACTATGGCCGCAGCTAACGGTTATTTATCGAAAAATTACACAATTATTTTGTCGATTAATTGCTTGGTCTACAAATGTCAGAAAACTGTCCTGAGTCCGAGACGTCGCCTTCAAACGTCCTTTTTTTTGTCCGACCAACAATTCAAAATCCAAACACATTCATTTTGTTACTGTAGAAGACACACTTTAATATTTGGAAGTGCAGCTTTAGCGGTTAATTGATTAGCAAAATAGTTGCATTAATTTTCTGTAGATCGATGAATCAACTAATTGGCGCAATATGACTTTTTTTTTTTTATCTGGAAATCACTTTGTAAAAAAAAAAAAGAAGGCATTTACAGTTTTAAATCCACGCCCACATATTAAAAAAAATACGCATTAAGACACATGGCGTCATAGTCAGCTGTTAGCTCCCCTACAGGAGCCAGCAGGGGGCAGCAGAGACAGGAAACTGTTCTGACCAAACGGCCCCACCAACCCTACACCGATATTTTTATGTTATGCTAAGCTAGGCTAACAGTTTCCCACTGCTCCCAGTCTTTGTGCTAAGCAAAGCTACCCATTGACCCAGGGCTGAAGCTTCTTGTGAGACAACGTTCTCTTTATTTTTCTGGGAATTTGAGGGATCTAGGATTAAAAATTTTTTTTGCTTTTAAAATGTCATTTTATTTTATATTCTGTGGTTAAGCATTGACAGTTTTGGGGCTGATTCCTGTGTTATTTAGACTCTCTTTGAAACTCTCTTTGGCCCTTCATGCTGGAAAATAACGTTCAGAGGTCCTGTGGTTGTGTTGAGTTTATAAGTGCTTATTAAAGTTGCAGAACAGGATCTTAATTCCTGGCCTGAACCCATCTCTGTACTGGACCTTCATCTTCTCCTGTGACTCTGGAAAAGACAGAGAACAAGAGGATTTCCTAAATGTTGAACTGTTCCTTTAAATCTACATCAGTTTTAGTAGAAACAGCAGAGGCCCCAGGACGCTTCCTTGAGAGACTCCATGTTAAGACTAACAACATGAACAGCAGACCGTTTCTGTGAACAGAAACTTCAGCATTTAAACTCTGAAGTTGACTTTGTGTCTTGTTATAACTCCGATTGCACTAATCTGTTGATGATGAAACATGTTGAACTTGTTTAGTTGATTTGTTTTGGAGAAGAAAAAAATTGTTCTAGAGAGATGATGCAGGAGATATTTTGTCCATTTGTTTTTCTTCAGGTTTTGTTCTTGAGAATTTAGTAAGGTTGATTTTTTTTCTTTTTTTTGTGATGTTTGTTGGGACTCTATTTTGGGATCACATCTGTCATCTGTAATGTTTGGCTTTCTTACGTACAGCGGGATCATGATAGCAAGATAACAGTGTTGCATTTAAGATAATTTAAGTATTTTTTAAACCTGGGCCCCGTTTCCACACATGTTGGTGTTGAAATGACTAGTAGGTAGAAAAAGTTTTAAATCTGTGCAGTAGATGCTTCAGCCGGCAGCTAAACCATCTGCAGCGGCTGCAGTTGTGCCCGTCAAAATGGCGTCCCCAAAAAGTGCTTCTTGTTTGTTGTTCTTCTTGTTTCAGACTGTTATACCAGGTTTCTGTCAACATCATGGAAAGGATCCCTACGAGGGCCTCCTGGTGACACCCTTTGTTTTTAACAGTTAAATCTGTTAAAGAGGTGATATTCTGCTCATTTTCACGTTCAGATCTTATTTAGGGGTTGTACCAGAAAAGTATCTTTCATCCATAAAGTTTTAACTGAGCTCTGTCTCTACATCACAGGAACAACTTTATGTCCACTGACTGCCTGGAGGGCAGCTAGTGTTTGGAAGGGAGAGGAGAGCTGTGTGCTGCAGCTCGCTGTTTCTGAGGGCGTGTCGGAGTAGCCGCTTGGCGAGCGTTATATGAGGCGCGTTTAGCTTTCATCCCTGTCACAGGGATGAAAGCTAAACGGCTGGACTACAAACGAGCGTTTTTCAGAGCAGAGTTTTCTGTGGGAGATGGGAACTCCCTTTGGGCTTTTTCACTTTGCAAACCTGTTACATGCACAGAAAAGGTATAAACTCAAGAAAGGAGAGGGAAAACGCCAAAAAGCAGAATACCACCTCTTTAAGTCTTGCTCAAGGACAGTTTTCGCTCTGAAATCTCGTGAGTGCCGAGTTGTTACAGGAAGATATTTCTGGGTTGGAATTACTGGAGGTTATAAAAAGTTTTGAAGTCTGTGCAGTAGAACTGAAGACTCGCTCTGAAATCAATGAGTTTAAGAGCGGAGTTAGTTGTGTACATGGTGGAACTGCTAGCAAGACTTTTTTTCCTAAATCATGGCTGAATTTATAGCTGATTTTAATAATGGAGAGGAGTCAGTTAAATTCGGTGACGGCCTGTATTTACTTGGAGCAGAGTATTCGGATGAAGAGCTTCTAGAAATTGGGTGTCTCTGAATACCAATCTCAGAAAGAAGCAGACAGTTTTGCAGGTTGCACGCTGAAGGGTACCTTTTGCATCAAGTAACGCTTTGTCAGCCTTTCTGAAAGCATCTGTATTGGTGGACAAAAAATTAGTAATTATGAACAGGCACATTTGTGGTAACCTTCTTTGGCTGACAAGACCGCTTTTGCGCATGTGCAGATAGAGACCGGCAAGCAGTACGGATTTTGCACCTACATATACGACTTGCTCAGTTTGACACAGAAAAGACCAAAGAGTTGACGAGTAGGAAGTCCGACATCGGGGTCGTTCCATTTGTCAATTCTGGTCTCAGAACTCCGAGTACAGATGGAACGCACCATTACAGTCTGAGGCTGTCTGTGGCGAAAAGAAGCACTTTTTGAGGACGCCATTTTAATGGGAGCAATCGCCTCAAAGGAATGCGTTGCAGATGGTTCAGCTGCCGGCTGAAGCATCTACTGCACGGATTCAAAACGTTTTCAACCTGCTAGTCATTTCAACACCAAAATATGTGAAAATAGTGCCCAGGTTTAAAAATACTAAAACTATCCATTAAGTTTCACTGGTGTCTCTGCAAGAACATAAGTGAATAATGTTATAATCACAGCACAGAGAGTTTTATGATCTTCCATTAGACAGAAACAAATTATCCGGTTCTCTTCAGGTATGTTCTTCAGCATTGTTAGCTGAGACCAACACAGCTGGAAGCTAACGTGCTAGCATTCAGCTCTGTTCTTTAGTCCAGTGGTTCCCAAGCTTTTAGGCTTGTTGAAATAAAGCTTATATAAAGAGGTTTTTAAATGTCTGAGTTGTGAGCGTTCCCACCTCACAACCTCTTAGATTGGGTCATTTGAATTATTGTTTCAGGTGAAACAATCTAATATTTCCAAGCATAAGGTTAAAGCTAAGGTAGGGTTATTTATAGATGCATTTTTTTGTTAAATTTGTTGAAATTCTTTTTACATTAAAGCAACAAAAAAAGCAGCAGGTTTTAGTTTTTCCTTCGGCCTGTCAGATTTAACTGGCGACCCACAGGAGGGGTCCTGACCCCCAGTTTGGGAACCACTGCTATAGTCTCAGTGAGAACCCTGGATTTTCAGTTTTTGCTTTGACTCTTCATTTTAATCTCAGTCCAGACGCGTTGTGATGTACTTCACTGGAATCTGTTTTAAAAAGAAATATTTTAGAAGAAGCTTTAGTTTTCTGAGTGAACTTTGATGAATCATTTTGTAATAAAACTGATTTTCGTTCAGTCGTGTGTCCAGTGTTTCCTTACCTTACTTTGACATGCCCCTACTTTCCTGCGTTGTGTGACAAAATATTGATTCACTTGCTCTGAAAGTAGCAACTGAGTAAGCTGTACTGTTTTTGGTGCCTAAACCTAACCAAAACCTGACCAAGTGGTTTTTGGTGCCTGAAGCTAACCAAGCGGTTTTGGTCCCTAAACCTAACTAAGAGGCTTTAGTGCCTAACCATAACCAAGCGGTTTTGATGCCTAAACCTAACCAAGTGGTTTTGGTCCCTAAACCTTACTAAGAGGCTTTAGTGCCTAACCTTAACCAAGCGGTTTTGATGCCTAAACCTAACGAAACTATTCCTACTTTCCTACGTTGAGTGACTAAATATTGATTCACTTGCTCTGAAAGTAGCAACTGAGTAAGCTGTACTGTTTTTGGTGCCTAAACCTAACCAAAACCTGACCAAGTGGTTTTTGGTGCCTGAAGCTAACCAAGTGGTTTTGGTCCCTAAACCTAACCAAGCGGTTTTGATGCCTAAACCTAACCAAGCGGTTTTGATGCCTAAACCTAACCAAGCGGTTTTGGTCCCTAAACCTAACTAAGAGGCTTTAGTGCCTAACCTTAACCAAGCGGTTTTGATGCCTAAACCTAACGAAACTATTCCTACTTTCCTACGTTGAGTGACTAAATATTGATTCACTTGCTCTGTAAGTAGTACCTGAGTAAGCTCTGCTGTTTTTGTTGCCTAAACCTAACCAAGTGGTTTTGGTCCCTAAACCTAACCAAGCGGTTTTGATGCCTAAACCTAACGAAACTATTCCTACTTTCCTACGTTGAGTGACTAAATATTGATTCACTTGCTCTGTAAGTAGTACCTGAGTAAGCTCTGCTGTTTTTGTTGCCTAAACCTAACCAAGTGGTTTTGGTCCCTAAACCTAACCAAGCGGTTTTGATGCCTAAACCTAACCAAGCGGTTTTGACGCCTAAACCTAACCAAGCGGTTTTGACGCCTAAATTTAACCAAGCGGTTTTGGTGCCTAAACCTAACCAAAACCTGACCAAGTGGTTTTTGGTGCCTGAAGCTGACCAAGTGGTTTTTGGTGCCTAAATTTAACCAAGCGGTTTTAGTGCCTAAACCTAACAAAGTGGTTTTGGTCCTTAAACCTAACCAAGCGGTTTTGATGCCTAAACCTAACCAAAACCTGACCAAGTGGTTTTTGGTGCCTGAAGCTGACCAAGTGGTTTTTGGTGCCTAAACCTAACCAAGCGGTTTTAGTGCCTAAACCTAACAAAGTGGTTTTGGTCCTTAAACCTAACCAAGCGGTTTTGATGCCTAAACCTAACCAAAACCTGACCAAGTGGTTTTTGGTGCCTGAAGCTGACCAAGTGGTTTTTGGTGCCTAAATTTAACCAAGTGGTTTTGATGCCTAAACCTAACCAAGCGGTTTTAGTGCCTAAACCTAACAAAGTGGTTTTGGTCCTTAAACCTAACCAAGCGGTTTTGATGCCTAAACCTAACCAAAACCTGACCAAGTGGTTTTTGGTGCCTGAAGCTGACCAAGTGGTTTTTGGTGCCTGAAGCTGACCAAGTGGTTTTTGGTGCCTGAAGCTAACCAAGCGGCTTTAGTGCCTAAACCTAACCAAGCGGTTTTGGTCCCTAAACTTAACCAAGCGGTTTTGATGCCTAAACCTAACCAAGCGGTTTTGATGCCTAAACCTAACCAAGCGGTTTTGATGCCTAAACCTAACCAAGCGGTTTTGATGCCTAAACCTAACTAAGAGACTTTAGTGCCTAACCTTAACCAAGCGGTTTTGATGCCTAAACCTAACAAAACTATTCCTACTTTCCTACGTTGAGTGACTAAATATTGATTCACTTGCTCTGTAAGTAGTACCCGAGTAAGCTCTGCTGTTTTTGTTGCCTAAACCTAACCAAGTGGTTTTGGTCCCTAAACCTAACCAAAACCTGACCAAGTGGTTTTTGGTGCCTGAAGCTGACCAAGTGGTTTTTGGTGCCTAAATTTAACCAAGTGGTTTTGATGCCTAAACCTAACCAAGCGGTTTTAGTGCCTAAACCTAACAAAGTGGTTTTGGTCCCTAAACCTAACTAAGAGGCTTTAGTGCCTAACCTTAACCAAGCGGTTTTGATGCCTAAATTTAACCAAGCGGTTTTGGTGCCTAAACCTAACCAAAACCTGACCAAGTGGTTTTTGGTGCCTGAAGCTGACCAAGTGGTTTTTGGTGCCTGAAGCTAACCAAGCGACTTTAGTGCCTAAACTTAACCAAGCGGCTTTGATGCCTAAACCTAACCAAGCGGTTTTGGTCCCTAAACCTAACCAAGCGGTTTTGATGCCTAAACCTAACCAAGCGGTTTTGATGCCTAAACCTAACCAAGCGGTTTTGGTCCCTAAACTAACCAAGTGGTTTTGGTCCCTAAACTAACCAAGTGGTTTTGATGCCTAAACCTAACCAAGCGGTTTTGATGCCTAAACCTAACGAAACTATTCCTACTTTCCTACGTTGAGTGACTAAATATTGATTCACTTGCTCTGTAAGTAGTACCCGAGTAAGCTCTGCTGTTTTTGTTGCCTAAACCTAACCAAGTGGTTTTGGTCCCTAAACCTAACCAAAACCTGACCAAGTGGTTTTTGGTGCCTGAAGCTGACCAAGTGGTTTTTGGTGCCTAAATTTAACCAAGTGGTTTTGATGCCTAAACCTAACCAAGCGGTTTTAGTGCCTAAACCTAACAAAGTGGTTTTGGTCCTTAAACCTAACCAAGCGGTTTTGATGCCTAAACCTAACCAAAACCTGACCAAGTGGTTTTTGGTGCCTGAAGCTGACCAAGTGGTTTTGATCCCTAAACCTAACCAAGCGGTTTTGGTCCCTAAACCTAACCAAGCGGTTTTGGTCCCTAAACCTAACCAAGCGGTTTTGATGCCTAAACCTAACCAAGCGGTTTTGATGCCTAAACCTAACCAAGTGTTGTTTTTTTCCCTAAACCTAACTAAGAGGCTTAACGAAACTATCACTACTTTCCTACGTTGAGTGACAAAATATTGATTCACTTGCTCTGTAAGTAGCAACCGAGTAAGCTCTGCTGTTTTTGATGCCTAAACCTAACCAAGCAGTTTTGGTGCTTGAACCGAACCAAGCTTATGATCAGAACTGTGGCCATAGCAACAATCTCATGCGCAGCAGTGTCTGCTGTTCAGAAATAAAACCTTCTGGAGCGGTCCCTCATTCATGCGTATCTGCTGCTATTTAACATCCCTTTGTTCCATTACTTTTGGCTCAGGGTGTCGGGACTGACGCCACAGTAATGATTGACAGCAGCTTGGTCATTTCGTACCTTTTGGAAAAAGTATTTGTTTGTTATTGAAGATGCTGTTTGGAAGGGTGGTCACACCAAATACTGATCTGAATTAGTGTTTTTTAGCGTTTCTGTGCACTCACTTTGCCTTTTTACTAATTGATAAATATAAACTAGAAACCTTTGCACAGTACACAGTAATGTAGATTAGTTGTCGACCGATACAGGCTTTTCAGTGGCCGATGCTGATATTTGGAGCATGATATTTAACGCCGATGTCAGAACAAAGAAAAGTCCTGTTTAATCCATAATAGCACGACCTAATCTACATGTTATCTCAGCAGTAACGTGTTGTGTCAGTCGGAAGCTTTATCAATGAATGAAACAGAAACATACTTTGGGTTCTGCTGTAGATTTCTGGTGTTAAAGGGAGAGCAGGGTTCAGTTTCTCAGACGTCATTCAGCTGCATTATTCTCTACAGTATAAATATATATACATACGTATATTTAACACTAGCCAGTAATGGTTTTAGATTGGAGCTGCTATCATTTAGCACGATATATATTTGGCCAATGAGGATTATATCAAAATGCCGCATTTCGTCCCGATTAGTTACTATTGCATTTATTCACGTTAATATTGACTCGTTAAATACTCAATGTTATTTAATACTATACTTTATTAATATAATGTTTGTTAATGTGAAGTATAATGTACATACTATTCTGCAGTTTTCAAAGTCTAAAGATGGACTTTTATTGATTATGATGTGAATATCTGAGGCTAGTTGTTAATCAGAAGATTCAGTATTTGGATCAAGTAATCTATAAAAGCCAGAAACTGTTTAGTCCAACGATCCATATTTATATGTTCCTGCTGCTCAGCTCCTTGTCAGGTTTTATCATTATTTCATTTTATATATTATTTTGCCCCCCTCATTCCACCTTAATCAACTAAAAGTACAAAAATTGTTTTTAACTTTTGAAAGCTGAAGATAAACAGGATTCAGGAAGTGAATCAAAACATCATTCAGGTTTAAACAGCAGACAGACATCAACGTGTATTAAGAGGTTTTATTAGCATCACATCATTAACAGTGTGGAATGAAATGTCAAGGAAAGTCCTCTCCTGAAGTCTTCCTGTTCCTTCAGTCTGAACTCAGGGCATAAAAACTCAGAACACGTTTTGAAATGAGGTTTTCAGCAGGTCTGAGGCTCAAAAAAAAAAAAAATCAACACTAGTCAATAAATAGCTGCCAGTGAAAACCCGATGTGACGTTGAAGAGTTCTGCTTCAGGGCTGGACTCGGTCTTTACAGCCTGTTGGTCCACGTCAGTCTTCACTCAAGACTCTCAGCGAACGTTTTCTGTGGCTCATTGATAAAACAGATAGCAGCAGCTAATCATCAAATCCCTTTCTGATCACAACACCAGGAAAAAGCAAAACACTTTCTGTCAGCAGCAGCAGCAGCTAATCATCAAATCCCTTTCTGATCACTTTCTGTCAGCAGCAGATGGCGAAGTCTTACTATCTGGGAAGATTTCACGAAACCAAACCACGTTTCAATTCTATTTAAAATCGCCGTTTAACGTTTTTACACGCTTGTATTATTCCTCTGTGTAGTTTTAACTGTTGGTGGCGGGGTTCGCCATCAGCTGACGGGCAACAGTGTCACTGTCCGTTTGACCTGATTGATCATCACAGTTTTGACCTGATTGATAAGCCCAACTGCCGGTGGCCCAGTTGCATTGTGGGTAATGTACATGCCACATTGTTACGAACGTGTGGGATTAAAAACAGATCTCTGGTTCTGCTGCATCGATTTTTAGTAGAGTTAACAACTGTTGGGGGTGGCACCTTGTAAATTATGCTAAGCTAATGCTAAGCAGGTTTTGAGCTCTTGTGTGTTCTAAAATTAAATCCAGGTTTCAGTGACACACAACGGTGGCGGTCAGCGCTGACCTACGTGACGAAAACATTGTACTTCCTGTGGCTGCTTCACAATAAAAGCCAGTTGAAGTGTTTTAATATGAAGCAGCAGCAGTAGGAAATGTTGGGTTAGCATTAGCAGTAGAGCCTGACAGATAGCGATTTCACAACGCTGAAGTTAGCTTCTGATCAGGCAGTTAGAGAAACGGGTCCAGATCACAAACCACTTTGCCTAGCGCAGTTTCAGATTTGTGAAACCTTTATTCTATCTGTGAAAATTGAAAAAAGGACAAAGTTTATCTAGTCCAGATTTGAGGCTCTAGGCATTGGGGTTTTTAATCTGGACCCGAGTTTCCGTTAACTACCAAATCAGAAACGTCGTACAGATTTTGATATGAGGGTTTTTGTAAAATCCAATATTCCGATATATCGGCCGATAACCTTTTTGTTTTTCTTCTTTTCAGAAACACGTAAACAAAGATTCTCCCCAACATTTGTTTTGTGTCGATATGAGACATCAAGACAACACGACATACTGCAATTTAAAAATAGACTTTTTAAATGGTACAACTGTGTTGTGTGACATTTCAAACACATGTTGTAGAGCGCCCTCTGGTGGACAAACTATGCAACGACACCAACATGATTGACAGATCGGTCTAATTTTTTAAATTGTCATCGGTCGGGCTCTAATTAGCAGTAAGCTAATCCAACTTTTTCAGATTTTCAGATAGGTTTTCTTGTTCAAATTGAAAAAAATATATCGCAAAAAAGGATTTCCCTGTTGTGCAGAGCGATTAGGAGGCTGTAACCTTCCTCACATGAACACATAAAATCAACAAACACCGTTGTTCAAGATTCGACTGTAGCTCTTTAAATGACGTTATCTTGCCTCGTCCTCTTTTTGTAAATTCTGTCAAAATTTACAGCAAGTTTGGTTGAAGCTGGTATCTGTGAAATCAAATTACAAACAGTGAACCTGCAATCTGAATGAATGGCAGACCCCGCCACTAACACGTTAAAACAGAGAGATGATTACTTAATATAACTACAGTGAATGGCTGCCGCAGTACTTCCTGTTTTCTGAGCTGTTGCCAGAGCTTTCACCACCGTCCACAATGTGCTTCAGGATCTCAGACACATTGCTGACCTGAGTTATTCACGTGTTAATAATAATAATGCTTTTATTAAACTGCACACACTGACCGCCTCCCTCATGACATCATCAGAGGTGTTAAACAGGTACGAAGTTTTGACAGTAACTGAATTCATTGAAACAATGATCACGGTAACAATGTGAGTATTTACGGTTATGTAGCGCTGAAATGACGATATAGCTTAGCATAAGGACTGTGGAGACAGCTGGCCCGGCTGTCTGAAGCTCGCTGAATAACACGTAAAAATATTATTTGTTTAATCTGTCTGTAAACAGAAATGTAACCCAACCAACCGCGTGATCACAAAGGAAGCGAAACTCGTGTTCCGTGTTGAAAAGTGATGGGGAGCTGTGGAGGCGAGGCTCGGGGGTGGCGCCGCATTCTGCTCTGATCCGGAGCTGTTTGTTGGCGGATAATGTTTTTAAATTTGGGGATCTTCATTCACGCTTCTGAACCTGTCTGCGGCAGTGAGTTTCCGACCTCCACTGTTGTTAATGTAGCTGTCTATGGGCACCCAGAGCTCATAGCACAGCACTGACTGATCCAAACTCCATTCAGAAAATAAGCATTTTAAAAACTGTTTGCTTGTCATCTTGCAGACGGACCTGACAAAGCAGGAAATGTTAAACATTTCAGCATCATAATTTCATTATTTCGGCATAATTTTGACCCGTTTATTGCAACTAAATCACATCGAAATGTTTATTTTGGGTCCATATTGCTGTATTAAGAGCAAATATCGCGGGCATGAGTAACGAGAACACAAAAAAATCAGAGGTCAAACGCGTGTCGAAAATTCACTTTGTTTTCTGAGGGAATATGTGAGCTAAACGCTAATGCCTCAACAACAACAACATGCTGATGTTTAGCAGGTATAATGTTCACCATGTTTACTGTCTTACTGTGCATTCAAATTTAAAATCTATTTGTGGGAACTGCAGTTGTCGGACGCGGTTCTCCCATGATGCAACATTCCACTGAGCAGTAAGACGTCCAGCAGGGGGGAGCTACGCTAGCATAATGTCGCGAGGACGCGTGTGAACTAAAAAGGTTCCTCCTTCAGGTGAAGTGAGGCAGGGTTGCTGCTAACCGTAGGCTACATTATCTGTCTGTATCTGTAGCTAGTTAGCTCTGTTAGCATTGCAGCTTGCAGCTTTGCGGACCCGGCAAGAAAACCACCTCGGTGCTGTATTTCCTGTCGTCAAACTGGCTTCTGTCGGTCCCGGTCCGGCTGCTGTGTTCACTCACTGGGAGCTGGAACCGGTCCACATCATGGTGAGTCTGCATGCCGGGGTGGCGGGGGCATAACGCACATTCAGCTACTGGCTACTGTAAACGCCAATCGATATCTGCGACATGTCCCTCCTTTACCTTTGTGTTTTTAAATATGCGGAAACAAACAGCAAGAGACTCACATCAAAACATGTAAATTTGAAATATGTGACTAGGTGGTGATGGCGCAGTGGATAAGACGCCTGCCTTTGGTGTGAGAGACCCGGGTTCAATCCCCAGCTGTGAGCCTTGTATAGTATTTATGTATAGGCTTTGGATAAAAGCGTCAGCTACATGAATAAATGTAAATTATAAGAAGAAAATTAAAATCGTTACAATGTTTGTACGATTAATAAAGTGTTGTGAAAACGTTTTTTATTTTATTTTATCCCCCGGGGGCCACTAAACTCTGACGGGCCAGTGGTGGAAAAATGATTCATTTCTTCTGCTTTCTAACACGATAGTGAACATGTTCCCATTCTGGACAGATCCAGTCACTATTTTCTGAAATTTGAGGGACCAAAACGATGAACGGAGAGAATGATCTGCAGATTAATTTCTGATAAAAGTAAACATTAGCTCCTCCTCTGTCACCGCAGTAACTGTACATATAAAGTATGTGTGTACTAACACTGTTATATTTATATACTACACCGTATTATTACATCCTATATGTTCAGCAGGTTTTTAGACGTCAGCTGTCGGTTGACTCTTCTAAACATTAAAGTTGCCGTTTCAGGCGGTTCCAGTGGTCTACAGAGCGTCTGCGGTCCAGCGGGTCATTCTGACGTCTTTTCAACATGGTGTTTGCTGTTCACCATTTCTCCTCCTCCATCTTCCGTCGCCGCCGCCTCCTCCTCTTCCTCTCCCCCCCGGCTGAACTGCCGTCTGGTGAGTCTGTCCGGGTCGTGTGACGCCATGTCGCTGAAGTCACGGAAGATGTCCTGAAACGTCTCGTCGTCTCCTGAGTGGAGACCAGGGTCGTAATATATACAGGTGAGTCTATATTTATATACACAGTATATAGACGGGTTTCTTGTATACAAACACTGCTGGATGCGCAGCCAGGGGGCAAAACGCTTCGGTAGCCGGTCAGAAGACCGCAGTCAACCGCTGAAACGTAGATTACACATAGTTTGGAAATTCTTGTTGACTTAATAATAAACTGCCATTTCAGAGTTGGATCTTTTCATTTTGGATATTAACATAACAGCACGGCCGCGCTGCAGGTCCGCAAACAATTTTGTATTGAAGCATCTGCTAAGAAACGTGAAACTTGGCCTGTAGAGAGAAACTCCGGCTGCTGACGTTGCTGCCAGTGAAGCCTCCACTCGGCTGGACGGAGCGGCGTTAATCAGTGTGTTGTGTTTTGTAAAAGCACTGAATACTTCTCTTTTAAATACATGTGCAAAACAGTAACGTTACTTTAAAAGTCGAGACGCTTGCTTGATTTTTTTAAATGTCAGTGGCATTAAAAATGTAATGCTTCGTAAAAATCCTCCTCATTGTTGCTGTTATGAGGACGCGATCAGTTTAAAAAGTCAGGAGGGCTCTGCTTTGTTTTTTATTAGTTTTAAACAGCCTGTCTGATGCAGCATCCTCTGAGAGGCTGCAGTGTTTCAGTCCGGCTGCTTGTTGCCTCCTCAGGTTCATTATTGTTCCAGTAAAGTGGATTCATTTCTAAAACGCGCTGCTGAACAGGTTTCTGTCACTTTTAAGGACGGAGGTGGAAAGTAATTTTAACAGAACGAGTAACGTGACTATTTTGTTTTGATACCCAGTAATAAGTAAAGTAATATTTACTTTTTAAATGAGTAATAAGTAAAAAGTAAGTCATTACAATTTCTGAGTAATTTGCCCAACACTGCAGCTACATGTGCCGTTTAAACCGATGCTCTGCGAGGACAGAGTTCTGCTTCCTGACCCCTGGTTGCATCTTGGTGGTGAAGTTGCACAGAAACCCGTCTAGATTTATACACACAGTATATGTATTTACAGTCCATACAGTATGTTATATAAATGTGTACTGACCCACAGCTCCAAAGACTCCTTCTGAATCCCTCATCTCTTCGTTCATCCTGGCCATCCGCAGTCTGAAACATCAACAATAATCACAGTTTACTAATTTCACAACATCTTTATCCGTCGTTTCATCATTTTTATTTGTTTGGTGGATGCTAGGGATGAAACGGTTACCAGTTTAATGATAAAACACGGTCAAATTCCCAAAGGTTAGTTTTGCCGTTACAAATTTAAATGTTCGTGATAACCGTGTCTGATTACCGCGCACTGGAAAAACTCACAGTAAATACCGTCCAGCATCAAGTCAAGTTAGCGACAGTCTGAAAAACCTGCGCCGCATCGACATGGGTTTGTTTTGATCAATGACAACATGGTGACAGCGCGCCAGAGAGGACTAAAGTGGTCGTTTGTTTGTTATAGACGTGCTGACGGAAAACTTGAATCGCTGCGAAAGGGGCAACATTTCTAATCTAATGAGTCATCTTCGTACCATCACCCACTACTTTATCAGGGTATATACTGGAAGTAAAATTCAATCCTTTTTAAAACCTTTTCAACATATTTTAAGACTGCAGCGCCACTTTGAGCTGTAACACTCGCTTTAAAAGGGTTTTATGTAAATTTTTATAACAAGAACTTTAGTCAAAAATATAACAACATCTAAATAGAACAAGATATAGATGTTCTAAATCTACATCTGTCTGCTGCAGAGGATCCATCCACAACCTGGAGGAGGAGCTAGTATAAATGAGTGTATTAGCATAATATTATAATATTATGCTAATACACTCACTATTATTATTATATAACATTATATTAAAAGTCTATTGTTAATATAATAGTAAGCTGTTAGTTTGATATTAATAAATTATTTGTATGATGTTACTATATTCATAATGATTTCGTATAATAGTACAGTATATACAGTAGCTTCCCACTATTATAATAATAATTCCAGTTAAAGCTGTTTCATTTTGGCGTTTTTTATTCATTAGTTAGTCTCTAACTTTAGCTTTAAGTAGCCTACTAATGCATCAATAATCATAACTATTTATGCAGGACGATGCTCCATCTGTTCACAAAGTGACATTGACGAGCACTTTATGAACAGTTGAACGTGTTTCAATAAAAGGCAACGGTTTAGCTAAATAGACAGCCTGCGTTAGCCAAACCCATTCGCTGCTTATATTTGCCTGTTGTCTTCTGTCTTACCGCTTCACCTGCTGACGGCGCATCTTGTTTTTGAGTAACGGGCAGGGTTCGAGTTTTAATCTGAGCTTCGTGGGGGTCTTTAATAGGCTATACTGACTAACGGTACCTGCGGAGATAATCCAGCCCTGCTCAGCTTCCGGACCAGAAGTCTGATGGTGCGTTCCAGTTGTACTGGGAAGTCGGCATTTCGAGGATGTACCACCACCTTAAGTCGGATTTCCAATCTGAGATGGCTGCTCCGAGAATCAACAGTTAGTGAAAGCTGTAGTTTATACTGTTTATTAGCACTTCTGTGTACTTGTGTCTCATATAAATTTCTGTGTTTAGCGTAAATGCGTAAATACTCCGTAATGCTGTTTTGTGACCGTCTTGTGTCGAGATCCAACAACATCATGTTATCAATTAACATTTAGATGACTGATTTTTGACATTTGTGAATTGCAAAAAAAAGTATTATTATTATACAAACAAACAATAATAATCATTCATTGATCATAATCGATCGAATTCAGTCGTCTGGCAGTTGAATTAGTTGTAAAAGTGTGTATGTAAATTGTTATTTGCTTTTAATGCAGATTTGATATGGTTCAATATATTTACATAATAGTATCTGCTGTTATTATTTTAATGTTAATGCAAACAAAAAGTTTAATTTACACTGAACAAAATTACAAAACAACAGCGAAAGCGGGAAACATATTTCAGCCAATCGTGTGGTTCCACTGACGTAAGGGTCCGTGTTACTTCTAAATGGTGACACATGCGTAGTAGAAGTATAATCGATCGGGAAAAACGCATTTAAACCTTATTTTGGGGCAAATTAGCCATTTTTATCAGATTTTACTGCTGATTCTATTCATGTATTTTTTTGTCCCAGTGACCAGTAAAAGTGCAGTTGTGGATCTCTCCCCATTCATTCAGTAACCACGGTAATAAGGGTTAGGAACTGATTTAGGCCGTTACAGATTAACAGTTCCTGAGTCAGTGATCCTTTCCTAACTTTAGACAGGAAGTGTTTCACAGAAGCGTCCTGACTTCATTACATCTTAACTGTTGAGCTGTCCTAACTTTACTTTTCCACCAGGTAGCTGCTCTTTTACTGCTTTCACAAGATCAACAAAATGTCAACAGGCCGAACTTAATAACTGATTCTACCGATGTGTTTGATGACCGAACCCTCGTTAGCAGAAAGGCTGTCGGCGATGTGACGCTGGATAACGTCTCATTATAAAACATAGTGTGAAGGCTTGATGGAACAAAAGGATCCTGATGCAGCTGTTTGATTGGAGGAGATCGTTAAATTCAAGAAATACATGAAAAACATGCTGACGTCAGCCCGCAGCCTTTATTATTAACTTTATTAATACTTTCCCGAGCAGAGTTGGGGTTTCTGCCGGGGTCAGTGAGGGAGGAGGAGCCAACGCCGCTGCTTTTCTCTTTATTATTATTTTCTTTTCTTTTTGACAGCATCAGCGCTCCGCTGGATGCCGGATATGCGGCGGAGACTGTGTCCGCTGTGTTAGCGCCCCCCCCCCCCCCCTCTTAGATATCCCGATTTCAGTGTTACTGGAATTTATATTTCTCGACAGAGGTTACCAACACCTCTAAGTCATGTGATTTGAAGTTCAGTGATAGTTGTTGTTTCTGCTCCATTTCCAGTTTATGTTTCATTAAAAAAAACACCAAAAAACAGCGCTTAAAAGCCGTTTAACTCGGTTGCTAGGTAACAGACAAGTTGATCACTGATGTTTAGGATTTCTTAACCTGAGATAGGATGAAGGAAGATAAGACAGGATTAAAGTTAGTCAGAAATTCCCTCTGTAATACCAAATTGAGAAAAATCCCATCTTAGACTCTTCCTGTCTTAACTTCAGACTTAAGGTTTCTGTAATACGGGCCCTGGTCTTGTTAGTCTGAAATAGCACCCCGGAAGTATTGCCAAGATGGCTGCCGAGTGGCACGACTTGCCTAAAAGGACTTTGGCTGAACTCAAAGATCTGAGACTTTCTCTATGTGCACAAAAGGCTTATTTCTCTCAAATATTGTTCACAAATCTGTCAAAATCTGTGTTAGTGAGCACTTCTCCTTTGCCGAGATAATCCATCCACCTCACAGGTGTCGCATATCAAGATGCATCGGGATTGACTAAGGTGTGGGGTGGCCACAATAAAAGGTCACTCCAAAATATCCAGTTCATAGAGAAAGTCTTAGATCTTTGAGTCCAGCTCATGATGAATAGGTATCAATACTTTTTGAATATTTCCAGAAAGTTCTAAAAATAATCGTGATGTGATCGTCTACTCGCTAGCAGCAGCAGTAGCTCGCCTGCCTCCATTGACGACTCACAGTGTGACGATGTCAGCGTGGGCTGTTTCCACAGCGATGGCCAATGGGTCCTGTCCTCGCTCGTCTACAGCGTACTGATTGGCTCCTCTCTTCAGCAGCAGACACACCTGTCTACAGCGGCCAATGAACATCAGCATTGATTATTCCAGTTTATTTAAACTCTGTGTGTGTGTGTGTGTGTGTGTGTGTGTTTACCCGGTATGTCCAGCGGTGGCAGCGGCGTGCAGCGCTCCCTGTCCTCTCAGGTCTCGGTGGTTGACATTTGCCCCGTTCAGCAGCAGGAACTCGCAGGCCAACAGCGACCCCTGCAGGCAGCAACGAGAAACACAACCAGCACAAGTGAACACCTTCATGCTGAGTTATACCTCAGCGTTGAATGTACGCCGCCGTACACTACGCCAGAGCTTGTCGTGAACCTCCCTGAAAATGTATCTACATGTCGCTGCGACACGGACCGCGAGAACTGTGATTGGTCTGCTTGATGGCAACGCATTTCCTCCGAGCCTACCGGAAGTGCTCCGGTCTTAAAAGTCAATTTTACGAGTGGCCAGTGAAGTGGCTGTAACACGGTGGATCAATATTTTTGAGTGTCTCAACCCCCGCGACTTGTTTCAAAAAGTAGCTGCAGCTTTCGGACAAATAAACCCCCGAAGTTGGTCTGGATAGCTACATCGTTTACCCGCAGGAGGAGCTCAGAGTTAACTGCTTTTATTAAATTAGCTACATTAAAACTTGATTTATCTTCACTGGAGCTTCTCAGCAGCTTCCGTTCACATCAGGTTCCACTGTTGTTGTTAGTGTCAGAGCTCTGCTGGACTACGACTTCATATTTATATAAAAACCGGACAAAACTGGACATTACTTGGAGAGAAGAAGGTGAGGAGGTTGAACTACCTGGTGAGTTCAGAAAATATGTCTCTGTAACTTTATTCCAGCTGTCGTACTTTGCTGTGAACAGGTTAGCATAGCATAGCCCTGATCGAACCAAACTCCATTCAGAAAACAAACATTTTAGTTGTTGTCCTGCTGACAGACATGACAAGCATGAATTCATATGTTTAACAAATCGGCATCATGTTGCAGCTATTTCAGCATCAGTTTGATCCGTTTATTGGAATTAAATCACAGCAAAATGTTTTCTTTGGGTTCATAAAGCTGTAGTAATCGCGGGTTGTGTTTATTCGCTTATCGCGTTGTGTGTGAACCGCCAACTGGCGTTTTGACGGTGTAATTGCAGAACGACACAGACACCAACGCGCACTGTAGGCTACAGCGTAAGCTACGCACGTAGACGCGATGCAGACGTATAAATCTGATTTTAAACCTGCAGTGGATCTTCTTTCTCTTTTATTGATTTACTGTTTGTAATTTTCTAAATCAGGTCCATATTAGACTCCAGAGTGAACCGACCACGTCGTAGAGAAGTAAACATGGAGGCCACAAAGGTTAGCATCTATCTTTAAGTTGATTTCAGGTGGAAGAAAGAGAATTTGTGAGCAGATGATAACAAGGAGGAGCAGGAAGACTACTACCTCCATCACTGCCGTCCTCCATGTTTTCGCTCACCGCAGGTCCCGCTAGCGCCGGACTGTGAAGACGGTCGCTCTAGAATGCCGTCAGAGTTGCATGGACTCCGCTATGACGTCCAAAAGTCGCATTTTAAACGAACTGATATCTGATTTAGACCACGTATGAAAGTGTGCTCAAGCTGGAAAAGATATACGTGACTTGCTCCCACTGTTCTGAGTCCAGGTCCCTGCTGGGTTTGGTCCAAAAGCAGCCCCCAAACTGGTGCACTGCTCCACTGTGAGCCGTTATTTTAAAACAATCTCGATTTTTCTTTTGAATGTTTCCGTCTCTATTAGCCTAGCTAGTTATTCTAGCTTGCTGGTAGTTAGCACTGAATCCCTTTAGACGCTACCTTTGCTAAGGAGACGCCTAGCTATCCTTAGCTGTCTCTCTCTCGTGGCTCTACTAACGCTAACCTCACAGCGACAGGAAGTCCTGTGAGCCTGGCAGCACCAGCAGACCATAATGTTTGTAGAGTGATGGCTAAGTACCAATAACTGGCTGTTTTCTGTGGCTCTCTGACTGTATGATATTATTATTGTTGCATCGTTATATTTTGTGCCTCCTCACCCCGACAGTAGCTCCTATCAGCGGCGTGCGTCCCTCCTCCTCGGCTAGGCTCCCGTTGACCTCCGCTCCCTGCGCCAACGCCGCAGCCATGGCAATCAGATCTCCCGCCAACGCAGCCCGATACAAACGCAGCCCAGCATCTGAATACCAATATCACACACAGTCGTTTATTAATAATCACACTGGTTCCCAAACAGGCCGTGTGTTGGTGTTAGCATGTTTCTATCTTTCAGATCAGTCAACACAGAGCTGATAACGTGCACGGCGGCACTCTCCCTGTCTGCAGTGTTTGTTCTGCACATGCTCACATGGAAAAAAGGAGATTAGAAACAAAATAATGAACAAAAAAAGCAGGTTTATCAAATCCCCCAGCAGATCAGAGGGATTTAATGGATCTAAAAACCGACCGAAACCGAGACACAAGCGTTCAGAGAACTAAAACTTCACGGTTCAGACGGGTTCTGTCCATCTGAACCGTGAAGTTTTAGCGACATCTAGTGGTGAGAGTTGCAAATTGCAACCAGCGGCTCACGGTGCATTCAGGTGCTCTTCAGATGGTCCCATTTCCTCCTTAAATCTTTATTGCAAAAAGAGAAATAAAGTGTACAGGTGACATGAAGAAGTATACAGAACTTCGAAATCGTGCAAAATCATGTACTGCACATACATATTTTGCTAACATGTCATGTGTAATATGGTTATAATGGGTAGTTTGCTGTCCACGTAGAGCGAACTAGATGCTTGCCTGTTGTTTAAATGCTCTGATAATGCTAGTCCACGTTAAGAGCACATAAACACACTGAAGTCAGAAGAACGACTTGACAACTCGGGGAAATGGGACCATCTGAGGTGCACGTGAATGCACCATGAGCCGCTGGTTGCAATTCGCAGCCCAACCCGATCCAACAGCTGTTGAGATGCTTCAGGCGACTGCTGGACTTACGAGCTCCGTCTGAGATGGCGTTCTGTACAAATCTCTTCTCCACATATTTCTCTCTGATCCACGTCTCTTTCTCCGATCTGAAAATAAAGAAGAAAAAAAAAATCAGGAAGCTTCACGTCAGCGTTTATTCTGTTCTTAAACTGTTATTTACTTGTTTGTCTTTATTTCACACCGACAAGCAGTTTAGCAGAATCAGTTATGGGAATGATTATTGATTAATTTACGAGATGCTAATGTCAGGGTAGAAAATCAAATAAAAGCTAAAGTAAGGTTTTACCGCGGGCTGTTCGTTCTGGGTTTGACTCGTCCCTCCTCTGAACATCTCGCCTCAAAGATCCGGTTCATGACATTATTTCCCAGAACACACAGCAGCTGAAGAAGAAGAATTATCATTTTACCCCCATTGAAGTTAGCAGAAGACTAAAACGTCAACACAGTAGAACATAGAAACCCCACTGCCACCTAGTGTTTTGGCAGTTTAATTGCAGAGCGACGCAGACACATGTACGTGCTCGTCCTCGCCGTCGAGGGTTAACTGGCTTCAAGTCTCCGGGAAATTAATTAATGTCAATGTAATGTCCTCTGAAGGGACGTAAACATGGCTGTGTGTGTGTGTGTGTGTGTGTGTGTGTTACCTTCAGCTGTTCAGCGTCCCACGAGTCCAGAGTGAGAGATCGCACCTTGGACAGGTGAACACCCAGGCTCCTGTAAAAAATAAAAGAAAGAAAAAGTCATGTTGTACAAGCCCAATTAGTTATATTCATATTAGTATATACAGTACATGAAGTATATTATACTGCAGATAATAAACCCCTATAAGATAATACAGTAGAAAATATTGTTATGTCACATGGCTCCTGTAACCTGTCATGGGTCACCTGTCCTGAGTCACCTGTCCTGGGTCACCTGTCCTGAGTCACCTGTCCTGGGTCACCTGTACTGGGTCACATGTCCTGGGTCACATGTCCTGGGTCACATGTCCTGGGTCACATATCCGGGATCACCTGTCCTGAGTCACATATCCTGGATCACCTGTACTGAGTCACATGTCCTGGGTCACCTGTACTGAGTCACATATCCGGGATCACCTGTACTGAGTCACATGTCCTGGGTCACCTGTCCTAAGTCACATGTCCTGGGTCACCTGTCCTGAGTCACCTGTCCTGAGTCACATATCCTGGGTCACATGTCCTGAGTCACATGTCCTGAGTCACATGTCCTGGGTCACCTGTCCTGAGTCACATGTCCTGGGTCACCTGTCCTGAGTCACCTGTCCTAAGTCACATATCCTGGGTCACCTGTACTGAGTCACATGTCCTGGGTCACCTGTCCTGAGTCACATATCCTGAGTCTCCTGTCCTGGGTCAGCTGTACTGGGTCACCTGTCCTGAGTCACATATCCTGAGTCTCCTGTCCTGGGTCAGCTGTACTGGGTCACCTGTCCTGAGTCACATGTCCTGAGTCACATATTCTGAGTCTCCTGTCCTGGGTCATCTGTCCTGAGTCACCTGTCCTGAGTCACCTGTCTTGGGTCACCTGTACTGGGTCACCTGTCCTGAGTCACATATCCTGAGTCTCCTGTCCTGGGTCAGCTGTACTGGGTCACCTGTCCTGAGTCACATATCCTGAGTCTCCTGTCCTGGGTCAGCTGTACTGGGTCACCTGTCCTGAGTCACCTGTCCTGAGTCACATATTCTGAGTCTCCTGTCCTGGGTCATCTGTCCTGAGTCACCTGTCCTAAGTCACATATCCTGGGTCACCTGTACTGAGTCACATATCCTGGGTCACCTGTACTGAGTCACCTGTCCTGAGTCACCTGTCTTGGGTCACCTGTCCTCAGTCGCATATCCTGGGTCACCTGTCCTAAGTCACATGTCCTGGGTCACCTGTACTGAGTCACATGTCCTGGGTCACCTGTCCTAAGTCACATGTCCTGGGTCACCTGTCCTGAGTCACATATCCTGGATCACCTGTCCTGAGTCACATATCGTGGGTCACCTGTCCTGAGTCACATATCGTGGGTCACCTGTCCTGAGTCACATGTCCTGGGTCACATGTCCTGGGTCACCTGTACTGAGTCACATGTCCTGGGTCACCTGTACTGAGTCACATATCCGGGATCACCTGTACTGAGTCACATGTCCTGGGTCACCTGTCCTGAGTCACATATTCTGAGTCTCCTGTCCTGGGTCAGCTGTACTGGGTCACCTGTCCTGGGTCACCTGTCCTGAGTCACATATTCTGAGTCTCCTGTCCTGGGTCACCTGTCCTGAGTCACCTGTCTTGGGTCACCTGTCCTAAGTCACATATCCTGGGTCACCTGTACTGAGTCTCCTGTCCTGGGTCACCTGTCTTGGGTCACCTGTCCTAAGTCACATATCCTGGGTCACCTGTACTGAGTCACCTGTCCTGAGTCACCTGTCTTGGGTCACCTGTCTTGGGTCACCTGTCCTCAGTCGCATATCCTGGGTCACCTGTCCTAAGTCACATGTCCTGGGTCACCTGTACTGAGTCACCTGTCCTGGGTCACCTGTCCTAAGTCACATGTCCTGGGTCACCTGTCCTGAGTCACATATCCTGGATCACCTGTCCTGAGTCACATATCCTGGATCACCTGTCCTGAGTCACATGTCCTGGGTCACCTGTCCTGAGTCACATGTCCTGGGTCACCTGTCCTGGGTCACCTGTCCTGAGTCACATGTCCTGGGTCACCTGTCCTGAGTCACATGTCCTGGGTCACCTGTCCTGAGTCACATATCCTGGGTCACCTGTCCTGAGTCACATGTCCTGGGTCACATGTCCTGGGTCACCTGTCCTGAGTCACATGTCCTGGGTCACCTGTCCTGAGTCACATATCCTGGGTCACCTGTCCTGAGTCACATATCCTGGGTCACCTGTACTGAGTCACATGTCCTGGGTCACATGTCCTGGGTCACCTGTCCTGAGTCACATGTCCTGGGTCACCTGTACTGAGTCACATATCCGGGATCACCTGTCCTGAGTCACATATCCTGGATCACCTGTACTGAGTCACATGTCCTGGGTCACCTGTACTGAGTCACATATCCTGGATCACCTGTACTGAGTCACATGTCCTGGGTCACCTGTCCTAAGTCACATGTCCTGAGTCACCTGTACTGAGTCACCTGTACTGAGTCACCTGTACTGAGTCACATGTCCTGGGTCACCTGTCCTGAGTCACATATCCTGGGTCACCTGTCCTGAGTCACCTGTCCTAAGTCACATATCCTGGGTCACCTGTACTGAGTCACATGTCCTGGGTCACCTGTCCTAAGTCACATGTCCTGGGTCACCTGTACTGAGTCACCTGTCCTGGGTCACCTGTCCTAAGTCACATATCCTGGGTCACCTGTACTGAGTCACATATCCTGGGTCACCTGTACTGAGTCACCTGTCCTGAGTCACCTGTCTTGGGTCACCTGTCCTAAGTCACATATCCTGGGTCACCTGTACTGAGTCACATATCCTGGGTCACCTGTACTGAGTCACATATCCTGGGTCACCTGTACTGAGTCACCTGTCCTGAGTCACCTGTCTTGGGTCACCTGTCTTGGGTCACCTGTCCTCAGTCGCATATCCTGGGTCACCTGTCCTAAGTCACATGTCCTGGGTCACCTGTCCTAAGTCACATGTCCTGGGTCACCTGTCCTGAGTCACATATCCTGGATCACCTGTCCTGAGTCACATATCCTGGATCACCTGTCCTGAGTCACATGTCCTGGGTCACATGTCCTGGGTCACCTGTCCTGAGTCACATGTCCTGGGTCACCTGTCCTGAGTCACATATCCTGGGTCACCTGTCCTGAGTCACATATCCTGGGTCACCTGTACTGAGTCACATGTCCTGGGTCACATGTCCTGGGTCACATATCCTGGATCACCTGTACTGAGTCACATGTCCTGGGTCACATGTCCTGAGTCACATATCCTGGATCACCTGTACTGAGTCACATGTCCTGGGTCACCTGTACTGAGTCACATATCCTGGATCACCTGTACTGAGTCACATGTCCTGGGTCACATGTCCTGAGTCACATATCCTGGATCACCTGTACTGAGTCACATGTCCTGGGTCACCTGTACTGAGTCACATATCCTGGATCACCTGTACTGAGTCACATGTCCTGGGTCACCTGTCCTAAGTCACATGTCCTGAGTCACCTGTACTGAGTCACCTGTACTGAGTCACCTGTACTGAGTCACATGTCCTGGGTCACCTGTCCTGAGTCACATATCCTGGGTCACCTGTCCTGAGTCACCTGTCCTAAGTCACATATCCTGGGTCACCTGTACTGAGTCACATGTCCTGGGTCACCTGTCCTGAGTCACATATCCTGAGTCTCCTGTCTTGGGTCACCTGTCCTCAGTCGCATATCCTGGGTCACCTGTCCTAAGTCACATGTCCTGGGTCACCTGTACTGAGTCACCTGTCCTGGGTCACCTGTCCTAAGTCACATGTCCTGGGTCACCTGTCCTGAGTCACATATCCTGGATCACCTGTCCTGAGTCACATGTCCTGGGTCACATGTCCTGGGTCACATGTCCTGAGTCACATGTCCTGGGTCACCTGTCCTGAGTCACATATCCTGGGTCACCTGTCCTGAGTCACATATCCTGGGTCACCTGTACTGAGTCACATGTCCTGGGTCACATGTCCTGGGTCACCTGTCCTGAGTCACATGTCCTGGGTCACCTGTACTGAGTCACATATCCGGGATCACCTGTCCTGAGTCACATATCCTGGATCACCTGTACTGAGTCACATGTCCTGGGTCACCTGTACTGAGTCACATATCCTGGATCACCTGTACTGAGTCACATGTCCTGGGTCACCTGTCCTAAGTCACATGTCCTGAGTCACCTGTACTGAGTCACCTGTACTGAGTCACCTGTACTGAGTCACATGTCCTGGGTCACCTGTCCTGAGTCACATATCCTGGGTCACCTGTCCTGAGTCACCTGTCCTAAGTCACATATCCTGGGTCACCTGTACTGAGTCACATGTCCTGGGTCACCTGTCCTGAGTCACATATCCTGAGTCTCCTGTCCTGGGTCAGCTGTACTGGGTCACCTGTCCTGAGTCACATATTCTGAGTCTCCTGTCCTGGGTCAGCTGTACTGGGTCACCTGTCCTGAGTCACCTGTCCTGAGTCACATATTCTGAGTCTCCTGTCCTGGGTCACCTGTCCTGAGTCACATATTCTGAGTCTCCTGTCCTGGGTCAGCTGTACTGGGTCACCTGTCCTGAGTCACCTGTCCTGAGTCACATATTCTGAGTCTCCTGTCCTGGGTCACCTGTCCTGAGTCACCTGTCCTAAGTCACATATCCTGGGTCACCTGTACTGAGTCACATATCCTGGGTCACCTGTACTGAGTCACCTGTCCTGAGTCACCTGTCTTGGGTCACCTGTCCTAAGTCACATATCCTGGGTCACCTGTACTGAGTCACATATCCTGAGTCACCTGTCTTGGGTCACCTGTCCTAAGTCACATATCCTGGGTCACCTGTACTGAGTCTCCTGTCCTGGGTCACCTGTCCTGAGTCACCTGTCCTGAGTCACCTGTCTTGGGTCACCTGTCCTAAGTCACATATCCTGGGTCACCTGTACTGAGTCACATATCCTGGGTCACCTGTACTGAGTCACCTGTCCTGAGTCACCTGTCTTGGGTCACCTGTCCTAAGTCACATATCCTGGGTCACCTGTACTGAGTCACATATCCTGGGTCACCTGTCCTAAGTCACATATCCTGGGTCACCTGTACTGAGTCACATGTCCTGGGTCACCTGTCCTGAGTCACATATCCTGGATCACCTGTACTGAGTCACATGTCCTGGGTCACCTGTCCTGAGTCACATGTCCTGGGTCACCTGTCCTGGGTCACCTGTACTGAGTCACATGTTCTGGGTCACCTGTACTGAGTCACATATCCTGGGTCACCTGTACTGAGTCACATGTCCTGGGTCACCTGTACTGAGTCACATATCCGGGATCACCTGTACTGAGTCACATATCCTGGATCACCTGTACTGAGTCACATGTCCTGGGTCACCTGTCCTAAGTCACATGTCCTGGGTCACCTGTACTGAGTCACATGTCCTGAGTCACCTGTACTGAGTCACATGTCCTGGGTCACCTGTCCTGGGTCACATATCCTGGGTCACATGTCCTGGGTCACCTGTCCTGAGTCACCTGTCCTGTGTCACCTGTCCTGTGTCACCTGTCCTGAGTCACATGTCCTGGGTCACCTGTACTGAGTCACCTGTCCTGGGTCACATGTCCTGGGCACCTGTACTGAGTCACCTGTCCTAAGTCACATGTCCTGTGTCACCTGTCCTGTGTCACCTGTCCTGAGTCACATGTCCTGGGTCACCTGTGTATGCCGGAGCACTCGATGCACATGGTGACTCCCAGGTTGATGGAGGCCCAGCGAGGCTCCTCCTCCCCACAGTCACAGCACTGATGGTTCCCGGGACCCCCGAGGGCCACGCCCAGCGCCGGCGGCCTGTGTACGGGGGGGCCCGGTGAGGAGTCCCCACTTAACTGGAGAGGGGGGAGCTCTTTAGGCTGCACACAGACGGAGGAGGAAGGTTTTAGATTTACAAAGCTACAAACAGCTGGTTAGCTTAGCTTAGCATAAAGACTGGAAACAGGGGGAAACAGCTAGCCTGGCTCTGTCTGTAAACAAACATACAGACCTCTTCTTGCTGTGGCTTCATATTTAACAGACATATGAGAGTGGTATTAAACTAACTCTCATTATGACACTGAACAGCCTTACTGATCAGAATAATGGCGGGATCGGTGAGCGTGAACCTGCCTGTGTGAGCTGAGCGGCTCTCTCCCTGTAGGCGAGGTCGATGCTGCCCTGCAGAGCGCTGAGCCAGGCCTGCTTCAGCTGCTCCGAGTCCGCCTGCAGCGCGCAGCATCTAAAACAAACACACCGTCAGACAAACGTGGAGAAACACCTGCATGATCTTTCTGTCAATGTGACGACGCTCTTACTTCTGAACGGAGAGCAGCTCAAAGCAGAACCGCCGCTCGATGTGATCCAGAGATTTCACGGCACACAGTCGGAGATCCTCGAACAGAACCACGTTCTCCTCCTGCAGCACCAACACAAAGTTTCATCCTGCTGTTCGTCAGCTGCAAATTCTCTGTTCTGTTCTTGTGTGGTTTTGTTTGTTTTTCAGCACCAAAAGTCGGACCAAATCAAAGATGTGAAATAGGCTAACATCAAATTGTTTATGCAAACCAGATTGACTAATACTTTTATTAATTTTACTAAAATTAGGATATATCAAATAACATATCAATTTGAAAGGCGACGCTAATGAAGTCTGCATGTCCCTCTGCAGTGACATTGCTCTGCATGAAGGAGCCTCCTTGTCACATCCGTCCGCCTAAACTGTGTGGTGGGACGCAACATCAACAGAACTTTACAAGCTGTTGTTCTCCTCTGCTGGCCGCGGTTTTCACAATAAGGTCATCACTTAATTGTACCTTGTGTGACTTCCTGTAGAAGAGCTGGTTGTCTCTGATGGAAAACCAGCATCTGAAACAAGTTTAAATATTAAAATTAAGTTTTGTTTTATAACATGAAGATTTATTTAAACGTGCACACAGAGTAGAAACCAGTAGAATCATGTCTGTACCTCTTCCAGGTTTTGGATTTCCTCCTGGAGCGTTTGAAGAGGTAACCCTGGATGATGTCATCACTCTCGGGACACGGGCTGACCAATGGCTCTCCGGAAGCATCCTAACACACACATACAAAACATCAGTGTTGCTGGGTCTAGGACTTTGTTACCTTTGGACAGAGCCAGGCTAGCTGTTTCCCCCTGTTTCAAGTGTTTATGCTAAGCTAAGCTAACCAGCAGCTAGATTGTACTGTACATCTAATTCAAGAAAGCAAACTGTTGTTTTAACAGTTTACTTTACAGCTGAACATCTTATTTATCCCCCAGCATGCACGCTCCTCTGACTAAAGAACCATGCCATCTTTTTATGCATTTGTTTTTGCATCAGATTTAGATCCCGACAGAGAGATGAGCTCCCGAGCAGGAAAATGGGAATAATAAACAGCTGACTGTGTTTGGTGAAGAGTCCTTACTCTCTGCTGGACCAGCAGGTGTGAGTTCTCCAGGTCTTTTCTTTTAGCTGCACAATCTGTTGATAACTGCGACAGCTGAGGGCCAGAAAGAGAAGCACAGGTGAAGTTAGATCGCAGAGGAGGAGGAACTAAATAATGTCTAATAATTCAGAGAAAGGGGTCAGAGGTCAGGACCTGGGCTGCCATCGTTTTCATGGTGGGCTCCAGGTCCCTGAGCAGGTCGAAGCCTTGGTGGAAGAAGGTGAACTGAGCATGGACGAAGGAGAACACCTAAAAAACAAACACATCAGTACTTTGAAAAGGTACTAGAACAGTTTTTACTATTGGATAAGTCTCGTGCGTTTGGATCCTGCTCCTCGGTTCCCGACTTCCTGCATATCTCAGCTCCTGACTGAACTGCAGACTTTTACCGTCCATCAAGTGTCTCTGATCTGCCAGCAGCCGCTACGCCGACCTAACGTCACCTCATGTGTCCCGTCAACAAAGCGTGAAGGAGAGAGTCCTTCTGGTTCCGGTCCTGGACCGTGGCGGACCGCAGCAAACGCTCCAAAGTTTGACTCAGCTTCACTAACAAACTGCAGCAGCTGCAGTCAGGAGGTTCAGTGCGAGGGAGGAAGCAGCTCCGACGTGACGAAGCGTTTCCTTCAACACGGCGTGAATCTGAAGGAACGCTTCAGCGCTCTCCCAGATCCAGCTAACGCTAACAGCAACAATGCCTCAGGTACTAAACACAGGTGAGCCGACGTTCACCTTTTATACTGAAGGGAAACCAAAGATGTCTACAAATGATTCAATATATATTTTACTTCGAGACAAGTCCCCAGAGACGCCCTTCTAGTACAGAGACTCCTTTCACTTTAGCCATGAAGGGGAAAAGGAGGAAGCTCACAGAGCACTGACAAGATCTGTGGTGAAGGTGTTGGAACCAGAACCGAGATCTGATAAGAACCGGATTCAGAATCAATAAAACTGAAACAATACCCAACCCTTACTACTACTTTCCCCCTGCTTCCAGTCTTTATGCTAAAGTTAAACTACAGTTTATAAAGTTAAATCTCAACTCACAGAGTTTAAGATGTCGAGTCTCTGCTGAGTCTTGAAGGTGTTGAGCTGGAAAAGAAAGAAAGAATATTTCAGCGGCTGATATTCAGTTAACACCTTTCCCCAGGTGTGCTGGTCTGCGTGCGTACCTGCAGACAGTAGTCCAGGGCAAAGTGTTGATAGCATTTGCGTGTGGCGAGCAGCAGATGACTCGCCCGCTCGGCTTCGCCAGCTTTGTGGCGAGACACCTGAGCGTTCTTCACCGCCGCCGTATCCAGATCCTCTCCGATCCGAGCAAACTCCCTCCTGGTCTCCACCAGCTGGGGCAGGAACCTCAGACACACATCATCATCATCAGCATCATCATCGTCACAAGGAAATTAGTGTTTGTATTATTACTCGGCTGCTTAGGTCACGTTAGCTTCAGTAATGTTAGCATCAGTGACGCTTCAGTAACGTTAGCATCAGTGACGTTAGTTTCAATAACATTAGCTTCAGTAACGTTAGCATCAGTGATGTTAGTTTCAATAACATTAGCTTCAGTAATGTTAGCATCAGTGACGCTTCAGTAACGTTAGCATCAGTGATGTTAGTTTCAATAACATTAGCTTCAGTAATGTTAGCATCAGTGACGCTTCAGTAACGTTAGCATCAGTGACGTTAGTTTCAATAACGTTAGCTTCAGTAATGTTAGCATCAGTGACGCTTCAGTAACGTTAGCATCAGTGACGTTAGTTTCAATAACATTAGCTTCAGCCATGGAGAGAAAAAGTCACATGTGACGTCATAACTTTTTTGGTTGCAGTCTTTGTAATTATATATCTTCTTATACTTCAACAGTTTTATGACAAACTGCAACTTTCTTGACTTAACTGATAAACGTGTTTAATTTAGGACACAATTCAAAAGTGTCCTCTGTAAAAAACGTGTGTGTGTTTTGGACCTACTGTGTACAGAGGTTGGTCAGCTGCTGGCTGATGGCTCTCTGAGTCTGATCAAACAACATCTGAGGACAAAAGACAGACGGGTGAACACAGTACTGCTGCTGCTACTCGTCACTGTATAGCAGAGGTCACTAACAGGCGGACCGCGGTCCGGATGCGGACCGCCGACCTACAGCCCATTTATTATTGAGACTTACTACCTCGTGACGGAGCGTTTCTATTTTAACCCGCGCAGCTTTTCTAGCATTTACTGTACTGGTTTAGAGGACCAGGAAACTCACAGACCAATCGCATGTGCTCCAATCGTCTCATGTGACGCTGCTCAGCCAATCAAATCTGTGCATACCGATGCTTGCGAGTCGAGTCCGCGAGATTCACCAGAGACGTTTTGGAAACACACGCGAATTGAGGAGACGAAAGATAAAAGAGATTTCACATGACTTTTAATCAAGAATGTACAGATTTTTACATGTACATTCCTCCCACGGGCAGTTCAAAACCAGAATATCTCATAGATCTAGATGCTAGCTGGAGCTCACGTTTCTCACTGAACAACAGAAAGTAGGAAAGTGGTAGCTCTGTAAGAGGAAATGAAAGAGAAGAGGAGGCATTACAGCTGTTCATTTGTATGTTTATTATAAAATTGGTTAAGACTGCACTTCATCACTTCAAGCTACACTTTTTATTACATTTTTTCTAAAAATTAGGCACTTTAGTTTACTTAAATTTAGAATTTATTATTTGAATAGTTATTATTTATTATCCCTCCAGTTTGATGTGAAAACTGACTGAAATATTATTTGATTTGACAGTCCGTTGTTGACTAAAAACATGTGTTGATACAACTATAGGTTATAGTACTGAATGATAACGCAAGTTCGTCGTTTTGATGTTCCGGACCTTTGCTTCAGGAAATTTTCTCTAACTAGACCTCTTTGAAATCTAATTGAATACCCCTGCTGTATAGGTTTGTCAGTTACAGCTGAACACACTGATAACGTGACTCAAACAAGTAGAGGTAAAGAACATACTAAGAAAACAGGATGTGTGTGTTCACTCACAGTGTGGAAGCTGACCATCTCCTGCAGGCCCTGGTTGAACTGGTTCAGACAGTTCTGAGAGGAAGGAAACAGGAAGACAGTAGGAAACCTTTCAAAACAAATAGCTGAGACGCTGACCTTCTGCCAGCATTCAACACACTTCCTCCACTCCGAGAACACCCTGCAACATAACTGCAGACTGTGTGTAACGGGGAGTACGTTAGCTATATTTCAGGGTTGGGGAGTACGTTACGAGTTATATTTCAGGGTTGGGGAGTACGTTAGCTATATTTCAGGGTTGGGGAGTACATTATTGGTTATATATAGTTCAGGGTTGGGGAGTACGTTACGAGTTATATTTCAGGGTTGGGGAGTACGTTACGAGTTATATTTCAGGGTTGGGGAGTACGTTACGAGTGATATTTCAGGGTTGGGGAGTACGTTACGAGTGATATTTCAGGGTTGGGGAGTACGTTACGAGTTATATTTCAGGGTTGGGGAGTACATTATTGGTTATATATAGTTCAGGGTTGGGGAGTACATTACGAGTGATATTTCAGGGTTGGGGAGTACGTTACGAGTGATATTTCAGGGTTGGGGAGTACGTTACGAGTTATATTTCAGGGTTGGGGAGTACGTTACGAGTTATATTTCAGGGTTGGGGAGTACGTTACGAGTTATATTTCAGTGTTGGGGAGTACGTTACGAGTTATATTTCAGGGTTGGGGAGTACGTTAGCTATATTTCAGGGTTGGGGAGTACATTACAAGTTATATTTCAGGGTTGGGGAGTACGTTAGCTATATTTCAGGGTTGGGGAGTACGTTACGAGTTATATTTCAGGGTTGGGGAGTACGTTACAAGTTATATTTCAGGGTTGGGGAGTACATTACAAGTTATATTTCAGGGTTGGGGAGTACGTTACGAGTGATATTTCAGGGTTGGGGAGTACGTTACGAGTTATATTTCAGTGTTGGGGAGTACGTTACGAGTAATATTTCAGGGTTGGGGAGTACGTTAGCTATATTTCAGGGTTGGGGAGTACGTTACAAGTTATATTTCAGGGTTGGGGAGTACGTTATTAGTTATATATAGTTCAGGGTTGGGAGTACATTACGAGTTATATTTCAGTGTTGGGGAGTACGTTACGAGTGATATTTCAGGGTTGGGGAGTACATTACAAGTTATATTTCAGGGTTGGGGAGTACGTTAGTTATATTTCAGTGTTGGGGAGTACGTTACGAGTGATATTTCAGGGTTGGGGAGTACGTTACGAGTTATATTTCAGTGTTGGGGAGTACGTTACGAGTTATATTTCAGTGTTGGGGAGTACGTTACGAGTTATATTTCAGGGTTGGGGAGTACGTTAGCTATATTTCAGGGTTGGGGAGTACGTTACAAGTTATATTTCAGGGTTGGGGAGTACGTTAGCTATATTTCAGGGTTGGGGAGTACGTTACGAGTTATATTTCAGGGTTGGGGAGTACGTTACGAGTTATATTTCAGGGTTGGGGAGTACGTTACGAGTGATATTTCAGGGTTGGGGAGTACGTTACGAGTTATATTTCAGTGTTGGGGAGTACGTTACGAGTTATATTTCAGGGTTGGGGAGTACGTTACGAGTTATATTTCAGTGTTGGGGAGTACGTTACGAGTTATATTTCAGGGTTGGGGAGTACGTTAGCTATATTTCAGGGTTGGGGAGTACGTTATTAGTTATATATAGTTCAGGGTTGGGGAGTACATTACGAGTTATATTTCAGGGTTGGGGAGTACGTTAGCTATATTTCAGGGTTGGGGAGTACGTTATTAGTTATATATAGTTCAGGGTTGGGGAGTACATTACGAGTTATATTTCAGTGTTGGGGAGTACGTTACGAGTGATATTTCAGTGTTGGGGAGTACGTTAGTTATATTTCAGTGTTGGGGAGTACGTTACGAGTGATATTTCAGGGTTGGGGAGTACGTTACGAGTGATATT
Organism: Micropterus salmoides; assembly: GCF_014851395.1. Lineage (NCBI taxonomy): Eukaryota > Metazoa > Chordata > Actinopteri > Centrarchiformes > Centrarchidae > Micropterus > Micropterus salmoides. The sequence continues at coordinate 39,691,548 of NW_024042261.1, forward strand.
TCAGGGTTGGGGAGTACGTTACGAGTTATATTTCAGTGTTGGGGAGTACGTTACGAGTTATATTTCAGGGTTGGGGAGTACGTTACGAGTTATATTTCAGTGTTGGGGAGTACGTTACGAGTTATATTTCAGGGTTGGGGAGTACGTTAGCTATATTTCAGGGTTGGGGAGTACGTTATTAGTTATATATAGTTCAGGGTTGGGGAGTACATTACGAGTTATATTTCAGGGTTGGGGAGTACGTTAGCTATATTTCAGGGTTGGGGAGTACGTTATTAGTTATATATAGTTCAGGGTTGGGGAGTACATTACGAGTTATATTTCAGTGTTGGGGAGTACGTTACGAGTGATATTTCAGTGTTGGGGAGTACGTTAGTTATATTTCAGTGTTGGGGAGTACGTTACGAGTGATATTTCAGGGTTGGGGAGTACGTTACGAGTTATATTTCAGTGTTGGGGAGTACGTTACGAGTTATATTTCAGGGTTGGGGAGTACGTTAGCTATATTTCAGGGTTGGGGAGTACGTTATTAGTTATATATAGTTCAGGGTTGGGGAGTACATTACGAGTTATATTTCAGTGTTGGGGAGTACCTTACGAGTGATATTTCAGGGTTGGGGAGTACATTACGAGTTATATTTCAGTGTTGGGGAGTACGTTACGAGTGATATTTCAGGGTTGGGGAGTACGTTACGAGTGATATTTCAGTGTTGGGGAGTACGTTACGAGTGATATTTCAGGGTTGGGGAGTACGTTACGAGTTATATTTCAGTGTTGGGGAGTACGTTACGAGTGATATTTCAGTGTTGGGGAGTACGTTACGAGTGATATTTCAGGGTTGGGGAGTACGTTAGCTCTATAGTTCAGGGTTGGGGAGTACGTTATTAGTTATATATAGTTCAGGGTTGGGAGTACATTACGAGTTATATTTCAGGGTTGGGGAGTACGTTACTAGTGATATTTCAGTATTGTTGGTATTTTCATAATCATGTAATGTTTCTGTTTTATTTCTCTTTTGAAGATATACCAGGCTAAAAGTCTACAGCCATGCTAGCAGCTAAGTGAAGCTATACAGCTAAAAGCATCACCACACATCTAGCATGCTGATGTTTTATCCATCCATTACAATAACTTTTATATGATTAGCATTAGCATCATGAAGCGCCATACGGTGATGACGCCGTCCTTCTTGTGGTGCATGGAGAGTTCAGCCAGGCCGGTCAGGAATAGCTGATTAGCTGCGTTGTACGCTTGTCCTGCCTCCACCATCTTACTGCACAGCTTCATCACCTGAATGGTCGGAGACACAGATTACTGACCAATAAGCTCTCGTCACAGGTCATGTTCATAAGACAACGAAAAAACATGAGACGTCTGTAGATGTAGGAACAGTTTCAGCCATAGGGGGCAGCAGTACTGCAGTACTACAGAACTACAGTACTGCAGTACAGAGGTAGAGCAGTGTGAGTTGGTCATAGCAAAGGGGACAGCACTAGTGCTTAACCGTAACTGTAGAAGTAGTAATAGGAGTACCGTTAGAAGCAGTATTAGTATTTGTAGTAACAGAACTAGTAGTAGTAGTAATAATAGTAGTGTTGTAGTTAGAGAAGTAGTAGTAGTAGTAATAATAGTAGTAGTGTTGTAGTTAGAGAAGTAGTAGTAGTAGCAGTAATAGTAACAATAGTAGTATTAATAGCAGAATTAGTTACAGTAGTAACAATATTAGTTGAAGTAGTTGTAGTAGTATCAACAGTAACAGCAGAAGTAATATCAGTAGTACTAGTGGTAACAGTACGGACAGTAGTAGTAATATTAATAGTAACAGTATTACCATTAGTAATAATGGTATTTACAGTAGTATTAACAGTACTAACAGTGGCAGTATTACTTACAGTACCAACAATACTAACAGTAGTAGTAGTACTAACAGTAGTGGTAATATCAGTAGCATTATATATCAGGAGTAGTATTAACAGTACTAACAGTAGTAGTAGTAAAAATACAAATAGTACTAACAGTAGTAATATCAATACTGTCAGCAGTAATTGTATTAACATTAGTATTAATAGTATTTACAGTAGTACTACCAGAAGTACAGTACACTAGTATTACAAGTAGGCCTACTAACAGTAGTCGCAGTAGTAGTAATTGTAGTAGTTGTAGCAGCAGCAGCAGTAACAGTACTAGCAGTAGTAGTTGTAGTAACTTAGTACTTGTACCTTGTCCAGTTGTGTCTCCAGTACAGAAACATCCGCCTCGCAGTTCTCCAACTTCAGTCTGGACAAAATAAACACAACACCGTCAGGACTTCTGCACATGCGCTGTTTGCACATGCTTGGCGGTGCAGTGTGTACTTACCTGAACTCAGGTGAGTCTTTGATGCACTCCTCAAAGTCGAGCAGAGAGTCCATGTTGCGTCACTGAGTCAGCTGTTAATAACGTTTATTAGCCTATTAGCTTAGCATCAGCGCCGTGTCTCTCCCACCCAGCAGCTCCTCTCTCTCTCTCTGATGATTCATTTTACATCAAACTCCGTCCGCGAGCGGGAAAACTGCCGATCACCTTCTGCCACGAGCCTAATCGATAGCTTCGCATCGATTGGACACGGTGCACGCGCGCCTGCCCGCCGCGCACGTTGTTGCGGGGTTTAATTAGCGCCAATAAAAAGGTGCGTTTGGTTTGTTTTCAGCGTAACAGCTGTTCGTGCATCCTGCAGCCAGCTGCTGCTCCGCCTCACATCCGGGTCGGTTGGCTCAGAGCCTGACAGCGCAGACACAGCGCCCCCTGCGGCCCGGGGTGGTACCGAGGCCGGGACTCCTGGTGGATCTTCAGTGGTTTTTGTTTGACAGTATTTATTCACTGTTGCAGCTGCGAACGGCTGATTTGTAAAGGAATATCTACAACAGTCATTTAAAACATTTACAATGTCTACACTGTTTCTGATAAACCTGCTTTACTTTCAAAAACAAGGACGTATCCAAGTGAGCCCAAATATATTTACTACATGTTTAACTTACCACCTGTAATTTAAGTTCATTGATCTGTAAAAAAATTTTAATATACAAAGGAAAGCTTTATTCAAATTCCTGGTGGACTTCAAGCTCACACAACAGAAATTCAAAGTAAGAAAAACAAATGCAAGCAGGCAGCAAACACAGACTGGGTCTCTGGACCTGACCAGGACAGGAAGCAACACCTTTTTGAGATCTGCTGCAGACCTGCTGCCTCCGAGTCTTTATGATTTCAGCCTCCAGGAGGCTTTGTGACATCCAGGGATCGGTTTCAGTAAATATGTCCACAGGTTCTGAGCAGGTCATCCTGAGCGAGTCCCGAATAGGTGATTTGATCCAGTAATTCACAAAAGACCATCTGAAAAGTTTAATTTGAATGTTTCTGCTGTCCATCCTCAGATTGATTCTGACCCCCAGGTTGGAGACCGCTGCTGTGCAGAGCTGCAACGATTAATCGATTAGTTGCCAACTATTAAATTAATCGCCAACTATTTTAAATAACTGACTCATTGGTTTGAGCTATTTTTTTAAAGAGAAATTATTTTAGCTTCTTAAATGTTAATTTTCTTGTTTCTTTGCTCCTCTGTGACAGTAAACTGAATATATATTTATATTTGGGTTGTGGCCAAAAAAAGACGTTTGAGGACGTCTTTATAGGCTTTGGCTTTTATAGATTAAACTGATCGATTAATCAAGAAAACAACAGATGAATCGACAGTGAATCTAATCTTTAATTGCCGCCCTGCTGCTGGGTGCTGTTGGCATGAAGTATATAAGCGGGATACAGCAACCGACTGAGGAACTAAAAAGACTGAAAGATCGATCAAACGCTTGAAGACTCGTAGTAAAGTAAAGTCGACTTTACAGTGTCGCTGTGCTCAGATTGGAGGACAAAAATAAATAAACATACACATGTACGTACAACTTCCCTGGTGGTCTAGTGGGTAGGATTCGGCAACCCTCACTGCCGTGACCTGGGTTCAATTCCTGGTCAGGGAATGCAGACTTTACAGGGGGAACTGGAGGGCCACTGCTGAAGCCCAACTGCTTCTAATTAGGATTGGTTATATACAGAGAAGGTACTTTTACTATGAAATACGTAAGTATAGCGAAGCCCTGATCAATCAGAACTCCATTCAGAAAACAAGCCTTTTAAAAGCTGTTTGCTTCCCATTTTGCTGACAGACCTGACAAAGCATGACTTAACATTTTTAACAAATCAGCATCACGATGTAGATATTTCGGCATCAGTTTATTGCTAAATCACAGCAAAATGTTTGTTTTGTGGACACGTGCGAGCAGTCCAGCGGTCAAACTCGCGCGCTGAAAGCGATACAAGATTTTAAAAATCGCGTTGTCCGTGAAACCAGCATTAAAGTTGAATGAACTCCGACCGCTCTGATGTAAAGTGGCGGCTGAAGATGAAGAGCGATCAAAGAAAGATAAACACTCGGGTCATTAAATCCCTTCAGCGGCAAAGATAAAGAAAAAGGTTTTTATTGACAAACAGACAAGACAACAAGGAGACAGATCAATCAGACGTGCGTGTTCAGAGGCCAATAGAAAGCAGGATCACGGTGACGTTGTCGGCACAGCCCCGCCTCACCGCCTCGCTGGCGAGCTGCTGGCAAGCGGCTTCAAACCTCAGCTCCTCCTCCGTCAGCCCCGGCCTCGGCTCCACGCTCCCCTCCTGCAGCACGACAAGGCAAGAATGTACACGCTGTACACACTACTGTACACACTACCGTACACGCTGTACACACTACTGTACACACTACTGTACACACTACTGTACACGCTGTACACACTACTGTACACGCTGTACACACTACTGTACACACTGTACACACTACTGTACACACTGTACACACTACTGTACACACTACAAAATACATTTCTGATCTTCTGCTTCGTTATGAACCATCCAGACCTCTCAGCTGGTCTGGGATCAGGTCTGCATTCTGTCCCCAGAGTCAAAACTTTTACTGTCCTGTTTTTATTTTCTATTTCACCCTTTTCAAATTTATATTTGAATGTGTTTCTTTTTCAATTTCCCTGTTGCTTTTGAATTGCCTTGTTGTTGGAATGTGCTATACAAATAAGCTTGCCTTGCCTATGTTTTGGAACTACAGTTCCCATGATGCTTTGGGGGATGTAAACTGGTGTCATGGAGAGAGTCATGGCTTGAGCCCACCGCCTTTTTTTTTAGCCTATATGCGTTTAGTCATATAGGCGACATTTAGTCACATTGTTCCCATTCAAGTTGCTGAAGAGGTTAGCTACGGAAGCCCTGAGAGTCCATACATTCATACATTTTATTTACTCTGTTTTCCCCGTGATAACGAGTGAATTTAATTAGTTTTCTAGAGATTTTTATGTACTTTATGTCATTATCTCAAAATGTTGTTTTCCCAAGATAATGGGATTCTGACTCGTGCTCTCCAAAAGGGCAAATCTGTATAATCCAGTGAGGCAAGAAGGCAAATATCTGACGATGACTGTTACAAAATAAACATGTCCATCAGGAGTCCTAAAAATGTGTTCTATCAAAATTACTCACACAAAAGTAAACAACTCACTCAACTTACTTGCCGACCTCTGTACTAGACTATCATTTTGTTTTCTCTCAAGATCACAAATTAATTACGTCATTATATTGGGAAAAAAAAAGTTTCATTATCTGGTAAATTATCTGGTCATCTCCGGAAAACATTTGTTATAATGACATAAAGAACTCGAGATCTCAGGGAAACAAATTAAATTAACTCGTCAAGGGAAAACAAGTGAATAAAAATGTATGAATGTTTGGCCGCTTGGGGCTTCCGTAGTTAGTAGCTTCTGTTAGCAGTTAGCATCGATGTCCAGACAGCTGTCACTGGATCACTTTGATATTGAAAAAAACTAAACTAACTTTTTATATGCGCTGGACGTCAGAGGTAACGATTAGAAAGTCGCACTGAATCTTTAAATATGTGGATTGTGTCTGTGTCAAACATCTGAAGCCTCTGAATGTTTAGAAGATATGAAAATTAAAGATATTACAAATTTCAGCAAGGAAAGCTACAATGTTTGTTTTTTAAATCTGAAACCAGGAGACACGTTGAACTTCATCCCTAAAAAGCAGTTTCACAGGTGAATAAACAACGAGCAGTCAAAGACGATGAGGAAAACTGAGTGCACACAGCTACAGTAAATACGGTACATCAAAGCTGACATGAAACCAGGACAGACAGAAACCTGCAGGACGCCGAGGACGAACTTCACAGCTTCATCTGCAGAAAACACTTTGAACAAACCGTCACAGGCCAGGATGATAAACCTGCAGACACACAGACAGACAGAGGACATGTAAGCAGCTTTGGACAGAGCCAGGCTAGCTGTTTCCCCCCGTTTCCACTCTTTATGCTAAGCTAAACTGTTCTTTTTCCTCTAGCCAACCAGCAGCGACTGTCCGTGGTTCTGTTCTTGCCTGTCATTGGCTGTGAGCTGACACCTCCTCACGTCGGGGGATGAAATGACCCCACAGCGTTTGTACTGACCGTCTCCGATAGAGCGAGACACCTCGAGGACGCCGAGCACCCTGCCGTCCCTGCAACACACACACAGAAACCGTTAAACGTAAAAACACCGAACCAGCAACTGAATTTAAATACTCCATTAGTCACTTAGAGCCATGTTGGCAAGAACAAACGCCAAAAAACGTCCGGTTCCAGCTTCTCACACGTGAAAATTTGCTGGTTTTCTTTGTCTTCTATTAGAGATGCACAGATACCTGGGCTTTGGAAATCGGCTGATGCAGAGTAGCGACCCGATACCAGTGTAAAATGAATAAACTGCGGTCTTCACGTGGGACGTCACGATACCAGAAATGTAGTAGTCGATACAGATACCAGTGAAATTCCAGTATTCTCGATACCAATTTGATACCAAGGTGAAAAACAAAAACAGAACAATAAATCCCTTCGTGTACTTCAACAGACACTCCTCACTAAAACATCTGAACATTACAAAGAACAAACTAACAGCTGGGAAAGCTGTGAGAGGATGTCCAGGACAGATTAGAAGTGGTTTGATGTCAATATATTCATAAATAAGCAAACTGTTAATTAATTAATTGAACTTTTCTTTACAAACTCAGGTGTGAAATGTTTGAGGATGGTCTCTACCTGTACTGGCAGCGGTTTGAGATTTTTATATTTAAAACTAGACAGTTACTGATGATTGAAATGGATCGTATTGACTCCTCCCACAGTAACGGGGGGCGTTGGACTGACGTTCAGTTCTTAGAGCTGCAAACTGCATCGTCATCTTTGGTGTTTTTAGGTGATCAAAGTGTGAAACGTCTGCCTGAATCAGCTCTCCAACAGATCCAGAACTGGGAGAAATCCAGGCTTTGACACGGAGCAGCTGAAGTTAACAGCCGTGAAACTAACTTCACCCCGGTTTTGTCGCCATCTTCCTTCGGTACCTAGAAATAAAACGACTACCGACACGTTTTCAGAATTTTAGCATCGACTTATTCTCTTGACATCCCAAGTCCTCACTCTCCTGGCAAAATGTTCGGCTCTACCAGGGCACTGCTGAAGCATTGCATAGATTGGCCCCCTTGTCACCGACACCCAATCCGGCATCAGGCCGATAGCAGTATTATATATTATATGAATATCTTTTGGACAAACAGTAAATGTATCTGCAGGAATAAAACAGAAACAAGCAAAAATAATAATTAATGAAAGATTTACAGACTCATTTACATATTAACCTCTTAACATTTCAAAGGCCCGCCCGCCTACGGGCCGTCAGCTCCTGGCGGCAGCTTTCGGTATGTGCACACAGCTGCTATGTTAACTTTATGCTCATATGATCCACCGTCTGAAATCCTCGTGATTCGACCAACGCAAACCATTTCAAGACACGGTCAGACCAGCCAGTACAAGCAAAATTGACGCGACTCACCTATGAGGTCTCACAGCAACTTAATCCCCCGGTGGATTATATTCCAACAAGGTCTTGTTACGTTGTCAAAGGTCCAGACGATCCAATCCAGAATACACAGCTGGCCAATCACAGCGCAGTATAGGACTCGCTCTAACTGAGGTCTGACACTTTCATGGCACTGCTGTTCTGCTTTTTAATGACTGTAATAATGAACAGAGGCCGACCAGCTGTACAGGAACACTGCTGATCCTTAATATCGTTGTCTTTTGTCTCAGTCGTCGGTGGTTCACTTGTACTGTGTGATCGGCAGGCTTTAGCTTCTATCTTTCATTTATTTCACATCAGTCTGAGTCAGTTTGAGTCCGTCTGAGTCCGTCTGAGTCCCTTTGAGTCCGTCTGAGTCCCTTTGAGTCCGTCTGAGTCCCTTTGAGTCCCTTTGAGTCCGTCTGAGTCCGTCTGAGTCCGTCTGAGTCAGTCTGAGTCCCTTTGAGTCTGTCTGAGTCCCTTTGAGTCAGTCGGAGTCCCTTTGAGTCAGTCTGAGTCAGTTTGAGTCAGTCTGAGTCCCTTTGAGTCCGTCGGAGTCCCTTTGAGTCCGTCGGAGTCCCTTTGAGTCCGTCGGAGTCCCTTTGAGTCCGTCGGAGTCCCTTTGAGTCCGTCGGAGTCCCTTTGAGTCCGTCGGAGTCAGTCTGAGTCCGTCGGAGTCAGTCTGAGTCTCTTTGAGTCCGTCGGAGTCCCTTTGAGTCCGTCGGAGTCAGTCTGAGTCCGTCGGAGTCAGTCTGAGTCCCTTTGAGTCCCTTTGAGTCAGTCTGAGTCCCTTTGAGTCAGTCTGAGTCCCTTTGAGTCCGTCTGAGTCCCTTTGAGTCCGTCTGAGTCCCTTTGAGTCCGTCTGAGTCCCTTTGAGTCCGTCTGAGTCCCTTTGAGTCCGTCTGAGTCCCTTTGAGTCCGTCTGAGTCTCTTTGAGTCCGTCGGAGTCAGTCTGAGTCCGTCGGAGTCCGTCGGAGTCCGTCTGAGTCAGTCTGAGTCAGTCTGAGTCAGTCTGAGTCAGTCTGAGTCAGTCTGAGTCAGTCTGAGTCAGTCTGAGTCAGTCTGAGTCCGTCGGAGTCAGTCTGAGTCCCTTTGAGTCCCTTTGAGTCCCTTTGAGTCAGTCTGAGTCCCTTTGAGTCAGTCTGTGTCCCTTTGAGTCAGTCTGTGTCCCTTTGAGTCCCTTTGAGTCAGTCTGAGTCCCTTTGAGTCAGTCTGAGTCCCTTTGAGTCCCTTTGAGTCCCTTTGAGTCCATCTGAGTCTCTTTGAGTCCGTCGGAGTCAGTCTGAGTCAGTTTGAGTCAGTCTGAGTCCCTTTGAGTCCCTATGAGTCAGTCTGAGTCCCTTTGAGTCAGTCTGTGTCCCTTTGAGTCCGTCAGAGTCAGTCTGAGTCCCTTTGAGTCCGTCTGTGTCCCTTTGAGTCCGTCGGAGTTCGTCGGAGTCCGTCGTATTCCGTCGGAGTCAGTCTGAGTCCCTTTGAGTCAGTCTGTGTCCCTTTGAGTCCCTTTGAGTCAGTCTGAGTCCCTTTGAGTCAGTCTGAGTCCATCTGAGTCTCTTTGAGTCCGTCGGAGTCAGTCTGAGTCAGTTTGAGTCAGTCTGAGTCCCTTTGAGTCCCTATGAGTCAGTCTGAGTCCCTTTGAGCTAGTCTGTGTCCCTTTGAGTCCGTCAGAGTCAGTCTGAGTCCCTTTGAGTCCGTCTGTGTCCCTTTGAGTCCGTCTGTGTCCCTTTGAGTCCGTCGGAGTCCGTCGGAGTCAGTCTGAGTCCCTTTGAGTCAGTCTGAGTCAGTTTGAGTCAGTCTGAGTCCCTCTGAGTTCCTTTGAGTCCGTCTGAGTCAGTCTGAGTCCCTTTGAGTCAGTCTGAGTCCCTCTGAGTCCCTCTGAGTCCCTCTGAGTCCCTCTGAGTCAGTTTGAGTCCGTCTGAGTCAGTTTGAGTCCGTCTGAGTCCCTTTGAGTCCGTCTGAGTCCCTTTGAGTCCGTCTGAGTCAGTCTGAGTCCCTTTGAGTCCCTTTAAGTCCCTTTAAGTCCCTTTAAGTCAGTTTGAGTCCGTCTGAGTCCCTTTGAGTCAGTTTGAGTCTGACAGCCTGAATAAAACCTTCAAATCTATGATGCAACTGCAAAACTGTCTACGGAGCGATACAGCAGCAGTCGCCTGCCGCCAAGGGGCGGGGCTGTTTTAGAAAAAATACGCAAAGACACACACTCATGGTATGAAATGTAAACTTGTTCTAGGTAAGGCTTTATGCTGCAGCCCTACAGTGTTTCCCAGCTGTAGTTGTCTGCATGCATTTGTTAGCAAACATTTTCAAGCGGAAATGAAAAATCTATTAGTTTTAGTGTGTTTAAACTCATATCAATTCCAGTAGCTCTTACAGTCATTCTGACTTTTGGGTTAGACACTCCAGAGTGCCCAAAACCCGGCACATACTCCAAATGGTTCAAGAACTTACTTCGGATATGCCTTGGTATCCTGTCGGCGTTTTGCATGGATGTTACAGGTTAAATAGGGATCAAAGGTGACCTCAAATATCCTAAATATTATGACCCACCTGCTGAATTATTCCAAATTAAACACGGCGGAACGAATGCTGACAGTAATTTAGAAACCCCGGGATGTCGTTGAGCTGCAGCGTTCGTGTACCTGACGGTGCCGCCTGCTCTCTGGATCCTCATCCTCTCCTCGTAGATGGTCGGGTTGTGTTCTTTACTGAGAGCCAGAGTCACCGACCTCCTCCGTCCGTCTGCTCCTCCTGTCGCCTCCATCCGACACAACACCGCCTGGAGACACAGACAGAGCACAGGCATGTGCCACGATGCGTTTAAGGCCGTCAGGTAAACCTCCAGTGGACCCTGCAATGGGTAACAGTAATAATGTGTTATTGTGGTTAAATAAATCCCAGTGTACCCTGCTGTCTCCCAGATTGGCCACGTACACCGTGTCGTCCACCACCAGCACACAGGTGGCCGTGGAGCCGTCCTTCCACGCTGGTTTCCTGTTTCACGGCACAGAAAGAGAGGAGACAAAACACCTGAGGCTACATCCACACTACTACGATCTCCGTCCTCACCAGCGTTACAGCTGCGTATCAGAACTGATCTCCGGCTGTATTAAAACCACTGAAAACTCACATCACGCGGCCGTTCACGTACACTGAGCATGTGCATGCCGGTGTGAACAGGAAGCAGACTGTCTAGTCCGCAGCTGCAGAAGATTCGGCTAAAGAAGAAACAAGAGACGAACGAAGAGCAGCGATGGTGAAGAACCACATCAGAGATTTCTCTGCATGGAGCGACAGCGAGGTGGAACTGTTACTGAGAGGAACACGGTAGGACAAAGAGACTGTGGCGGCGGGAAAGTGTTGATGCAAAGTAAATACAGTGACATGCACAGTACAAGTGTTGTTTACACAGTACAACATATTTTAAAGGAGACCTATTATTCGGCTTTTCCAGTCCTACATTGTAGTTCTGTGGCTCCTGTATGGCAGCTTTGCATGATTCAAAGTTCAAAAATCAAAATTCATGTAGGCCTTCATTTCAGCCTCTGTCTGGAACAAGCTGTAGATGCTCCTGTCTCTTTAAGGCCCCTCCTCTCAAAGCCCACTGTCTTCTGATTGGCCAAGACCTGAAACATGTTACCAGGCTGTTGCTGTTGCTGGGCGGAACAGGCAGACTGAGCCGTTGCCGTGCCGTTGCTATGGGAGCAAATGACCATATATGGAACAGCGTCTCCGTCTGGCTCCGTGTGCCGATGAACGGAGCCGTTGGTAGAAAAAGCAGTTTAAAACGGGAGGAAATCTGAGGTTTATGCTCGCAGGGATTTCTTTTAAATACTTAAACCTTATTATTTCGAAATTTGGCCACGTTTAACATGAACATCCAACATTGTAACACTGTAGATAAGTCATAAAATGTGGAAAAGCATAACAGGTCTTTAAAAACACAAAAAACTAAAACTCTTGTCAGCAGCAGCGTGTTTCTGCTTTGCACAACTGATAAGAGCCAATTAGGAAGCCAAACGTGAGCGTCTGCATTGTCGTTTTGAAAGTCCTTTGTTTTCACCTGTCCCCGCTAACACACCACCCCGGAGTTTAAAACCGAAACGTGGTCAGCAGCGTTTACAAACTTCTCTGTTTTAGGTGTTTGGATTCTGGACGGGAGGCGGAAGGTCTGAGTTTTAAAACGAAAACGTAGGAGTGAGGATGGAGCCTGAGAGTGACAGTCCATACATCCAAATTATAAAAAACATAAAGCAGTTTACGACGTCTAGTACTCCACATCATGGGTTTTAAAACTCTGTGGCCCCCTCAGAAGGAAATCAAGACGCCTTTGGAGGTTATAAACAGGAAGCGTATTCTTGCCTAGGATTCAGTGAGTTCAGACCTGTTTAACCTGCATTTACTTATTTTTGTCTCCATTAAAATTAGCCAAATTATCTGTTAGCACAGATGTACAGACAGCTACTGAAGAAAACTTAAAACGTGAAGCTTCTGCAGCTAGAAGAAGAGTCTGAGCAGTCTTACGGACATTTATTTAATATGAACATCTTGAGATTCTTCTTACTGGCTGGACGCCGTCTTCAGAAAGTCTTCATCTGTCTGACGGAAAGTGTCCAGGAGACATTTCTTGATCAGCTTGTCCACGTTCTCCGTTTCCCCTGAAAGAGACGACACGTGTGATTCGGCTCCCACAGCAGGAAGAAAGACCCCAAACAAAGAAGTTCTAATAACCTTCACAGCAGAGCAGCTGGATTTTAATTTAAAAACTCACCGCTGGGGAACTTCTTCGCCAGATTTTGGTGAAGATGCTCTGCAGCGAATCGAGACGCTCGCGCTCCTCCGTGACCGTCGAACACGGCGAAGTACGAAACACGAGACCTGCGAGACACACAGAGAGAAACGCGTCAGAGACACGCCCTCCCTCTCACAGGTGACGACTTCCTGTTTGGAGGACGTACACTTGTCCCGGCAGGGCGGACAGACAGCCGCTCATGTCCGGCAGCAGCACGTGGGCGTCCTGCATCTCCTCCCGCTCGCCACGCCTCGCCGCCACGTAGCCCCTCAGCACCGGGATGCCTGGGTGACAACACACACACGTCATTCACACGCTCTTCATCTCTACGGGCGCTATTTCCATCGACTCGGCGTCTACGAGCTTTAAATAGAGCAAAAAAGAAGCAAACAAACATTGTGGTGGAAGAGCTGAAAACCTTCTTTGCAAACTTTCTTGATCTCCCCTCGCTCTTCCTCTTTTTCATCAGCGCGACGCTCGCCATCCTCTCGCTTCCGTTTTAATCTTTTCTCCTCTTCTTCTTTTTCTTCTTCTTCTATTTCTTTGGTGGACTGTGGTCGAGCCGCTGCAACTGGACCTGAGGAGGAATCAAACCAAACACAGAGAGCAAGGAAAAACTTTAACAGGGTACGTGACCCTTTAGAAATCCATCACTACACTCTGGGGGGGAAAATCCATTGGACCAATCACTGCTCTGGATCTTATTATTTATGCGTTGGGAAAATTTTGAAATTTTGAGTGGGAAAAACAGATTTAAATATTAATTAATTAATTAATTATTGTATGTGTGCCGAGGCAAAGAAAACAGGAAATAAAAGGATCTAGTGAAGTTTTAATTTGCCTTCTTTAAAAAGAACAAAATACATGACCGAACCTTTACGATGCTCAGACACGAATTTCGCTTGTTACAGCAGCAAAAAGGCAGAAATAAGTTCAGATACATATAGGAAATAAAAAGAATTACATTTAAAATAAAACAAGAATAGAAACTATTCAAAAGCAATTAAACTCAAGCAGTACATACACAGTACCCACGAGCAGTACTTCAACTAATTGTCTGTATAAATAGGAATATCATGTGATGAGTATGAAATATAGCATATAATATTGTATAGTATGAGTATAGTATAATATAAAATTAATATTATATGCATTTGGCATGCATAAAGTTTTTTCTTTTCACACTGTGTTTAATTATAATAATATTATTTATTGTGATATGTATTATACAGAGTACACCAGATACCATATATATCTTATACTATATTACTACTAGTGTTGTAGTCAAGACCAAGAATTTTAGGGGCTGACCGAGTCAAGACCAAGACCAGTGCCCTGCATTACATGGCACGCAATAAAATGTGGAACGAGATCAGAGGTGCTTCTCAAATAGCTCTGAAAGATCCACATTCCCATTAAAACCCCACATACAAACACTAAGAGCTGAAATCAACGTAAGCATCGCACGTGTCGCACGATTCAAAAGAAATTTATTGATATTCCCAAAGTTACGGTCTTGAAATTAAATCCCAAATCCTCAATGTCCGAGACCGAGACAAGACCAAGATCGTGAAAAGGTGGTCTTAAGACCAAGACAGGTGTTGTGCCGAAAACTGATTGCCGTCTGCTGGAGCTGTATTGGAGTCTCTTCAATCACTTTCTGGCAAGTGAAATAGCCTTCTGCATTTTATGGGTTGTATTGGCCATTTAAAGGTATTTTAAGAGGTAAAAAGTACTAAGTGAGCTAATGTTATAATCTGTCAAATATAACTCTTCTGACAGAAATCTACTAATTTCAGGGCAGAAATAACCTTTCAGACAATAACAAAAGGCTTCAATCATTTTCTGGCAAGTGAAATACTGCATTTAATGAGTTGTATTGGGCATTTAAAGGTATTTTAATGATTGGTTGGTAGGCCTACACAGCAAGTAAAATAATGCAGAGTCATAAGGATAATTGCAAAATTGTCTTCATTTTCTATCTAAGTTGGCAGTAAGTCATGTTAATTAGGCTACAGTCCGTTTTCCAAATATAAACAAAGATATTACACATAGGCCTACCAAACATCACTTTTGGGCTATATTACACTGTACAACATTACATTATATATTTTATATCACCTTTAATATCATTACTTAATCATATTATTCTGGTGTTTACCAGACTGGCTGAAACTATTAGTAACTATTCAAATAGTTACTAATAACTAATTCCATTTTACTAGCATCTATTATTTAGATACTAGGACCTATTAATTAGTTACTAGTAATTAATCCAAAAGATACTAGTAACATATTCTCACTAGTTAAATTAAATTAGTTACTAATAACAAATGAAAAGGCCACACATTTACATTTCAAGCGCTAGTATCTAATCAAGCTAGTGAAACAGGAATAGTTAGTAGTGACTAATAAATATAAATAAATAAGTAGAGTTCTTTTGTTCAGTACTACAGTAAATGGACCAGTACGCAGTAATAAGCTGGTGTTACTGGTGCTGAGGACATGTAATCAATACATAATCAATACTAACGTTGTCCCCACTTTGATGTAGGATATCAGATCCAGCTGTCATTAAAATCTAAGCGGTTTTTCATCTGAACTCACCGGAGTTCTGCTTTGGTTCCGGCAGGTCGTCGAACAGGTCCATTCCGCCGGGTTAGCTCAGGTGTTAGCCACCTAGCTGCCGGGGACGAGCTAACGCTAGCTAGCTAGCTACCTGTCCGCACCTGCAACGCTACAGCCAGGCGTGTAAAGTGTCCGAATGGTTCCTGAAACGAGACAAACTCCCCCAACAGGTCGATTTCCGACACTTTATTTACTTAAAATGCGGAAACGCTGAATGTTTGCTTCAGCGGGGACGGCTAGCTTAGCGCTCGCTACTAGCGTCAAGCTAGCGATATAGTCAAAGACTATTTCCGGTCGCATACTTCAAAGCAAAAGCCCGCACACGGAAATAAAGATCAGCCGGATACATATCTGAAAAATAATGTAGCAGTACTCAATATTAACCCTTTCATGCATGAATAATCAAATCACAAAGTAATATTTCATGTTTGTTTTTACTTTGGAACAAGTGAAAATATGCCTATAAAGTTTTTCCCCAATATATTTAATTTTGAAATGTGTCCATGCATCAACGGCATCAAGAGTGATTCAGTGGAACCAAGTGTAGGTCCAACAAACTATCCATACATCCATCATCTACCGCTTAGCCTGCATGCAGGCTGGAGCCAATCCCAGCTGACATCGGGCGAAAGGTGGGGTACACCCTGGACAGGTCGCCAGGTCCACACAGAGACAGACAACCAAGTTAGGGCCGCAGACACGGGGAGAACATGCAAACTCCACACAGAAAGGCCAGGGTTTGAACCCGCAACCTTCTTGCTGTGAGGCCACAGCGCCCCCAAAAAACTATATGTTTTTAAAACATTTACTAAAAGCAAGTCTTATAAATACACATAAAGTTTTTCAAGTGCAATTTATGTATTTAAAACAAAATCATACAAAATAAGGCAGAATAGCCTTTGGCACAGATTGTCCACTGGAGTGGACAGATGTATTTTCAGTCACAGAACAAAATGTACAGGAAATATATACTTAAAATCTGGATAAAAGTATTTCTAACATCTTATTTAGTTAAAAATGTTTGTTTTACTGGTCTGGTTTTCTGACAATAAGAGGATTTTACAGTTATTGCTGCGATACTTGGTGCATCTTCACTTCTCTTCCCTATTTTGAATTTATGATGCAGTATATAAAATGACTTAAACTGATCCGTCCATCATCAACCGCTTATCCTGCGTACAGGGTCGCGAGGGAGATGTAAAATATAATAATCAAACGGAATTGCAGACAACACTTTGGGGTTCGCCACGTGGTGGGTGGAACATGGTATAACTTAAGTGGTCAGCTTTAGTGGACGTCACGCATGAAAGGGTTAAAAACAGTGTGAGACCATATCTTATAATCTTCTTTAATCTTTACATGAAGAAAAACTTCACATAATCATAATCTCATAACATTAAATCTAAGACAGTCATGCTACAATATTTTCAGTCAAAGGCTTTTTTTTGTTTGTGTTTGTAAATTTACATTTATGCAGGTCTAATTTTGACATAAAGGGAATAAAATAATATGGAAAATTAAGTAATTATCTTTCAGAAAGGTAGATTTTCTGTCTCCTCCTGCTTCCTTCCCTTCTTTTTTATTCTAAGAACAAATTAATAGATATTTAAAAAAGAAAGAATGAAGTTTTAAATAAGTAAGTAAAATTAAAAGTAAACAATAACTAATAAATAGTAATGTAGCTAATGAAAAAATGCCTAAAATAAATATTGAGGGTATTTATGTTTAACTGGTTTCTCTTGGTTGTTGGAGAAAATAATTGTTTTCTCATGTTGCTGAGTTAATTTTTTTTAAACGTGTGTGAATTTAATCCAAATTATAACGAGGTTGATAATAAAGTTCGGATGAGCAATAAAAGCGCATCAAACAGAAGATGATTTAATTAAATTACCTAACAACACTGCCTCCTTCCCTTCCTTCCTTGCCTCCTTCCCTTCCTCCTGGGTTCTTATTGGCTCTTCACACGCGCTTCCGCTGTCAGCCAATAGGAGCCGAGAAGCCGCTGTTCTCTGCTCCTATTGGCTGACAGCAGAGCAAAGCCAGAGCCTGGAGTTTACGGCGAACCAGAGAATGAAGTTGGGGAACCAGAAGCACGCGCGATGGATTTTCCTCTGTCGTGATTTTTATTCTATAAACTTCCCTGAAATATTTCTGTTATCCGACTTTCTCTGAGCCCTTTGAACCCAACATGAGGCTGAGTCTCTGGTGCGTTTGCTGGACTCTAACTCTCCACACCGCAGCTCTGCAGGGAGGCGTGCAGCCCGGCCACCGGCACCGGGACGGCGTCCAGACCCGGGTGAGGAAGCAGAGCACCGGCGGTTTGGACGCCGGGAAGCCGGCGGCGGTGAGGGGATCCGGGGAGAAGCTGAACGGGTGAGCCGCAGAAACGTTTAACACACTGCGCTTCTTCTGCTTCTTAAAACAAGAGAAAATAGACAGGAGTCTGGTTGCAGCCGCTGTGAAAACAGCTGGTTTAAACTAAAGCTTCACTCACGGAAAGAAGGAGCTGAGGATAAGTGTTTGTTCCTCAGGAACTAAGTAATGTACTCAATAATGTACTTAAATACAAATAAGAGGTATTTGTACTTTACTTATATTTTCTTTTCATGCCACTTTCTTCTTCTACTCCACCACATCACATATTATCTGACAGCTTAAGTTACTTTACAAAGTAAGATTTCTACACACAAAACACACAAAGTTAAAAAAAAAAAAAAAAAAAAAAAGATGTTGTGTTTTAAATTAAACTCCCCAAAAGTCAAAGGCCTCACTTTTTTATATTGGTGTTAAAAAGTAATGGGGGGACATCAGGGATCAGATTAGGGGGCCTGATGATACACTCGAGACGTGACGATGCAGGAGAACAAGACAAAAAGATTTTTAACAGTAATTGAAGAAACATGAAATGCTGAAATATATGAGGTGCAGACGAGGGGGTCCTCCCCCGGGAAAACTGGATCATGAAACACTTCATTTCCTGCATCTTCTGCTCCAGTCTATGGAGGAAATGGGGAAACGTAACAAAAAACTCAGCTGGCAATTCATACATATAGAAATATAACAGAATATAATGCAGTAATCAGATGCAATTTTTGGACAATGCATGTTTGTTTCTTCTATATTTAAATTGCTTTCTCAAAGCATCTCACATTTCTTGTAGAAAGCTATGATTCGAGAACATTTTTACAAATGCTTTAAAAAAAAGTTACGGGGCCGAAATAAGCTGTTTCAAAATGTGGTGGGGACCCGTCTCCAGCGTCCCAGTGTCCCAGTGTCCCAGCGTCCCCAGCGTCCCCAGCGTCCCCAGCGTCCCAGCGTCCCAGCGTCCCCAGTGTCCCCACTGTAAATGACACCTATATGCCAACAGTTTATACACCTGATTGACACAAATTTAACTGGCAACTATTTCAGTGATCAAAGTTTCGGACTCGGACTTGCCCGTCTCGACTTGGGACTTGTAAAACAACGACTCGGTCGCACCTGTCAGGTGTGTCGGGCTGCACAATGTGTGAAATACCATGTGTGTGTAACCAGCCTCAAGTGCAAATCTGACGGTCAAGTGATGGATGCAGAGTCAACACGCGCTAATCCGAAACCCTGTGAACTGACTGACTGTGTGTGTAAACAGAGCAGGTTTGTGTGAGAGTGTGAAAAGAGGCAGGAGTCTTTCGTCCACTTCAAAGTGCCGTCAGACGCACAAACACACTCTCTGGTCTTGTTGTTCGGACGGCTCTGCTCACACTCATGATGGAGGAGTGAGGCGAGTTCCTCTCAGGACCCCCCCCCCCTTCATTCTTACTGAACCCATAACGTGGCTCATTTCACACCTGCAGCCCCTCGACGTTAATCTCACAAAATGACCTGAAACATTTCAACACTTGTCTGAACTGAAGATTAAAGGATAACTTAAGTATTTTTCAACCTGGACCTCGTTATCCCATGTTTCTGTGTCTTCATATGCTAATTGGAACAACATTTTTTATTTTTATTTTAAACTGCTCCAGTATTAAGTGTAATCAAAGTACATCCACACATGCTTGTTTTTGCCACCAGGAATAACCATTCTCAGTTTAACATGACAAAGGTTGTCAACAAATATTTTTCGTTATTTGTTTTGTTGAAAGAATTAAATGGCAACTTCAGTGTTTTTCAACCTGGATCTTATTTCCCCATGTTTTTGTGTCTGTGACTTGTATATTGAAACTTGTTTTTGCTGCTGACAGGCTCTGATTGTTCTGACAACATTACTGAGAGGATCCCTACACAGACGGACCTTTTTTAAAAAGAGTAAGATCCTTTTTGTTCTACCAGAAACAGTCGCTTTATGGCTCTCGTCAAAGGCACCAGACTCCATTTATAAAAACAGTAATTTTACCTCTTTGGTCTACCACTGCCTCGCTCGGTTACTTTTTGTAATTGTGTGACTTAACCGGTTAAAACACCAAAGTCACACACTAACACAGACAAACAAAAATAAAAAAGTCATAAAATAACGCCAACAAACTAACCGACTGAGGCAGCGGTAGACCAGCAACTCCTGTGTTCTGCCAGGTAAAATTACTGTTTTTGTTAAGGGAGTCTGGTGGCTTTGATGAGAGTCTCTGGTTAAACAAAAAGGATCTTACTTATAAATAATGGTAATAGATTAATTACTTCTACAATCTATCAGTTATCATAACAGTTCATTCATTTTCTGTCAATTAAATGAATGGATCATTTTTATTTCATTTCTTTATGTCCGATCAGTGAATAAGATACAAACAGAAAGCTGTTTGAACTGTTTTAAACTGAAGAGACCAGAGAAGAAGTTTCAGATCAGTTTTATTTTAATCTGACCTGGAATCTGACTTGTGTTCATGATGTGAGTTTCCTCTGTGAGCTTCAGAAGGATCTGTGGGAGAATCAGGAGATGAAAAGTGAACGCCAACAGACGGCTCAGTGTTCCTGCAGGAACATAAAAGGAGGAGGATGTTTTATTTGAAGTAAAAGAAGTTGAGAGCGTAGGCGAGCAGACGCCAGAGAAGAAGAGATCATCTGGGAAGGATTTAAAGGACCAAACCGGATAAATAACACAACCAGCACCAAATAAAAAGCAGTGGTGGAATCTAAGTACATTTACTAAAGTCCTGTATTGGGTTGCACCAACTATGTTTAAGTTCAAACTTCGCCTAGTTTGAATGAATTTCTAGCTTAAGTCAGAGTTTATGTGCTACTAACGTTTTAAGGGTTGCACCAGCTGAAATACGTCCAACGTAGACATAAGTTACAACTTAAATTGAGCTCATTTCGGTTAATGAAGCAAAATGCAGATCACAGACTGGTTAAGTTATGAAGTTATGAATTGAAAATGTAGCGAAATTAAGAGTAAGATTACTAGCCCAAAAAAAATACTGGATTAAAGAGTAAAAATATAAAAAATAAAGGAACGTGAAAAGGCAATGACTTATTTTTATTTATTTTGCAAATTTGCGTTTGCTGCAGGCGCCCCCCCTCACTGCTGTCTGCAGGCTGTAATAACAGCAGCACAGAAGAAGTCTGTAATATTGAGACACTTGGCTGAACCTGCCTCCAGAAACTTTTTTTTTTCTCCCTTAACTTTTCAGCATCTCCTTTGCGTTGTGTCAGATATTTTCTATCGGCCTACACGATTTTTGTCCGTGTTTCAACAGTTTAATTGTGTGTGATTGATTGACTAACCGCTCATAGTAAACCTTCTCGCCTAGCCGAACTCCGAAATCACCAGAGAAAAGTGGGGGGGACAAAACATAGATATAATAATATGATATAATATGACAGGGACATGTATAATGGCTCCTACGCGTATATAAGTTATAATGTTACAATTTCATCTGCCCGTTATACTTGGACACCGTTTAATTACGTCTATGTTGTAACGGTTGTAGCTGTAGATTAAAGTTTCATAGTTATCACCTAATCATAATTATTTGTCCTTGTTTACGTTCCTTTTTGTTGGTGTGTTTTGTTGCTATTTTTAGCCATTAGCCTCTTCAGTATTGCAAAACGTTGAAAGAAAGAGAGACGACAAAACCGTAATAAACTCTGTTAAAAATAGAGCTGTTCACTGATTTTGGTTGGTATGTGTGGTTTGATTAGAATGGACTTTACGCCAGAGTAGCTAAGATGAACCTTGCGTCTCGGTGGTGCAACCAAACATCAACACAGCTTAAGTCTCAAACTAACTAGTTTCAACGTATTGTTTAGTGTGGACTTTGCACCCTAACTTAAGGTAGAACTTGCTGTACTTGTACTTTACTTGAGTATTTCCATTTTATGCTGCTTGTGGATGTGATGTTTTCAGTCGGCCATCTTTCATGTTGCTGTCAGAAGTTATGAGTCTAAATCTTTTATGGTGACCAGCCTAAGGCCTTTTATTGTGGCCGGCCTAAGGCCTTTTATTGTGGCCGGCCTAAGGCCTTTTATTGTGGCCAGCCTAAGGCACACCTGTGCAGTCCCCATGCTGTCTGATCAGCATCTTGATATGTCACACCTGTGAGGTGGATGGATGATCTCTGCAAAGGAGAAGTGCTCACTACTAAGTGCTCACACAGATTTTGACAGATTTGTGGACAATATTTGAGAGAAATAGGCCTTTTGTGCACATAGAGAAAGTCTTAGATCTTTGAGTTCACAAAAACAAAAGTGTTGCGTTTATAATTTTTTTCAGTGTAGATTATATATGTGATGCACTCTGGTCTCTGAGTGAGACCTGGCCATGTGTATACAGCTTCAGTACTGTGTGTTATTGTGAGGGGGGGCCTCCTCTGCTGCTACAATACGACCAGCTCACTGTGAGTAATGATTAAATCCTCTGCAGAGACGTTGTGTCCACACGATGTTTAAAAATCTTCTCTTCTCTCTGTCCTGCGGTCGTGCTTCATGTTGTTGTTGTTGTCCTGTCAAACCTGTTATCAGATCTGATTTCAACAAGTAGTCACAACATTTTAGACCCTGTTTACACGTCAAGCATCAGATATCTGGTAGAGTTCAAGTTATTGCATTTATTTGTACAGAAAACGCGAATCTCACGCAGAGAGAAGAGACTGCATCTGCAGCCTAAGACACGAACTCCAGTGACTCCGCCTGCGTGGCGTTACGGCTGCACCACAGTTTTGTTCTGTCCTCTGCTCGGCGTTAATTTCCACTGGAAGCCTCTCAGAAGCGCAGTATGTAGCCTGCGTTATTGACTTGTTAATTAGTCATTTTTGTGCTGCTTCTACCTCCTTCACAACTCCCTGTGTGTTTCAGTTTTTATTCAATTTTATTTATATAGCGCCAACTCACAACAACAGTTATCTCACAGCGCTTTTCATAAAGAGCAGGTCTAGACCGTACTCTGTGATGCTATTTACAGAAGCCCACCAAGAGCAGCACTAGGAGACAGAGGCAAGGAAAAACTTCCTTTAAGAGGCAGAAACCTCGAAGGCAGCCTACAAAAATATACAGACAGTAAAGGTGATGTTGCTACAGACTGAATGAATAATGGTACAGATATTTATATCTATATATTTATTATAACGTAAATATCTGTACCATTATATAGTAACATTCTTAATGATTATAATAACAATAATAACAATAGGACTAGTAACAATAGTTGTTGCAGCAGAGGGTGTCGAGCAGGAACACGGGGGCAGCAGGTGACCCGCAACCACAGATCCAGACTCCACAGCTCCAGAGCCAGAAACACCTGCAGGAAGTGATAGGAGGAGAGAGGAGAGGGACGAGAAAGCACAAGACTACCAGAAAGGGGAGAAGTTGTGTTAGTAACATGCAATAATGGGATGAGGTTGCATACAGAGGGAGAGAAAGAAGAGGAGAGAGGAGCTCAGTGCATCATGGGAAATCCCCCGGCAGTCCAGGCCTATAGCAGCATAACTAAGGGATGGTTCAGGACTCACCTGAGCCAGCCCTAACTATAAGCTTTATCAAAGAGGAAAGTCTTAAGCCTACTCTTAAATGTGGAGATGGTGTCTGCCTCCTGAACCCAAACTGGAACCTGGTTCCACAGGAGAGGAGCTTGATAGCTGAACGCTCTGGCTCCTAGTCTACTTTTGGAGACTCTAGGAACCACAAGTAACCCTGCATTCTGGGAGCGCAGTGCTCTGGTGGGGTAGTAAGGTACTATGAGCTCTTTAAGATAAGATGGTGCCTGACCATTAAGAGCTTTGTAGGTAAGAAGAATGATTTTAAATTCTATTCTGGATTTTACTGGAAGCCAATGCAAAGAAGCTAAAACAGGAGAAATGTGATCTCTTTTCCTGGTTCCTGTCAGAACACGTGCTGCAGCATTCTGGATCAGCTGAAGAGTCTTAATGGACTTTTTCAAGCAGCCTGATAATAAGGAATTGCAGTAATCCAGCCTAGAAGTAACAAATGCATGGACTAGTTCTTCTGTGGAGAGCCCCCAGCTGCAGTAGTGCACGGATCACAGGTAAAATTCATCCAGCCAGAGGGAAGGATCACCAACTGTTCAGAGCGCCGCTCATGATGGCGACACAACCCGTTGTAGGTGTCAGAGAGGGGATGGGGCGTACAGGGCAGGGACAGGAGATCACGGAGCGACCGGACACGCTGCAGGCGGTCGGTGGTCGTTCCCTCTGGCTGGATGAAACACGATCTGCTGGCATTTCCTCCCGCAAAACCCTCGTTTAAATTCTGCCACCTCCGTTGTGTTTGCTCCTGTTGTCATCTACGCAATAATTCTTAGTAAATCACCCATAACAGGTACGAAAATTGCACGTGCAATATTTTAGAACGCACTCGCACTTTAGTCCTCTTTATTCAGGGTGTTAGTAAATCTGTCCCAAAGTTTATTATTTATTATTAGTTGTCTCCACAGAAACTTCCTGTTTATCGGCCTTGTGCTTGAGGTACTAGCCGATGAGGATTATCTTAAAATGCCACATATCAGCAACGATTAATCAGCCGACCGATTTAATTAATTAATCTCCTCCCAGCTGGTATTGATAAATAAGACCAGAAGAAAATAGCTTGAGTCAAAGAAGATTTCAGGATCATAAATAATCTTGAATTTAAGTTTTTCCTGGAGCCTTCTCTTCTGTGTTTGATGGTGGTTGGATTTTTTTAATCTTCTTACAGATGTTGTGATTCATTAATAGTGCCTTAATCTTTTTGGTAAATAATAAATCTCCCCCTCTCTCTCTGCAGGCCTCATGTTTGTGGCGGTCACTGTTGTGTCGGATGGACTTTGTTGCCCAAAACCAGACGATGCACCAAACGTGAGTACAGACCGCCGTCGCCATCTGTCGTCCCTCTTTGACATAAAGGTAACCACCTCACAGGATTTAATGGGGTTCTCACGCGTCCTGGAAAACCTGGGAAACGCATGGAAAATGAGAGTAAAAAGTAAAATGTCCTGGAAAGTCTTGTGAAAGTTATTTGAACATTCAGTCAAACAACAGACATTGTATAAATGACGATTAAAGCAAAGTAACATTTGTTAAAACACAGCTTTTCGATCTGCACAGATTTTCAGCACACCTGTGTTTTTATCGTCAACCTGTGATCATTTTCAGCTGACGTGTTGCAATAAAACACCGGAGCAGCTGCATATTGAACAGAAAACTGCTGTACTTCCTCAATAAAACTCATCTGGACCATAGAAACATCAGCTGTCTGCTGCTGATTTAACACAGAACCTTTTCCTTTTGGAAGTTATTTCACCATAAAGTCAAATCTAAAATATAAAAGCTTTCACACACGGCTGCAGAGTGTTTAAATACTAATTAAGTGTTATTTCAATGATTTGCACTGAAACGGTTTCATTATTAAAAATATGTTGCACTAAATATTCAGTAACTTCTGTCCATAACAGAAATCAACTACAGGTCCCGTGGTGACGTGTTAAGAAGATGTGATGTAACTCGTATGGAGGCTCATGGGAACTGTAGTATTTAGAGATATTGATTGTACCAAACCTGATTGTCAGCACAGACGACTCTTGTCATTACAGCGTCGATCAGACATGAGCTGCAGATGTATTTTCAATCTGACGCAGGGCTGCAACTATTACTTTTCATTATCGGTTAACCTGCCCATTATTTTGGCAGTGAACTGATTATGAAGGGGGGTTAGTGAAAAACGTAAAAGTTGCAAAACCAGAACCCATTAAATTAACTTTCATGTATAACAAAAGAGTGAAAAGCTGGTATTTGGATGTTTTTGTACTACAAATGACTGAAACAGATTGATTATGAAAGTAGTTGCTGATTAATTTCCTTTTAACGATCGCTGCGGCTCTTATCTGATGTTAAACACAAGAAATGTCTTTAAACAACCCTAGAAATGTGGCTTCTCTGCATGTATGTCGGGTAAGAGTCATATCTCCGCCGCTGTCAGCTCATCAGACGCTCACAGAACTTTTTAGTTTGATCATAAAGCAGTGAATTGTTTTTTGTCGGCCAGTGGGGAACAGGTGTGAACATCCATCCTGAGGCTCTGCAGGTCAGACAGCAGACTTTATACACCGGCATCGGGCTGCGTCACGTCTCGCTGCTTTACAACGCAGATCAAAGTGTCCATCTGCAGAGCTGGATTTATGATCTGCTCACACGATTCACAGGATTCACAGTGACTCTGTACTTTACAGCTACCACGCTGGATCTGAAGTGTGAATGTGGAGGTAATTTAATCCACAGACAGAGTGTCGCACGCTGCGTTCTTCTGTCTGTTCAGCAACAAACATTTTCAGCTATTTAAATCTGCTGTACCTTGTTTTGCTTAAAGGTCCAGTGTGTAATATTTCTGAGGATTTATTGACAGAAATGCAAGATAAGATCCATAACTCTGTTCTCAGTGGTGTGTAAAGACCTGACATAATGAACCGTAATGTTTTTATTACCTTAGAATGAGACATTTCTATCTACAGGCGGGTCCCCGTTTCATGGAGCCACATTGCATTGCCATATTTCTATAGTTGCCGACAATGGACAAACGCAACAGAGCGCATTTCGTCATCACGGTGTTCTTCTTCTGCTTGTATAATTCTGGCAGTGTAGACACACGTCACTACATTGAATGTGTACGAAGAAGATGAAATAATACTACTAATAACTACAACTGCAAGCACTTGTAAGCGGGGTCCAAACCCCTCGGCGCCAGCCGCGCCCCTCGTCCCGCAGAGGCTGTGTGAGTTGACCGGGGCGCCCTGCTATGGCTTCGGGGACCCGTGGTGAATAAACGACCAGAGTTTGAAATTAAAGGGACTTGCGTTTACGGAGATGTAAAATGAATTTTTTCTTTTGAATTTTCCTCATCGTGTCTCCTCTCCTCCCTCCTCTGCTTGTCTCCTTGTCTCCTCCTGTAGCCAGATGTCTTCCTCGTTGCCATAACAACGCGGCGTGCAGGCAGACTAACCGCTGTGTGTGTCGACGAGGTTTCCACGGTTACCGCTGTCAGTTCTCCACGGAGACGTTTCCTGCGGCCGGGCGGTCGCCGACCTCCGTCCGTCCCACCAGCGTCCCACAAACGGCCCCCAAACCTGCTCAACGGCGTGCTACCAGAAGGATGGAAGTCCGTACAGCAGCCGGTTCCGGTCCCGGTTCTGGTCCTGCCGCAATGGAAGCACCGCCCGCCTCCACCAGACCTGCCACAATAACAAAGACCAGCAGCGAACCAGGTGCTTCAGACATGAATCCACCTCCTGCTCAAGCTGAAGGCCACAACAAAGACCAGGATGCTAAGATCCCCGACCCGGGTCCTGTTCCTGGAGATGTTTCCAAGGAGTCTCTACTCCAGGAGGAGAACCGAACCTCCCCAAAGAGTCGGAGAGCCGAGAGGACGGAAACACCCGAGTTTAACGACCTCCAGCCGGGAGACACAGCTGGTGACATTACAGGGTTTAAAACTTCAAACGTACAGTCTGATTCAGAACCAGAGGAAGCCCCGAGGTCTCAGGCCCGGGAAAGACCCACTGAAGGCCCAAATCTTGAGTCTCCTTCCTGGTCTGACACTGAAGGGAAGGCATCGCCAGGTTTAAATGAAAGTCCTAAAACTGATTCAGAGTCTGAGGTGGTGGAAAGATTAATAGCCCCTAAAATCCTGAACCTGGAGTCTAACTCGAGGCCTGAAGTGCATCAAGGACCAAATCCAGAGTTCAGTCCAGTGGAAGCTGTTGTGAGAGGAGAGAAGAAGAAGAAGGAGGTGAAGAAGCAGACGCTGAGGTAAGATAACTCCTCTTTCCTCCATCTCTTATTAATATCTCTCATTATCTCCAATAACAAAAAGTAAAGTACTTATACTTTACTTCTCCATCTTTACATTTATTTGAGAGCTTTAGTTACTATTTAATTATAAGATTTTACATTTTACAAAAGTACAAACTCTGCACTGTGAAAATACTCTGTTAGAAGTAAAACTCCTACTTCAGTAAAAGTGTGAAAGCATAATAAAAGAAAAAGCTTTTTACAAAGTACTAACACCACACTAAAAATACTGTTACAAGTAAAAAATCCTGCATTTGAAAAAGTTACTCCAGTAAAAGTGTGTAAACATAATCAGAAAAAATTACAGTACATGATGATAACACAAGACAGTAAATCTGCAGTTTTCTGTTGAGGCAGCAGGTGGAGCGCTTCACCTGATAATACACACTGTAAGTACTACACTGCAAGCTGTGCTAAAATAATACACTCTACTCCTGTGATGGAAAGTATATTTACTATTCTGAAGAACTTGAACTTCCAATCAATGCATCTTTATACTTCTACTCTGCCACATCTCAGAGGTAAATATTGTTCTTTTTACTTCACTACATTTGTCTGAAAACCACGTATTTGCTGATCTTGAATGTTGGTGATAAACTGTAGGATGAAGTGTGCCTGAAAAATCCTTTCTGATGATAAATAAACTGAATTAAACTTGATTAAAATACCCAGAAGGATATAAAGCAGTAACATACAACATAAATGCAGCAGGAAAATTGATCCACTAACACCAGATATAGATGGATAGAATAGAGAAACACTAACAGGAACCCTTTTCTGCACTTTCATACTGTGAGTACATGTTGCTGATAATGTTTACATACTTTTACTTACATAAAGTTTTGATTGACTTGGACTACTGTTAAAGTAAATGATCTGAGTATTTCTTCCACCGCTGTGTCCCACTATGATGCAAAAAATATTAACCCGTTCTCATCCCATCTCGTCCCATATGGACACTTGGTCAAGACCCCTTGGCGTAGCTTTTTAACGCCCTGGGTACCCTTTAGCGTTGTGTAGGGTTCTGCGGTCAACTTCAAGAGAATAAATATGAGATGTCCAGTAAGACTTTCAAAATAAAACAAGTGGTAAAAGGAGACTAATTATTCTGCTTTTCCAGTCCTATATTGTAGCTCTGTGACACCTGTATGGCAGCTTTGCATGATTCAAAGTAAAAAAAAGAAAAAAAATTCTATCTAATACTGGTTCTTCATGTAGGCCTTCATTTCAGCCTCTGTCTGAAACAAGCTGTAGATGCTCCTGTCTCTTTAAGGCCCCCCCTCTCAAAGCCCACTGTCTTCTGATTGGCCAAGACCTGAAACATGTTACCAGGCTGTTGTTGTCGCTGGGCGGAACAGGCAGACTGAGCGTTGCTGTGCTGTTGCTATGGGAGCACATATATGGAACAGCGTCTCCGTCTGGCTCCGTGTGTCGATGAACGGAGCCGTTGGTAGAAAAAGCAGTTGAAAACGTTCAGAACAGGAGGAAACCTGAGGTTTATGCTCACAGGGATTTCTTTTAAATACTTTAACCTCATTATTTGAAGCTTTGGCCACGTTTAACATGAACATCCAACATTATAACGTTGTAGATATAAGTCACATAATATGGAAAAGTATAACAGGTCTCCTTTTAAACCGCTTGGTTAGGTTTAGGAAACAAAAGGCACCAAAACCGCTTTAACCACTGTTTTCAGATTTTTCTACAGATCTTATACATGCAGGTTTTATGTCCCGGTTACCAGTGAAGGTGATCTTATGGAGATCTGGTCTGATCTTGTTAGTCCCAAATAACCACCACGATTGGACTTGCCTTTAAGGACTTGCGTTACTGCCCAACACAGCCTGTGATTTGGTGTCAGACGCCAAAGGACGTGACAGAGCGTAGCTATTTGACGCCGTGGGACTGAGAATGGGATGAAAACACACGAGGTGTCACAAACTACGCTCAGATGACTTTTTATAAAGCTCTCATGGGCGTCAAGTCTGAGTGACCCAGCTTGACGAAACCCGGTAACGTTTCTGAAAAGGCCAACAGACGGCAAAATGTCCGACTGAAGAGGATTTACGTCCTGCATCAGAGAGTTTGAGTGTTCTGTCAGCATGTGAAACCTGATTTCCCTGAGACTCTCCTCAGTGTTAACAATCAACATAACCCGGAGTCAGAGGTCAAAGGTCGTGGAGGTGAGAGGCCAGCGCCAGGGGTCAGGACAGACTGTGGGAAAACTGACCACAGGGAGCTGATTCTGCAGGGATTCTGGGTAGTGTAGTTTGCTCAAACAGGCTGCAGGATCTCGTGTAAACATTAACATCCTGGTGTTTTACTATGTTTGGGAAACTGGGTGTTTTAATAACACTGACTGCTGATCCGAAGGTTTTTACAGAATCCTCAAAGACTCTACTAACATCTGGAAGAAAAAATATTATATTTTGACCATGTGTTTGGTCACAAACCAACATATTGGACGAGATGAGAAGTCCGGATCCACCAAAGTTGTTCCAGGTCATCCTGAGGGGAACATGAACCTCCTTTTATCACAATCCAACAGTTGTTGGGTAAATGTGGGTTAATTCAATGTCTCTCTTCTGGAGAAATGTACAGCTTAAGTAATATTGTATGCTAGAACATGAGCTACAATATCTCACAGCCCTTCAGTTTTATCTGTCCACCCTGTGTAACTCGTAAAAAGTGACTGTCTCATAACAAACCCGCATCTGTAACGTTTTGAGTTCAGATACACAACAGGAATGAAAAAATAAACTTGCATGAGACCGGCGGGCGTCTCAGAGTGTGTGTTAGTCATCAGTTCTGGACTCCAGAAACAGATCAATCTGCTGCAGCGGTCTGGGCTGCTTTTCGTCACACTATTTACGGCCATTTTAAATCATTTCAGTTCAGACAGAAATAATTCTCAGAAACACTCACAGTTTGTCCTTGAAAAAATATATATATAACCCTCCCACATTACTCTCCATTTTAGAACAATCCTACCAGCCTTTCATGCCAGTCGATAGATTAATCTTCAAATGGCAACAGCAACCGAATGTGCACATGTATTTGGTGGCAGATTCACCATGAAAATGTGTTTTACTTTGTTGTTACAGTATTTGCATTTAAAATCATGTTATTTGCTGGTACTGTGTCCCTGCTGGTTGTCCTCATAATAGACCTGTATTGTCGTTTTTTTTAACGCTATGTGTTACAATTTTTTAACGCTACAATTTTCTGCAGTAATAGACAAAAGCAGCTAGCTAGTTCAGCTAACGTTTGCTTAATTCACAGTCTCTGGCTTTCCAGCTGACTAAAAACAAAACCAGACCTGTTCATGAATAATATCATCCTAACTTTGTCAGTGGTTTTTAAAGCTATGTGGCCAGAAACAATTTTTAACAATAAAATTAGTAGCTAACAAACTTATTTTTGAAATAATAGCTCATTGATTTAGATGAAAGCATCTAGCTAGTTCAGCTAACGTTAGCTTCATGAGTTGGCAAACGCTGTCTCTGGCGGACTTTTTAAAATGTTTCCAGCTGACTTAAAACAAAACAAACCCTTTTGTAAACATGTATGATATCATGCTAGCAGATGAAGGTAAAGCTAAAATAGTACACAGTGGGCGTGCAAGTGGTGAACAAGGCTTTTTTAACATAACCTAACATAACCACGCAAACTAATTGATGCGCCTTGGCTAAGTTAGTTTGGTTATAGCTTAGTTTGCAAGATAACAGGACACTGTTTAATCCATCAATTTTTAAATTTTGCTCTTGTGTGTTTTTGTTTTTTGAAAGACCTAAAGGTTTGGCTTCCTCAACTCATTACCATCGTTGATATTTACTGAAATCCAACACTTCTGCTTTTCATTTGGATTAATGTGTCTCAGAGTAGAAATTTAACATCAGTTTTGTTTTGTGTACTAATACACAGAATTCACAGCATGTGGGGTCATGAACACTGGTTTAAAATCCTGGATAATTAGAAACCCATTGACCAAAATGTGATCTGATCTATGTAAAGAGCATTTCAGCCTCATGTTGCCGCCATCTATATCTGTGTGTTTTATCAGTCTGTACTATATATATATATATATATATATATATATATATATATATATATATACACTGAGGTATTCTGTGATATTTCTGTGTTTTTGTATGTAACAGTCTGAGGGAGGCCCAAGCGCTGCTGTTGAGGAAGTCACACGGAGGTAGTGGAGACAAGATGGCCGCCCTTCTGATGAAGCACATTGAAAAGGAGAGGAAGAAACTCACCACTGTGACCTCCTCTTCCTCCTCCACCTCATCATCTTCAGTAAAAACCAGCGTGAATACTTTCCACACTCAGAAGGGCCAGTACACCGTCCGTGTCACTGCACCCACAGGTCAGCTTATTAGACAGTTTTCTTTGATTATGAACTTTATTAAATTAACTTTCAGTCACAAACGCAACAAGCTCGCTTAATCAAACAAACTGAATACGCTAGTTTGTCCCAAGCGTCCCTGGTTTTTAGCCTGGTCTGTATTTAATGTACAACCCCATTTCTACCAGGAAAAGAAAAATGTATGCAAGATAGAAATAAAATTACACTAGTCAAAAATGTAACATGAGTAAGTTTAAATTTTGACACACCAGTAATACAATTACATACAAGTAATTTGATTTGTATCGTGGCTAATATCTATATTTTCTCTGTTAGGGGGTGAAGTCAAAAACAGTCTATAGTACATATATGACATTTTTTGGTGAGTGGCCTCCTTACTGTATATACAATTTGGATTTTTGATTTCCGTCTATAATTCATGCGTGTTTAAATTGCAAAGATGGACAAATGTATTGATAAAATCTTTGCTTTCTTGTATACAATAACCAATGTTGGGAAGGTTACTTTGGAAATGTAATAGGTTACCGATTTACAAGTTACGCTTTTAAAATGTAATAGTAGTGTAACTATTTCAGTTACTTTATCAGCTGTTGTTCAATAGAACCAATCAGAAGCGTCAGGACAGCATCAAACTTCACTAAACAGCTGTGGCTGGAAACGGCAAAATAAGACAGTGTGTACATAAGAACATGCAAAGCAACAAAATGAATATTATTTGACATATAGTCGAGCTTTTTACAGAAAACACTCAGATGTAACCCCCAATGTAATCATAAACATTTACATAAGTAACTGTAATTTAATAATGTAAATAAAGTGCTTTACAAAAACAATACAATTAAAATACAAACAGTATAATAAAATTTAAATTGAAACACTGAAAAGTAAATACCACTATAGAAAGACACCAAAGATAAACGAACATTCAGGACTCATACGCAGCAGTGAATAAGTAGGTCTTCAGCTTTGATTTAAAAACCTCATTTGAACATGCCAGTCTAATATCTGCTGGAAGACTGTTCCATAATGTTGGAGCAGGAAAAGAAAAAGGCTCGCTCACCAACCGTTTTCTTCGGTTTTTCTTCCTCTACCGTGTAGGCACATTAGAATTCAAAAGATCAGACAGATATAATGGTGCAAGGCCGTTCACTGTTTTGTACGTTAACAACAAAACCTTAAAATCTGCTCTAACCTGAACAGGGAGCCGGTGCATGAATAAGGGTCTCAGCATCTTTAAGTGCCAATATTGATCTAATCTTGCGATTCTTCGGAGATGAAAGAAAGGCTACTTTTGTCATATCTTTAATATGCAAATCAAATGAAAGTGATCAATCAAAAACGACCCCGAGACTCTTTACTCTATCCTTGCAATGAATGACCAAATCATCAATAGATAGAGCAAACTGGTCTCGGTCTTGATTTGGTCTCAGCCCCTAAAAGTCTCGGTCTTGTCTCAGTCTCGATAAACTCTGGTCTTGGTCTTGACTTGGTCTTGGTTTGGGCGGCCTTGATTACAACACTACTGATGATGTTGGGCACTAATTAGGCTAGTTATAACCTTTTTATATACAGTCTATGGTTATAACCTGCTCAGGGATGTAAATTAGCTCTTAATCTAACTCTGGTACATTTACATTGAAGTCAGCGTTGATTAATGTGCATTGTTCCTGGTAAATAACTAAATAAATAAAATGTTCACGGATTAGAGTTACCTTTATTTTGTATTTTCGTGTCGTCGGCAGCTAAAGCGGTGAGACAGAAGAAAACAGGGATAAGATAAAGAAGGTTTGGCTTTGGATCGCTGGCCAGTTAACGTTAGCTGCCTTATGTTTTTCAACTTCTCATAAATCTATAAAGCGACTCAACCGACCAATCACAGCCTGGATGGGGGGGGGGGACGTTAAAAAAGTTTGACGTAGGCCTACTACAACAAATCATTAAATGTTGAACAATATTATTATTGTTATATATTCATATATTTTATATATATATATATATATATATATATATATTATAAGTTAATACTTAGCATTAACAAATTAGAGACAAATATAGATAATTTTGCTTGCACAAGGATTAAATAAATAAAAATAATCGACAGAAATGAAACCGCTGAAACTGGATTTAAAATTCAATTAATTTAATACACTGATTTACACTAGTTCCTCCTCCAGGTTGTGGATAGAGCCTGTGCAGTGGACAGATGTAGATTTAGATCCAGTGCGCACCCCTTGTTCTGTTTTACTAAAGTTACTGTTATAAATATTGTTTAATGTTTAACTTTGTTCAGGTTGAGAAGCACACATTTCAAAACGTCAGTATTTTGTGCATTTTCCTTGACAATCAAGCAAGTAGACTCATAGCACCATTTGTTCTAATCGAATCACAATATGACTTTTTCTCCAAATCGTGCAGCCGTAAACTTGACATATTAAAGTCATGAATAAATCTCAGGTAGGGGTATCTCAGCTTTTATTGTCCGTACCTTCTCTACTGTAAGTATCCGTCCTACATTCCTCCGTGACCAAAACTTGCTGTGTATTTACTGTGTTTAATGTTTATCTGGTTAAAGATACGAGAGCAGACGTTGTAATCGAGCTGTCTCATGTTTGGACAAGTTAACAGGGGCTCGCAGTGCATTTAACACGCATACCACAACACACGGGTCATTCTGTATAATAACTAGTGCTGTGAAGCTGATACGGTGGTGCTGAGGGACAAACGCTACACGTCTGTCAGACATATATTGTTATGGAAAAAAACAGGCTGATTTAATGGAGCTGGAATGCCTGTTTTTTGTTTTTTTACTGTGTGTGAACTTCAGATAAGGTGACTGTTCAGCTCAACCTTGATCACGGTGATTAGACCAGTAACAGTTCCTGTTATTGTCCAGCTGTGGAGAGAACGGACTGCGCTTCAGTATAAAAATCAGTTATTAATCATTTCTAATTTGTTTCTTTAAACCCCAAGTTAAAGCCTCCCCTGCTTCCTGGTCTCTGTTCCTCTAAATGGGACCATAATTTACTAAATGAACATCATGCTGTGTTGAAGAAGACTTGAAACTAGCGACTGAGACCAGAAACTCATCAGGAAAGTGTTTACTGAGGGAATAAATCAGCTGACAAGTAGAAACATTTTCTCACAGACTTCTAGACAATCACACTTGTTTCTGCAGCCGCTGGAGTCGCCCCCTTTAAAAACTCAACGCTGCTTCTTCAGGTTTAGTTTGGACTCTTGGGGACAGAAATGGGAACTGATTTAGGAAAAAGGCCGTTACAGATTAACAGTTCCTGAGTCAGTGATCCTTTCCTAACTTTAGCTGGATAACGTCTCATTATAAAACATAGTGTGAAGGCTTGATGGAACAAAAGGATCCTGATGCAGCTGTTTGATTGGAGGAGATCGTTAAATTCAAGAAATACATGAAAAACATGCTGACGTCAGCCCGCAGCCTTTATTATTAACTTTCCCGAGCAGAGTTGGGGTTTCTGCCGGGGTCAGTGAGGGAGGAGGAGCCACCGCCGCTGCTTTTCTCTTTATTAATATTTTGTTTTATTTTTGACAGCATCAGCGCTCCGCTGGATGCAGGATATGCGGCGGAGACTCCGGAGGTTACCAAAACCTCTCAGTCACCTGACTTGAAGTTCAGTGACAGTTGTGTGTATGTTTCATTAAAACACTACAAAAATCAGCGATTAAAAGCCGTTTAGCTCGGCGAGATGAGAAAAGTGGCATCGGTTGCTAGGTAACAGACATAAAAGTTGATAACCGCTGTCGGATGGACTGTTTAGGATTTCCTAACCTGAGATAGGATGAAGGGAGATAAGATGGAAGCCAGTGTAAGATCTGAGAACTGGACTGATGTTCTCTCCTGGTCTAAGTGAGGACCACGTTACAGTGATCGTTAGTTAATTTACGCCGACAATTATTTTATCGCACGCTAACGCAGTTGAGTTAAGAGAGAGTGTTTGTGTTGAGGTCAGAGTCCAGGACTAGGGCAACATTTCGGCCTGGTTTGTGGTTTTTAACGACTGAAGCTCTCGTTCGAGTCACCGGAGTGAAGCATTAACAAACACAGAGGCTTCTTGCAGGTGGAGTGTGTGTCATGGTGCTGCTGTAATAATGTGCTCACAGTTGTTGTGGTTCATGCTTCACACTGCTCACTGTGTGTCTGCAGTCGGTCGGGACATGAGCTCATAGACAAACAGCAGCAGAAACAACCGGCCTCTATTCCACCAAAACACCTCGCGGCCCTCTGCACAGCCGGGGCCCCTGAGGGGGAGTCTGGGGTCCCACAGGAAAACCACTTCAATCACACTGTTAGCTGTGATTCGTTTCCATTCAGCCACAGTTTGTGTTTTCACACAGCTCTCTTTCAGTGTATTACACATTGCAATAAGTGCATTCAACCGCGTGGATACAACCCAAGTACATCAATCTACTTCCTGGTTTATGTTTCATGCTCTGCAAACTAAAGCTAAAAGAAATCTTAAAGAGTGAAAGTCTGGCAGAAAATCAAAATAACTTCACAATAAAAGCCCCCCGTGTTGGTCTAGCAGCAGCGTAAGGAGGCTTTCACATCTGCCTCGTTTGGTTCGGACTTTCAGACTATTTAGTTTGATCTGAACCAAAATCACAGGTGTGAAACTAGAAATTAACTTTTTGGCTCACCTGCCAATGGGACTGGTAGATGGAAAAATCCACCGGCCAAACATATTTTTTACTGGCCAAAATAATAAATTGCCTTTTTATGTCACGTAAACATTTGTTTCAGTACTTTTAATTGAGATAATAAAGGTATTCTGTCAAATACAAAGTTAAAGAAGACACCAGAATGAATCTTAAAAGTACTTAAGACATAACAGTTAAATGTTTTATATACTTACAAGATGCTTATTAATCATTCAACTCAAATCTCCTTCTTAATATTTCTTTTTATGTTCTGCTTCAGCCTCATTTTTGTGAAATACTCTGTTTAGCAACACATCATCCGTCCTAAACCTGTCGCTCTGCTTTTCTTCTTCTTGTTTTATTTGGGGTGCCGTTGACTTCCCTTCACTGTCACAGAGCAGTTCTACATGCTGCCACCGGCTTTACCGGAGGGGGACGTAGGGTATAAATAAACGGCAGATTTAAGGGGAAATATTTTAAAGGGTGGACATCGGGAGAGAACGGTAAAATATGGGAGAAGCCCGGGGAAAACGGGAGGGTTGACAGGTATGCACATTACAGTGGTAGCTAGCTAGCTAAATGCTAAAAACAGTCCAGGTACTCGGAGTGCGATATGACTGCTCCTGACTCCAATCCCCTAATGCCCGCCCCCTTTACATATCTACGCCAATCAAACACAAGAAACCTGAAATAAACATAAACAACAACCAACGAACGCCCCTAATCTGTGTGTGACACGATTTTAGATCCCTCAGTACAGCGGGGACCAATTTCAGTGCGACTCACAACAAAAAACAATGCTGAACCAACGCTGTTAGCTACCGTCAAAAAGATATTATATGGCCATATCGTACCGAATACATTTACCTACGTTTACGGGTAGCCTTCCAACATTTAGCTGCCAAATGGAAAATCTACCCGCATTTGACGCTTGGCAGGTGTTAATTTCCAAATATTCCCCCGGAACCAAACAGACAAAATTTGGTCCCACCAAAAGTGGTAGTCTTGGTCCGGATCAAATGGAATCATTGTTCAGTTTGTTTCTAGTGTGAAATCATATTTTTTGGGATGGTTCTAACTTTCAGACCATTTACAGAAAGTGCCGGTGGTTCCCGAGAAAACTGGAAACAAACAAATACACCAAAAAATGCACTGGAATAAGGACACAATTAATCTCCCGTGACAGGTCATGTTTTAAAAACAGCGGCGGCCGGACCTTGGTTCAGACTTTCAGGTGTGAAAAGGCCCTTAATCCAGCTCTGATCCATCTATGTCAGTCCCTCCTGTGAAGGCGGACTCCGCCACTAACAATGAAATCTTCATAAAGACATAAAGAGCCTAAGTCACTTCTGCTTCCGGCCCATAGGACCTTATTTTGGAAAAAATATGTACAGTAGTCAACGGCGAGAAACGACTTATTTTTTTATCCTGTCTAGGTAAAAAGTCTAAATAAAGGTATCCAAACAAAAGAGTGAATCCAAGGAAACGGGGTAATCCTAAAACGGAGAACAAATAATAATCCACAAGGTAAATCCAGGAAACACAGAGAACAAGGCACAGCTGAACGCTCAACATAGACAAAGGACGTCACAAAAACTGAACAGCGCAAGCAAACATTTAAACACCAGGTAACGAGCAGGGCGGGAACATAAAACCGGTGGATCACATCAGGCACAGAGACAGGCAAGCAGGTGAAACCAAATGAGGGGAACAGACAGGACCAGACCAAAATGCAGAAACATAACTGACAAAGACAAAACACAGTCAAATAATAAATCCCCGGGCAGAGAACACAAATCATCACAAGGTAGACGGAAAACTAAATATTCCAAATGAACTACAATCAAACCAGAAACAGACTAACACTAGATTAAACAGAACGCAAAGCAGACAAGACCAACATTAAACCAACATTGAACAAGGAATAAATACAAAGATGCACAAATCCCAACAGATCCTGTTTGAACTGAGCCCTGATTAAACACAAACTGTATTGGGCAAGTTACTCAGAAATTGTAATATATTACTAGTTACTTAGTATTACTTTTAAGAGTAATATTACTTTACTTATTACTGGGTGATAAAGTAACTAGTTACGTTACTCGTTACGTTACTTTCCAGAGTTTCCTACAGAATTACAGCGGGGGGGTAAACTTTGTGCAGCGGTGTTCATGAGGGAGAAAGAGGGAGCGAGAGGAGGTGCAGCACGAATATATGCGCCTCAATCAAAGATGATTTTAAATACGCCTTGTAAAAAAATCAACGTGTGGCGGTCCGCTAATTATGGGAAACGCCGCTTTCACCACCACCACCCTTCATTCCCAAATGAACACCACCGGCTAAAATAAAAAATAAAGCAAGTAAATCCCGACTTTTAAACAGCGGTTTTACTGCACATGTAGCCTGTTTTATAAGAGCAGTGTTGAGTTGTTACTAAACTCCGAGCATCAGTGACAGCAGCTGCTGGAGTTTCTTTGTACAAGTTTCACGTTGCTGTGCTGCTTCAGCAGATAAATCGGATCAATAAATCAGATGTAGAAATGTTCACGGTTGAGAGTTTACAATGGATTATAATGTTCTTTGCATCTTAGACTGTGACACAATAATGGCAGCAGCTGCTTCCAGCTGTGGAAAGAACGCCTCTCTCCCTCGTTCGTTTGGCTCTCAGCGACATGAACAACAAAATCGGGTCCAGCTCGTGGATTCACGTCAACGATGGTGCGTTCAGTAACGAGTAACGCAGCGTTACTTGCATTAGTAACTAGTAATAATATTACTGTTTTAGAAAAGTAATTAGTTACACTACTAGTTACTGGAGAAAGTAATATTATTACAGTAACGCATTACTGCCCAACACTGGTCGTAAATCAGTAAAGTTACGCGTTGTTTTGTGTGAAAACCGTTCAATGTCTCATCTCTCGTCTTGCACAATATACGTCAACAACAAGTTAGCACGGTAATGCTAAGCTAACGTTCATTACTTGGTTGCTGCTAGCTAAATAACTTAGCTATGTTCGACGCAGAAATTTATCTTGCCTGATGTGTTTAATCCAGCGACTCAGTCATTTTATCCCATCATCCTCTCATGGAAGTTCTTTGACGTTAGCTTCAGTCACGTTAGCTTCAGTCACGTTAACTTCAGTGATTGAGAGAAAAGACTTCATATATGTGACTTTTGGGTTTGTGGTCTTTTGTAATTATGTATTTTCACAGTCTGATGCTTCAACAGTTTTACATCAAACTGCGACTTTCTTGACTTTTAAATGTACATTTTAAATTGACCAACATCTTGTGTGTAATTCAGAGCACAACAGGATCAAAAAATTAGCCGTTCCTTGCCGTTGACTACCGTACATATTTTTACTTTCCCATGGTGGTCCACCGGAAGGGGCGGGGCTTAGGCTCTCCTTACAACCGGCGGTGGTGCTGACTAGCTTCATTAGCAAGGAGAATCTGTAATTCACATCAAATGTGATAGTAACCGGGACGCTAAGCGACGAACAGGCTTAAAACAAAATCACCAATCAAATGAGCAGCTGACGCTGGTTAAATGTACACAGAGCAGCAGATACGAGTCGCCTCTATGTTGATTGACAGGTCGCCATGGTAGCCTCCCCTGCTTCCTGGTCTCTGTTCCTCTAAATGGGACCATAATTTACTAAATGAACATCATGCTGTGTTGAAGAAGACTTGAAACTAGAGACTGAGACCAGAAACTCATCAGGAAAGTGTTTACTTACACTTAATAAGAATAATAATAGTAATACATTTTATTTGTAATGCACAAACAAACCAAATCTCAAAGTGCTACGAGGTAAAAACATCAACATAAGACAGATTATAGAAGTTAAACACTAGTGG
The DNA here is from genome assembly GCF_014851395.1 of Micropterus salmoides. Lineage (NCBI taxonomy): Eukaryota > Metazoa > Chordata > Actinopteri > Centrarchiformes > Centrarchidae > Micropterus > Micropterus salmoides. The sequence goes on from NW_024042261.1 coordinate 39,732,087, forward strand.
AACTCATCCGTTCTGCTAATTAGAAATGCTTTAAGTCCTCCAGCAGTTAGTTTGTGTTATTGTTTGCTGTTGTTTGTTTGAGATTTAACAACACAAGCATTAAAGTTTGACTTGATGAGAAAATGTTCATCAGACTGTTCTGTGCGGTCGCTGGGATGCAGAGCGTTGATCGTGGCGAGCAGCAGGTTTTCTTGGATTCCTGCGTTTTGAAGTCTGTCTCAGGCGTCTAACTCTTCTTTGCAGTCGGGAGCTTCTTTTAGCTTCAGCATGTTTCGTGAATGTCGACTCCCCCCTGAAACCCAAACCAGGGGTTGCATCATCATCCTGACATCCTCTCAACCGTCTGTAATGAAACTGTGTGCGGAGATACGAGCTCTCGGCTCACGCCAAGATGAAAAAAAAAAGAGCAGAAGAAAAGTAAGGAGAGAGGGAGAAACGCATACTGATACTCTCTCGCTCAGTGTGGACTGATGGACCAGTTCCCTGCTAAACATTTAGTTTGGAGCCGAGCCCAGTCCTGCACACTGCTTTCAATTATCTCTCTACCTCCCTCTCTCTCTCTCTCTCTGCTCAGACACACTGTCTCTCGCCCGCTCAGGAGTGTTTTTAGGGAACAGTCGAGTTCGGAGAGAGAGGGGGGGGGGGCGTCTGGTTGTTTTCTTCTTCCTTCCTTCCTTCCTATTTTTCCTGCGACACTCGTTTTCACTCCACCACAGAGTAAGAGAGAGAGAGAGAGAGAGAGGGAGGGGGACGAGCGAGGTAGGGTTAGAGCTAGAGGGGAGAGGTCTGGACGATGCAGAAACTCTGACTGCAACTCTCGAAATGCTGCAGCCTCGACTCTGCTGTTTTCTGTCGTCCGTCTTCGCCGTCTTCACCTCTTCTCTTCTGGCAGCAGATGGACAGGCGGCCACGGGAGGAGGAGGAAGAGGAGTGGAGAGGATCCAGGTGACGTTCACGCCGACCATCTGCAAGGTGCGCTGCAGCCAGGAGCGATGTGTCAACTACTGCGAGCGAGGCAACCTGACCACGCTTTACAGCGGCAGCGAGGGAGGAGGAGAAAGGAGACAGGGCTCCCACGGACCGGGCTTCAGAGTCTGTAAGTTCAGATTTGTGTTTTTATGTGTGGCGGAGACTCACCTGATCTCAGGTAGCCGGAGGTTTCCTGGTCGCTGACGAGCTACTCTCACTTCTGTCATGGTGTGGTTGCATGAAAACACCTGATTTACTTTCACACCTGAGAGTCTGCACCGGCGTTCATGTTTTGATGCAGTCTGTTAGCTTTGGTTTGGTTTTAGATTCAGCGCACTGAAGAACTTTACATGACAGACTTGCATCCTGGCGTCTCCCTGTACTTGACATTGATTGGTTTGCAAACAGACGTTCATCTAACTTCAGCTTGTTGTCAGTTTGGCGGGAAGCTCTGACAGGAATGTCATGTCCAAAATGGACTGGTTCCAAACTGCTTCAGTCGGTTTACTGTTGAACTTAAACACTACTGCACTTAAAAACTAAAGAAAAAGCTCCAATATTCTGGAATAGCTGAATTTAATTTGAGCTTCTTTGTTGTTGTAATGAACTTTGCATCAGTAAAACTTGATAGACAAGAATAAATGAATGAGGAATGACTACCAAGCTACTTTCCTGATCACAGAGGCTGCCGTCAGCTCGTCCTGACCGATCCTGTCGGGAGGTTCACGCGTAAACGCACTTCGCTATTAATCAGAAGGTTCATTTCTGTGACAAAGACCCACAGATATAACTCTGCACATCACTAGAACCCACCTCTGCAGCACACAAGAGTAGCGTAAAGCTCTACAATTCACAGAAGTAAGTAAGTTAAGTGTCTTGCTCAGGGACACGTTGGTTTCTCACAGTGGATTCGAACCCGGGTCTCTCACAACAAAGGCCTGTGTCTTATCCACTGCACCATCACCACCGGTTCGGAGATGATCCGACCCAGTCGTTTAACCTCTGAACATTCAAGCGGCCCGTCAGGTCCTGGCAGCAGCTTTCTGTCTGTGCACACAGCTGCTACGTTTACTCCCCCGTCTGAAAGCCAAAATCCTCGTGACTGGACCATTTCAAGATACAGTCACCACAGCGGGTCCAATCAGCGCCTCTGTCAGAGCAGCCAGTACTAAATACTAATACAGTACTTAATCCACCGATCGATTATAGTCCAACATAAACGGTCTTTGATCCAATCCAGTAAAAACATTTAGTCCAAAACACATGATTCCATCAGTAAATCCTCAGGGACGGCAGCCGCATCGCTTCAGACGCGGCTCGTTTGTCATTATAACCAGAATAACTCTGATCTGAATGTAAACGGCTACGATAGCTTGTATTCAAATTAGCCGCTGAACTCTTGACAGCTGATCCGACCCAACAGGAGCTCACGTGTCCCTTTCACAGCCTACAGCAGCCAATGAGAGCCCGCGCTGTGAGGAAGGGCCGGCCAATGTTATTTCCTGCGTAGGCCGAGCCAATTGCAACCAGCTGTGCCGATGACTGGCGCTTCCTGGAGCCAATAAACATCCAGCTTTAAGTAGGAAGTTCATGATCTACCAGCGAAAACACACGACGCAGCAGCAGCCGCCTGCCGCCAAGGGGCGGGGCTGTTTTAGAAAAAATACGCTAAGACACACACTCATGGTATGAAATGTAAACTTGTTCGAGGTAAGTTGAGGCTTTATGCTGCGGCCCTACAGTGTTTCCCAGCTGTAGTTGTCTGCAGGCATTTGTTAGCAAACATTTTCAAGCGGAAATGATAAATCTAATAGTTTTAATGTGTTTAAACTCATATTAATCAGTTCCAGTAGCTCTTACAGTCATTCTGACTTTGGGGTCAGACACTCAAGAGTGTCTCTTTCAGAGACGCCCAAAACCCGGCAGATACTCCAGATGGTTTAAGAACTGTTGTAGATCTGTAATCGATGCTCTGTTGATGCTTGTATGTTGTTCCTCAAATGTAAGTTGCTTTGGATAAAAGCGTCTGCCACATGAGGAAATGTAAACCACATTCAGTTAACTTTGGATCTGCCTTGAGTCGGCGTTTAGCATGAATCTTACAGGAATGTTAAGAGGTCACAGTTTGGTTCCTTGTCAAAGGCTGCGATCAGACGGCAGCCAAAGTGACCCAAATACGATTTTTTCGCCCACATGTGACTCAGATCTGATGTTTTTATGACCGTGTGAACAGGCCAAGTCACATGGAATCAGTTTGGAACTGTGCCGCTTCCATATGTGGTCCGAATCTGATACAGATCAGATCTTTTTAAAATGCGACCTCAGTCTGGACACTCGGGTCGAATTTGATGCGACTTCGACGTCACTGCAGAGCAGCTGTTCTGCTGCAGAAGGAGCCGCGCTGAATGAAGAAGCTCCACAAAAAGCCATAATCAAACATGTGTCTCTCTTCCTCCTCCACCTCGCTGTCATCTGCTCACATCTGCTACATGTCCGAGCGGACACAGTGGCGGGGGGGGGGGGGTTGTACAGCGCCAGAAACTGTAATGAAAAGAACAGAAAGTTGTGAAGAAATGTGACCCGTGAGAGGACGATGAAGCTAACCGGAGCTGTGCTGCTCCTTCTTTACTTCTGCAGCCTGAAACAGCTGCTGCTGCTGCTGCTGCTGCTGCGGCTGCTGCTGCTGCTGCTGCGGCGTGACGTCCTGTTATTATTCTGCGCCTGCGGGTCACTTTCAGGCCGCGGACAGTTCACACCGGAGTCTGATATGGGCCTCATTAAATGTGAACTGTCAAACAAACAAATCGGATCTGGGGAAAAAAATCGGAATTGAGCGTTAAGGCCTGCCGTCTGAACGCAGCCTTTGTCTCTCAAATCCTCACGCTGCCCATTTTTCCTGCTTCTAACGCATCAACTGTGAGGACACGATCTCCACCTGCTGCCCGATGGATCCCACCCACTGACGGGTGCCATGGTAACGAGATAATCAGTGTTCTTCGCTTCATAATGCTCCTGCACAGTGAGGGTTGATGGCATTAAAGCTCGATTTATAATCTCTGCCGTCCTTTTTATCCCGGCGCCGAGTGTGACAGGAGAAATGAGGAGACTTTAGGGGCATAAAACGCCATAAAATAGGAATAAAATACAAGAAGAGTCAATGAAAATGACACAAAAGCAAGTCTGAACAAGTCTTGAGCTACTTTTTTAAAGGTGTCCACAGATCTGAAGTCCAAAGGGAGACGGTTCCAAGGTTCCCTGGATCGAGGAACAACCAGCAGACCCTGATCGGAGTAACTCGGAGACCTGCTGGGGACACAGGGCTGCAGGAGATCTCTAATGTGGGCAGCTGTCTGACCCTGCAGGCCTTCATACGTGATCTCAAGAACCTGGAACTGGATTCTGAATTTGACGAGGAAGAGAAATTAAGGTCAGTTTCACATGAGACCTTTCGGAGGCCCCGGTCTACAGATCTGCAGCAGCGTTTTGGACCTCTTGCGCAGACTTGTTTACTTCTCAGATACAGGACCACAAGGATCCGTGTTTCCTGCTCGGACGCCAACAACGTGTACCGAGCAAAGGAAAGAGAAGGGAAACTGTCCTGTACTCGGCTAACAACAGAAGTAGGGCTGCAGCTAACGATTATTTTCTTTGTAGATAAATCCTCAGTAAAATCTGCTGAAACTACATTTCTATCCCATGCAGAAGCAGGTAACAGCCTTTCAATGTCTTTAACTCTCTTGTTAACCCTCGCAAATCAGACTGTGTTGTGCCATCTACAAATTTATGTGAAAACTTCCTGAAATATTTTATTGACAAAATTGCCGGTCTGAGCTTTTCACCCACTACATTTCCCAGGGACCCCTCTGTCCCCCTGTCTGCCCAGCTGTCTTCCCGCAGTATTCCTGCACATTTTTTTAAACTTGAGCGTTGTCTCCTCGGTCAGTACATCTCTCAGCTCCGGGTGTGATACTTCCAGCCTCTCTAATTTTAGCTCCATCTCTAAGCTCCCCTTTTTGTCAAAAGTCTTGGAGAGAGTGGTTTTTAATCAACGTCAATTTCAGAGGATTTTAGTATTTATGAAAAACTGCCTGTCTGGATTGAAGCCCCTGAAACTGAAACTGCCCTTTGAAGAGTTTTATTGATCTTCTTTTAGCTGTTGACTCTGGAAAATCTGCTGTTTTGGTGCTTTTAGATGAATCGGTTAGTTTGTGTTATTGTGTGAATTTGTTTGTTTGTTTGTTTTTGTCAGTTCAGAATATATTCATGAGGCTGTGATGGAGCGCGTCGATCGTGGTGAGCAGAAGGTTTGCTTAGATGTTTGTGTCTTCGCTCTCGGTCGTCTCCTCCAACATCAAGACCAATCGCAGCTCACGTAGTCTACATGTGACGTCCGGTTTCCACCAGAATACTAACAACTCACTCTGGATAAATCTCAACAAATATGCGTTTACATGTGTGACGTGTGAAGCTGCTCCAGCTGTGTCATGTGACCTGCAGCTGCGCGATGGTTGGCCGAGCTCGGGCGTCTGAAGCGGCGCCAGCGAATAGTTGTGCCGCCAGAACTGATCCCGGGTCAGTGTCCTCAAATCATCCGTCAGATCTTTTGATTGATCTCCTTCCTTCCAACTGGTTTCACTCTTCATTTCCAGAAATATCCGTCTGATGGACGACCCTCTCTCTGTTTTCTGTTGGAGTTAAATTTTAGTTTCCGTCCACCTGTGTTCTGCACATTTCCACCCTGACGTGACTCACTGGGTCCAGTAGAAAGTCCAGGAGTATCAGTATGTGTGTGTGGAGCTGCAGGAAGTCTCTACTGAGCGTGCTCTATAGACTCAGACAGACTTTTTATTGTCATTCAACTGCACATACACAAAGGACATTGGAGCGAGATTTCGTTGCAAGGCTCCGAATAAAAACAGAAGACAAGTAAAAGAAAAACGGTATAAATATAATTATATAAAAAATACATATTATAAATATAAAAAAGAATAAAAATATTATAAAAGAAACAGAAAATTTGTCAGGAATTTAGCAGCAAACAGAAAAATGACATGTAAGACAGAATGAATAGTGCAAATCTGGGCTCTACATGTGACCATTTTGCTCGCATGTGCACCTAAAAATTTATCCTTGCGAACCGGAAAAATGATTTACCAGCACAATGTGCGAGAATTTCCAACCTACCATAGATGTGCTCAGCAATTTCACTTTTCGTCAGCTGATTAATCACAGCCTGGACGGGGCGGGACACAAAAACGTTTGACATAGTAAACTTTCAAATGTTACTGCAGAAAAGGTTCTGATTATTGATGAGAAGTCGACTGTCACAGGAGTTATGCCGAATTTTGCACGCCTGTCGAGAATTCTATGAAAATGCATTAAAGTTCTGCTTTTAAACGCCATACTATTCTTTGTGGGGTTCATCAATGTGATAAATGATCAGTATATATTTTATGAACGTTAAGAATCGTTAATATATTATTACACTTAGAGATTCAGCAAAAACATGTGGCGTTCAAACAGCAAAGTGTCCTAAAAGGACCTTAAGAAGTGAATGCGTAATTCGCCAAAACAGATGTTGAAGGCTACCTGCCGAAATTTGCATCCGCCTCTTTTCTCAGTATAACAGAGCGTTGCCTCCCGCGAGGTGTGACGTCACTAGAGGCCTCATCATTGTTATAAACTCACGCAGTCTACCGGAGGTAGATTTGCGTCTGACTTTTTATTCCCCTTTCTATCAAGTCGGCGAAAGTCAGCCAGTTATCTCGAGCGCACCTGTAGATGACCAGTTATACGATTGTTTTCCAAAGTTAACATAGATCCTTATTAGCTGGGATCCTTACATGCTCGCTAATAACTGTTTTGCAGATGGGTCTTGTTGTGTTTTTTCAGATTTTGAGAAAGGAGAGGCTGGATCCGATGAAAATTAACAAAAAGATTTAATTACAAAAATGTGTGAATAAAGAGATGACATTACAGAACAAACAAAAACACTGCTTCTCTGTAAAGATCTACAGTTTCCAGTCACCAAGTTACTGCTGCCCCCAGCAGAGGACCGGAAAGCTGCTTCTCCTCCCAGATCCGCAGCTTACAGTCCTGATGCTCACAAAATAAGTTGTTAATATCCTCCAGGTATGTGGGCGGCTCCTTACTGACCATTTGGACTTCTTCGTCACCCAATTAGGAAGGGTGTACCTTACTGTTCTACCTTGTGGTCAAACAAAAGAGCGCCGACCCCAGACGTGAAACCCCCTTCAATCTACAGGAATAAACAGTCTTTTGCTCTAAACTAATCACAGAGAACAACAGGGCTGGTCTACAAAATGGTTGACACCCCATCTTAAGTGTCAAAACAAAACAGTCCTTCTGGCACTAAACAAAGAGGTGTCGCAATAGTTTAATCAACATTCTGATGCGATCGTTTGGCCTAAAATCCTGCAGTTTTACATTTGAAGGAAAACACTGAAACACTGGAATACATTCAGTTTGTTGTAGCTTTTTAAAACTCAACAGTCTCCGACACTGACAGCGTTGTGTTGGACAGATTTGTGCAGCGGTGCTTCTGATACAACCAGTTAAATTCACAGACGGGTCGCCAAATTTAGTTGGGCGGCTGTTATCTACCTGGGCGGCGGCCCAAATAAAGCCCATGTGTGGCGAAACACCGCATATAGTAAAATGTAACTTTTTATCTAATGTCATAATAATATAAATACTAATACACTCATTTAAAATAGCTACTCCTAGATGTATGAAAGAGCCTGTTCAGTGGAAAGATGCAGGGTGAGCAACACCTTCCCCTTGTTCTGTTTTACTAAAGTCATCGTACTGCTGTTCAGTATTGGGTGTGGCATGGCGTGTGTGGGTGCTGCTGGTGTATCGTGAATCCAATCCGTATTTTAAAGCGCTTTGACAATATTTTAAGACCAATGCCGAGTGTCCAGATACCAGAGTCTTCACTTTCAGTCCTCCAGTGTGTGAACACAAGGAGAAGGAGCCCACAGGTAGAATAAATATGTATTTCATAAAGAATTTGTTGAACTTTGTGTTGCTTGAACATTTTTCACCGTGCTCCTAAATTTCTTTGTGTGCTCCTATTTATAATATATACATTTTTTCCCAAGGAGCACAAAAAGGTGCGTAGAGCCCTGCAAATATCTGTAGCAGCAGAATGTGTTGGAACAGTCGATATGATGCAGCGCAGTTACATTATGAAGAGAGAGACCTGTTTTAAAAGAGTAAGATCCTTTTTTGTGTAACAGTCGCTCTCCTTGAAGCCACCGGACTCCATTGCTAAAAGCAGTAATTGTACCTCTCTGGTCTACAGCTGCCTCAGTCTGTTACTGTGTGAATTTGGTGTTTTAAAGGGTTTAAAAAGTCACACAGTAACACAAACTAACAGAAATGCCGTCGTGTTTTTCATCGTTTAAACAACATTTAGTGCCTCCAAAAATCGCACTCCGCCTTCTGGGAGTCCTGCTCGGTCAAATCTGAACCCACAGCCAGAAAACGGGTATCGTTATATCCAGTGTGACTTACTCCTGAGGTCCTCTGACTCCGGGTGCTGCGGCGCGTTAGGGCTGCGCCACGGTTTTAAAAACACTAGTAGTGCTAGCTAGCGATGTTTGAGTCCTCTCCCCGTTCATTCAGCTAGGAGCCTGGTTAGTCGAAATAGCTGCCCGGAGGTGTTCTCAAGATGGCGGCCGAGTGGCAGGACTTGCCTAAAAGTACTTTGGTAAATATACGCACGTCGACCGGCTAACCCTACAGCTGCGTGCGTCGGCCGTTAGCCTCCTTTGTGTTGCAACGCTATTGTCTATGTGACGCCTGAGATGAGATCAGGTTGCTAACAGTGATGCTAACTGCTAACAGGAGCGTTTTCATATCTTGCACTAAACGGGCACATATTTGTTGTTAATCGTCGTCGTTCTATATTTTTATATATTGTCGATTTTACATATTTACGTTCACAATATCGTCTTCCATTGCAACACGTTTGCACAACTCAAACCCAGAATAAGGCAGGTGTAAATATCTGCCGCGATTTTCTTTCTCGGCACATAGCTCCATTATTTTTCTCTGTTCTTTTATTATATAACTTTCATCTGTTTGTTCCATATTTATATATTTCTACATTATTAATGTCAGCTGTATGTTTGTCTGTGTGGAGCAACTCATCACCAAAGAAAATAATGTGTAAAACTCAATAATAAAGCGACAAAGCTCCTTCTGATTCTGAGCTGCTAACAGCTTTAAATGTGAACACATACAGGCAGAAACGAACTGGGGATGAAGTCGCAGCCCAGAGCTGCTTCTTAAGCATCTTTTTATTACTTCTACACATGCAGTACGTACATTACTCTGCACTTTACTGCTTCTTGCAGTCATGGTTAGAAGCTAAACGTCGTCTCAGTCCTCGCAGTGATATAAAAAAGTTGAATCTAATCTACTGACTGCAGAGAAACATTGCTGAGCGGCCCAAACTGAAAGCCTGCAAATAGCTTAGCAACAAAAAAAAACATCACATCTGTGCGTCCTCGTCTTCTTCTGCTGTGGATTAAATAGCAGGAGGAACAGGAGAACCCCCCCCCCGACACATGGCTTTCATTTATCACACACTGCTGCAGAGGAGCAGGGAGGAGGTGGTTAAAAGCTTCGATCACCTCGGATCCTCGTCAGCCTCTTACGTCAGACACAGATAGCTAACCCATGCAGCCCCCCCCCCCTCCTTTGTTTGCCTCTCACACATCTTTTGAAAAATGTTGAGAAATAATTCAGCTAACACACATTAAACTGCCGTCACTGATGAGCCGTTCTTACCACATTTAAACCCGTAATAATAATAATCTGTTATTTGTGCTTCTGTTTGAGATCTCTGCACATTTAAACCCTCTTTTCTCAGAACAGTAGCGGCTGTAGCGCCACACGTACTCGTCTCTAACGTCATATGTTAGGCTTGTTTTGTGTGTGGAACATACGTAAATTCCAAGTTTCCACACGGACATAGTGGCGGGCCGTGCGGCGCTACACGAGCGCCACGCTTTAGCCCCGCCTCTCACTAACTAGTGACTAACTAGTGAAGCCAGAGCTTTAGGACCCTCCCTTGTTGTTCAGGTCTTCTGTTTGGGAACACTTCGGTTTCCAGTGAAATACAACAACGGACAAGTCGATGAGACGACAGCAGCGTGACGACATTTCCCAGCAGTCATCGGGTTTGTTTCTGGCAACACGTCAAACTTGTTAACTCACTAATGGTGTCACACGAAGGAGAACGTCACTGCAACAAAACGAGCAGAGTGCAAACGCCTTTTTTATCTGAGCAGGCCTCCAGGCTGGACTGATCCTGCTCAGACGGGATAAAAGAAGAAGAATGCTGCACTGTAATCCATATTATTATGTTTTTATTATATTTTATCAGCTATATGTGGGGTTGTTTTGAGAAGAACTTGTTAGTAGTTTGCAGCAGTATTTTATTGTTTTTATTTTATATAATTTCCTATGTGTAATTTGGAAGTTTGTTAAAAAATTGAAAACTAATTTGGATGTTTACAAAAGTTCAAACTAAACCAGCAGCACTTTAATGTTTGCATTTTTTTCCTGTATTGTACCGAAAATAAACCGAACTGAGATTTTTGTGTGCCGTTACACCCCTAGAAGCATTCATCCTTCTCAAGGTACAAGACCACTCATCTACCGTCTGAGTTGTCGCAGCCCTCGTAGAGAAAATGTTTAGTACACTGCATAATAAAAGACGGCTGAACAAGAGCTTCATTTACAGAAACAAGAATCTCAGTACATTAATCTGTCTTTGTCTCCAAGGGTTCAAAGGCATGAAGGGCTAAACGCAAAATAATTCAAACTTTAGAAAGTTTATTTTGGGGGGATTTGCCTTGCAGTGAATTTCTGAATGGTTGAGTAAAGGCTTCTGGCTTTAAGTCAAGCATGTCGGCTGTTTTTCTATCACTGCTCGTCTCTTTTCTGCCGGTATTATATTTATAGGTCGGAAACAGCAGCCAGCGTGCGGCGGTGTGTTTAGTTTTCATCAGTCAGGTTTCTGCAGCCAGTCGGTCTCCTCTTCTCCAACAGGGACGTTTAAAAATCAGACACTGAGGTTTGTCAGACGTCACAGATGTTTGGGCCGCCAGCTGATCTGCAGAAATGTTCCTGACTGTTTCAATTTGTTTCTTTCTCTGCGCTGGAGTTCTTTTAAGAGCCTGACGGATCTTTCCAGTTTGTCATGAATTTCTAACGAACGTTAATTGCACGTCTCTTCATTATATCATAGCTTATAGTTTTCATTGAGTTCCAATCAAATCTGATCGGGAATTTCATTCTCACAACGCTCTCCTCGTGCGGGTTTTATCGCTGGAAAACTGCCAGGTGTTCACACACAATGCGATAAGTGAATAAACACAACCAGCTGTAAGAACCCAACGTAAACATTTTGCTGTGATTTAATTCCAATAAACAGATCAAACTGATGCCGAAATAACTACAACATGATGCAGATTTGTTAAACATATGAATTCATGCTTTGTCAGGTCTGTCAGCAGGACAACAACTAAAATGTTTGTTTTCTGAATGGAGTTCGGTTCGATCAGGGCTATGCTATGCTAACCTGTTCACAGTAAAGTACAACGACAGCTGGAATAAAGTTACAGACACATATTTTCTGAACTCACCAGGTAGTTCAGCTTCCTCACCTTCTTCTCTCCAAGTAATGTCCAGTTTTGTCCGGTTTTTATATAAATATGAAGTTGTAGTCCAGCAGAGCTCTGACGCTAACAACAACAGTGGAACCGAATCTGAAGCTGCTGAGAAGCTCCAGTGAAGATAAATCAAGTTTTAATCCCAAAAACTAAAGTAAAAAGCTAATTTAATAAAAGCAGTTAACTCTGAGCTCCTCCTGCGGGTAAACGACGTAGCTGTCGGGGCAGAATCCAGACCGACTACGGGGGTTTATTTGTCCGAAAGCTGCAGCGCTGCTCCCGCCTCTGTCCTCCATTTCTCCCCGAAGTTTAGCAGCAGCTCTCCGTCGGCTTTCAATTGACTTTGTAAATGCACCGCCCCCAAACGCTCGCTTCGCTTTTGGTCTGAAGGCGCCATAATCTTCGCAGCTCCTTAGACCACGCAGGCACACAACAATGGGCTGAAGGAACCTTTTTAGTTCCTTGAAAAGTAGATCCTGGTACTGAAAGTCCTGGGTACTTTTGGTGGAAATGTGCCATATGTACACAAACGGAGGTCTGTTTCGGTCTCAGTGTCTCTGATGAAGCCGCCGTCAGACTCAGAGAGCAGCTGGTGAACATAGCAGAGCGTTTAGAAGCTAAAGAGTCAGATATTTCCCTCTGGAGCTGGTGGAGACCAAACACGGAGCTAACAGAGAATACTGGACTCGCCTTCATCAGGTGACACGAGCACAACTCTCCATGGACCATCAGGTTGCTCTGCAGCTGCTGGATGTGTTTCACTCTGTTAATTCTGTCTTTGCCTTCATCTTGACATCATTTCATGTGTTTAATCTCTCTTTGTGTATCACTGAACGCTGCTTTTTTCTCCCCGTCTCTCTGTATTTCTTCCCTCTTTTGCCCCAGTTATGTCCAAAGACCTCCTCCAGTCCATGATGATGCAGTCCATCTGTGGGGCGATGTCCGGGGAAATAATTAGGTCGCTGTGTTTACACCAACACACACACACACACACATGCAGCAGCTCGTGTGTGTGTCTGTTGGTGTAAAATTCTTGTGGAATAAACAAACTTTTCAAATACAACATAACATGCACACACTTTTACAATAGCCAGCACAGATGGATTCACACACACAGGATACCAGAGATGGAAGAAGAAGTACTCTGCTCCTTTACTTTGGGAAAAGTACATACAGCAATGTAAAAATACAATCCCTGCTTTTAAAAGTCTACTTCAGCAAAGTACAGAAGTATTAGCAGGTTCCTGTGTGGAAACAATGTGACGGTGGTGAATTATGGAGCTTTATAGTGACTAATCAATAAAAATGGTGGAGCACACTGGCGAGCAAAGCCGTGCTGACTGGATAATCACATGGTGTTAATTTGAGAGCACAAGTGGTAAAATCATGTGCGCAGATCTAATTAAATAGAAATAAAACACTTGTTGGCAGCTGTGAGAGAGTTTTTACATTCTGAGTAAAGTTGTAAAGTTTTAACTTAAATCAAGAGACACCGGGCTCGTGATGGACAGGAAATTCTTGGCTTGTAAAACTAAAAAGCACTTTGGAGAAAAAAACTAAACAGAAGTAGAGTGAAAGGAGGACTGTTGCTTTATTATCATCTTTATAAATAGACATTACATTGTTGGTGGAATGTTAAAGTTGAGGTCACTTGCTTTTTATTGGAGCTAACGATGATTTTAGTATTCGAAGCTTCTAAAGATTATTTCAACGATTCATCGATGGGTTGTTTAAGAAGTACTTGCTCCCCGTGCACTTCCCCGTTCTTCAGCAGCTCCCCGCCGGCCTGCGGGTTGTCATCACACCGCTCGGCAGGTCCTCTCCAAACAACGCTCCGAAGCCTCCGGTGACGTTTGGACATTCTCAGCGCTGATTGGCTTTCGCAATATCGTGTCAAGCGAATTTTTCAAGTTGAAAAACGCGCGAACCAGCGAATGTCACGACAAACGCCTCATTTGCGGGAATTGGCAGGAATTTGTGTCTTTTAATTGACTTTGTGTGTAATCAAGCCGCCCAAAACGCTGGATTCTCTTTCAGTGTGAACGCACCTTTACACAAGATTACATTTAAGTCTGAAGTGCTACCTACATTCATATTCCTCCTATTTTTTTACTTACGATTTCCAAAAGTGGAAACTGGTTAAGCCTGGCCTAGCATACCGCATAAATCTAAATTCAGCAGTTTCATACTACTGCTGCATATACAGTATGTGACCTCATCGCTGGACACTGTGAATTTTAGTTCCTGTTCTGAGCAGTTAGGCTCAGCGATTTGAGTCGTTGGAAGACTAGAGAGGCGCTTTACAGACTATTTACCATTTGCAGAGTTCAGCTTTCATGTAGGTCTGTGTTCTGCAATTTACACTGAACAAAATTATAAATGCAACACTTTTGTTTTTGCCTCCATTCATCATGAGCTGAACTCAAAGATCTGAAATTCTTTTCACAAATATTCTCTGAAATATTGTTCACAAATCTGTCAAAATCTTTCTGTTAGTGAGCAAATCTGCTTTGCAGAGATAATTAGAGACTGAATGATTTGTGCTTGTCTGAATATGAAAAAGCAAGTCTGCGTTCTGACTTTCAGTGTTGGTGTCTTTAAAATCAGGCCACATGTTGTTTCTGCACGCTGCACACACGAGGATAATCCCAGTGTGCAGTAGATGCTGTTGTGACTGGTTGTGAGCTGTCAGGTCAAAGAGCTGCTGATAGAGATCGAAGAACCTGGTATTAAAGCTGCAGGTTTCCTTCCTGCTGCACAGACTTCTGGGCATTATCCAGAATTCATTATTGGCAGCTTCAACACGAGCTGAACTCTGGGTAACAATGCACCAGCATCCTGTTGCAGGCTCTTAAACAGGAAGTAGGAAGTGGCTGGCTGGCTGTGTCTGGTCTGGCTCTGTTTGATATCCACCTGACTTCTCACAGGACCCAGGGGTCGTCTTAACAACAGAGTCAAGGCCACGCCCACCACCTCCCAGACTGCATCTGTGCAACAGCCTGAGAGTAAACAGTGTTGTGAAACAGTGTTGACGGCGAGTGTTTCCAGGCCTGACAATAAACATGTTTGTGTGACCGTGTTGGCCTCAGATGTGTTTACCAGTTAGTGCACCACAGCTGTAGAAGCACATCGGTATCCAAGGGACGGTGCTTTCATGGGTTCGATCATATTTCTCAAAGAAGAACTCAGCATGTACGTTACTAAAATACAGTCTTTGAAAAGTGAAGTTTGGTGGACCCCAGGGGTTGGCCCTTGGTCCTATGCTTTTTTTTGTTTGTTTGTTTGTTTACAAGCTTCCCTCTGGCATCATAATTTGCAAATATGGAATTAATTTTCATTGCTACACTGACGATACACAGCTGTGTGTTTCTGTACAGCCAAATGACCTTTCCCATCTCCCAAACTTAGAGCCAGGTCTATCAGAATTTTAACTCGTGAATCAGGAATTTCTGGCTTCAGAGCGCTGGCCTTCCTTATCTCCATCAGACGTTAAAGAAGCACATTTAGTTGTTAGTAGTTATCTTTACATCAGGATTGAAAACCTACCTTTATTCACTTCACTGGAGCCTCCTCCAGAACTGTCAGGTCCATTTGCCTTTTAGCATCTCATCTCAAATATTTGTTTTTTATTATCATATTTGTTTGCTGTATGCATTTGTTTTTATTGCATATGCCTTGCACTACATGTCACCAGTACACCAGCGTCTGGCCTAACGATGATAAAGAACTTTGTTTTGTAGATATTCTTGATGGTATTTTAGTGATTGTCATCTCTTGGAAAACGCCACTGGAGTGAAGTGTTTCTGTACAAAAACAAAAACGCATCTTTGTCAACTGATGTTGGTGAAACTGAATCATATTTGATGGATGAATATTTTCTGGTTCTCCTCAACTATCTGTGATTTACGGAGTTTGCTGATGAACAGATAGCTTTACTAGCTGCTGTTAGTTAGCTCCGTTACATTTATATTTATTCATTAAATAACAAATGAGAATGCTTTGAGAAAGGTTTAATTGCACAATAAGAAACATGCAATGTAAATATCTAGGAAACGAATGTGCATTGTCCAGGAAAGTAACTTAAAAACAAGTTGCTGATCACTGCATTATATTTTGTATTGTCACCTTACACCTAAATTTTGTGTTTCCCTTTATTTATATATATAAAAACACATTTCCAACCATAAATCGGTCCAGAAAATGTCTTCAGAAAGCTGGAATTAAGTGTTTAATGCTCAAAATCTTCTGGGTGAGGACCCCAAATCACACACCACTGTACTGAATATTTATTTGAATATCATATTGTTTTGTTAACGTTTCAAGGGGCAAGTGTCTCACTGCACTCCTGATCTGAGCCCTTAAATGTCCCCACCACTTTTTAGCATCACCAATTAGCACTTTTTGCATCGCTAATTAGCTTCACTGACCTCAGCTCCTCCAGTCACCTCCGTCCTTTCTTTTCCAAAACCACTTTTTCAGACTGAAACAACAGACTTTTCTTGATCTTGAGAAGCCGACACTCTGTAACAGACACCGGACATTTACTGCCAGAATATTTTCCTCTGCTCGCGTTCACGTCACTTTCTGCCGCCCGGACCATCAAACACTCGCTGCTCACCTCCTGATTCAGAGTTACGCTGCTGTTATAACAGCATCTGTCACGTAGACGTCCTTTGATGAATGAGGAGAGGAAGCGAGCCGAGCATTGAGTAGAACATTGATATAATAACAATCGTGGGAAATTTTAGTAGCAGCGGCGCTCCTGAATGCATAAAGGAGAAACACTGACACTACTCTTCTAATATTTCTCAGGCCGTGGAGGTTTTCAGGCCAGGGGGCTTGTAAAGTCTATCGCCAGGGGCGGGGGCCCCAGCAGGGAGTTAGGGGCCCCAGATAGGGCGCCAGGGCCGGACTAGCGGGCAATACCACCGCGTTCAGCAGCCTCCCAGTGAACACAGCCTCAAAGACCAACAGGAACACAGTGCCAAGATTTACAGCGCTTCAGGATGGACAGATAGCTTTAGTTAAATGCTGCTAACTGTATCTGTATCTATCTCTGTAGCTAGTCAGCTCGGTTAACATTAGCCGGGCCGCTAGCGGTCCTATTAGCTGACTCCGGCCCCCGGGGCTCCTAGAGCAAAACCCGGAAAGAAAACCACCTCGGTACTGTATTCCCTCTCGTCAAACTGGCCTCCGTCGGTGTCGGAGAATGTGTTTGGTCTTGGCTGCCGGCCTCAGCTGGAACCAGTCCGCTCAGAGTCTGCGTGACAGGATGCGGGCGTAACGCACATTCAGCGCTGTTAGCTAATGCAAACGTCAATCAGTATTTGCAACAAGTCCCTCTCTGGCTTTGTGTTTTAACAGGGAACACGTAAATATGCGGAAGCAAATAGCACTTAGATATAAGAACTTTAAGGCTGCTCCTAAAGGTCCGGTCTGGACAAATTGGGACTCATGTTGACCAAGCAGCGGAATTCAGAAACCTGCCCCATCAACATCGAGCACTCGGCGGGCGGTCCGTGTTCTGAGCTGTCAGTGCAAGACTCCGGCAAGATGAGAGGAGTTGGACTCTGTTTTACATCGACGATGCTCGGCTGAAGATGAAACCATAGTATCGTCTTGTTGCTGCTTGTTTATTTTCGCCCAGGTGCAAATTCAAAAAATGCACTGCTGAATGTTCTGTGTGTATGTATATAAATACCTGTAAGAAATACTTAAAATTTTTAGATATCTTAGCGTTCACTTCCTTATTACATAAAAGTTTTGGGAAACTGTATCAGATCCTGCTCGTCCTGATTAGTTCGTCGTCCCGGGTGATATTATTATACGGGGGAGAGAGGAGTGAAACAGTTTAGTGACCAAATAAGTTGTGGGAAACGAATTTAAGTTAATTTTTTGACTTTTGAATAAACAACAGGAAATGATTTAGTTAACTTTCGATCAATAAACTGAACTGAAAGATCTCAGATCACTTTTTCCTTTTAGTGGTGAGACGCAAACCTCCGGAAACAAAAAATGTCCAGAGAAGAGTTAAATGATCCCAGAAGGTGAAACCAACAGAAAGCCCAGCTTGTGCTGATGAACTGAGACGCAGCCGAAGGTCAGCGGCTGTTAGGATCAGCTGGACTGAGCGCGTGCAGCAGACACATCAGGAAAAACAAAAGGCTGCTCTTCTCTTTCCTTCAGTGTGTTGCTTGCGTGTTTGGCTGCAAGAAAAACTGGACAAGTAGTCATTTTTTGCGGCGATCTGTTAACAAAAAGTATCGAGTGAAGTTCTGGTTTGACTGGAGACGTTTCGGTTCTACTGGCTGTTTCGGTCGATACCATAAAGGTCGTTCTGTCTTATGATTAAGGGAATTTAATTTAAATGTTACCATATTTCAATACAGATTTAATTCTCTTAAGCTTTGAGTGTGTGGCATGAAGGGACTAAAACTTTCTTTTCATCATTTAACCTTGTGTTGTATAACGAGTAAGAAACAACCTCGTTCGTGTTTCAGCAGCAAAGAAGGTGCTCCGACTCTTTCAGTGGGAACGGACACCTGCTGGACTCTGACGTTCTTACAGATGTCAGTGTGATTATGAATTGAATTTTCCTGTGTCGCTCTCAGAGAGGGGGGAGGCCCCAACATAGTGTCAGGCCCCTGGTTTGTTTCCTTTGGAGCCCTGGAAGTCTTAACGGGGATCCAAACAAAGATGGCTGTCTGATCAGCGTTTGTTGTTGCTCCTGCAGTCCTGTGTCCCCTGCTCTGTAAGAACGGAGGCGTCTGCCTGCAGAAGGACCGCTGTCTCTGCCCGCCAAACTTCACCGGGAAGTTCTGCCAGATCCCCGTCGCCGTCGCCGCCGAAACGTCGCCCTCCTCCACCAATGAGATCGTCAAGCCCGCGCTGTTCTCCGCCATGCCGGCCAATCAGGAGCTGAGCCAGTCCGAGTTCCTCCTGCCGCTGGGACAGAACGAGGAGACGGCCAGGTCTGGAGGTGAGTCTGACCTCTGACCTTTGACACAAACGGGTAACAAACGTCTTCTTTTCCTGGACCGGGTCACTTCCTGGAGGCTGTGCTAGTCTGCTCAGAGGTGCAGGGTGGTGGACAGTCTTTATGCTAAGCTAATTTGCGGCTTCTCGTAGCTTCATGTTTAATGTACAGACATGAGTCGGGTCAGTCGGGATTCTGAAGGGTCATTTGTTGCTCTTGTGAGCTAAACAGAACTTTTTGTGTGCAGATCCCGGGCTCTCCCTGGTGAAGGTCAGAGTGCAGCACCCCCCTGAGGCCAGCGTGAAGATCCACCAGGTGCTGAAGGTAAAAACAAACACCCAACCCGTCCTGCGGATGCTCTCCTCTTCCTCCTCCTCGGGGTCGGCAGGCGCTCCGGCTCCAGCAGGTGTAGACGTCCAGGCCCAGACGCTGAAGGGGGACGGCGCCTTCGCCCAGCAGTCCGGGTTCAAGTACTGCTTCAGAGAGGTGAAAGACGGACAGGTAAGAAGAACTATTACATACACTTCTTCTTCTCCGTTAGGAAAGCAGGAGTCCTTCCAGCGCCCCCTAGAGGCTGCACTGCCCTACAATCATCACGGTACGGTTTAGACCTGCTCTTTATGAAAAGCGCTCAGAGATAACTGCTGTTGTGATTTGGAGCTATAGAAATAAGATTGAATTGTAAAGACTGTTAATTACACACACAGTAGCGTGCACTCCAGACGACTCAAGCACGCTCTACCTGCGTGAGCTCACTGTGAGCTGAGATCAATGACTGATCTCGCAGCATTTGCAAAGAAAAATGCCGCAAGACCAGATAGTGCGGCTCCAGCTGGAGACCTGCGCGGGACTGTTGTCTTGATCCATGCAGAGTAAAAAAAGGACACAAATGTTTGGGCTTCGCTAAACGCCCGTGTGACGGAGTCAGGCCTGTGAAGTACGTCTGGTGAGCAGTCGCACGTGCTGTTCTTCTTTTCAGCTTCGTTTGTTGACTCCATCTTATCAGCGCTACTGCAGGACCCGCAGTATATTCTGTAACCCGCAGCAGAGTTTAAACCGTCCGCTCCCAATGCAGCTCTCTAGTTCCACCTTTGTGCTCCCGCGAGGTTTTAATGTCACGTGGCATGGTGACGTTTTGCAGCGCTGGCGAAAGTCGGACACAATTTCTGTCCAGCATGCATCACAGTGAGTCAGCACTGCGCAGCGCCGCATGACGTCAGTGTGCTGGTACAACCTCTAAATACGATTCTGAACCTGAAAATGATACCTGGCAGATAAATCGCATTTAGATTTTTCCCCCCTGTTTTCCTTTAACTGTCTGTTAATCCGCCAGTGTCTCCGACTCATCGTGTTCCTGAGTCACAGTAAAGACTTTTCTTCTTGTAGCCAAATGTTCAGGCAGCTGCGACCTGCATCAAAACAACATAATACAGTCGATTTTAGCTCGCTGCGCAGCTCCGACTTCCTTCAGCGCCACCGTGAGGCTCACATTGATGTTTTTAAACGAAACGCCTCAACAGCTGTTGGAAACGAACGCTCAAACGTGGTGAAACACCAGCTGAAACTCAGCACGTTAGCGGTTAGCCCAAAGTACCTGCAGTTTTATTTGTGCTCTCTGTATGAACGCCGTCACTTCCTCTGTATGAACAGGTTGTTGATGTGTGTGTGTGCAGTGCAGCGCTCCTCTGCCTGGTCTGAGGAGCAGGGAAATGTGCTGCAGAGGCATCGGGAAGGCCTGGGGGATCACGGACTGCGTCCTCTGCCCTGACAACACAGGTACAAACACACACACACCTGGAAGTACAGTACCCGAGTAAAGCCTCGTTCACGCCGCACCAGTTTTAGCCCGATTTGCCGCTCGGCGAGCGTCAGGCTGTGATCGGGGGTGAGTCAGCGGCTGATCGGCGGTCGCCAGTCGTTATGCGTGAACTACTCAACGACGCATCAAAACGGCTCCCCGACACATCACTGCCACATCGCCGACGCCAGCCAGATATCTAGCACGCCAAGTATCCGGAGGAGTCGGCCGACTCGACATCCACATCCAGCCAATGAGAGCAGGCGGCTACTCTTTACTCCCCTCTCGCTCTCTCTGTAGCTCAGACGATCCCTGCTACCTGCGTGTGCTGATCCAGTGTATGACTGCGGCCCGCCACAGTTTCAAAATGACCATGACGCCCAAATTACAGACCTCTAACGTTGTGTTTTGTGGGCGCTGCTGTGAGCTCGCACGCTCAGAGACTTTGGCCTCCGACTCGAGATAACCACTTTTCTTTTGAGGTAACTACGGTAACGGTCAGTTTCTGTCTCTCGTCTGTAAGAAGGCGATTAAGCAGCCGCACCTAAATTTGGAGTGCACACGTATTCAAGCCTTTATGGTAAATCCACTGAAGCGGCCCAGAGCGAGCCGACGGGCAGGTTAGAGACTTTATCCTCTCAGTTTGTCTCTTTCCAAAGACAAGTGTTGCAGGATGGAAATGAGATTAATTGGATTATATTCACAGAAAGTGTAAAACATGTTACATGCGTCCATTAAAAGAAATTATTTATTTTCTATTCTTTGATTCAGGGTTTTTGCCGACTGTTGTTGCTGTTTCGTCCCCATTTCTAGCTCCACACTGGCTTTATGATCACAGCATTGTTCTTCATAGACAGCCTCTTAATTTTGCACCAATTTAATGCATTTAACTTTAAAATGTACAAAATGTTCTTCCGGGGGGGCCTGAGAGGGTCCGAGGCCCCCCCCACCACAGCCTCTTCAAATCCTGTGGGAAACACTGAATCCATCTTTCACCCAGATTCTTTGTCTTTATAATAACAAGTAGCTGTTTTCGTGTGCAGGATCGCTCGTTTCCCGTTTCACATTTCCCGTGTGTTTTCTTGACTAAACGCGGTTTGGAGACCGGCGTCGGGTGACAGAGTTGTTGTCAGCTCGTGTAGCGTTTGTGACCCCCTGTCACCGATCAGTCGTGGAGCGCGAACGGCGCTGAAGGTCGTGTGGTCTGCACGAGCCTTAAATGCACTTTCAACCACTGACTTTCATCCAAAGTCGAGTTTGTTCGGTGTTTGTTGTGGACTGTTTTCCAAAAACATCACCGTGATATGGATGCTGAGAGATTTGACCAAAACTAACTGCTGCCAAACTCACGCGCACGCCTTTTAAAGTGAAATTAAATTTTTTCTCTCTCTCTTTCTGCGAAGGTCGGATTCTTTATGAAATATTCCTCCGGGAGCTGCTTATATAACTGCCTGACATGATCACACACAGAGTCAGAAGTGATGTCCATGTTGTTGCAGAGCTGACTAACAGCAAAGGAATGCTGCTCTGTGGGACTGTAGGCCTTTAACACACACACAACATCTGCACGTGTGTGTGTGCACACAGGAAGTCGTGTTAGCTCACTAACTGGCGTCCGACTCAAGAATGATGCAATTCACCTTTAAAAAATAAAAAGAATTTAAGAGAAATTGAGTCTGGTTTGATTCTCGATTTTCAGAATTGATTAGTTTGTTTCGAACGGACCGGAGGGGTTTGCGATATTGACAATAATTATAAGATATTTTCTTTGGGATCCTGTCGATAATTAGATGATCGGCGTCCCACGGCGTGAGAAACAGTAAGACTGCAGCTTCTCGAGACTAAAGCGGCGCTCCCGTGTGTTTCTTTCTTGACCGCTTGTGAAGGGGCGACAGGGTTAGCCCTGAAGCTAACATCAGCTGCTGTCTTTATTCTGTCCTCCTCATCAGTGTAGCTGTGTTGGAACCTCGCCTGGTTCTTCATATTCCCCGCGATGGTTAGTTTGTGCACTTTTGTTAACTCTTACTTCTTTCCCTACTTGGTATTCACCCCATTGATGCCAGTGTTTCCTCTAGGATGGAGTTGTAGCAGCGGAGGTGAAGCGAAATTTCTCTTTGTGTGCGTAGTGCTGGATGGAAAACCCCGACACAACTTGTCTCAGCAGTATGGCTCCTGTGTCCATGAACATGTGATGCACCTTGGAACAGTTAAAATTTCAGTGTTTTCCCAAAGGCTGTTTTAAGTTTCAAGTTTTCCAATGCAAAATATGTAATTTAATGTCATTGGGCCCTTATTTTCACCATGTCTCTGAACAAATAGTTGGAAAAGCTGGAGCAGATGATAAATAACAGCCAAAGATCAGCCTGCTGGAGGAACTCCAACCTTTAGATCTGGAGAAAGTAATCTGGTTGGTTCTGTTGCTCCTCAGTGATTTTACAGTGATGGCTCAGCATTTTTTGGGCATCGTCCCCTGAAACCCTGTTAATATGACCTCAGAATCTTGTTTTTGCCTTTTGTGTCTTCATTTTACAGCTTCTGACATTTATCTGTAGACATTAATATAAAAAATAGGCAAAATGAGAAACCTCCTCCCTTCTGAGGTGCATTTTATTTGCACATTAAAATCCAGACAGAAACGTCTTCTCATCAGCTTAAAAGGACGAGTTTGCATCACTAATTAGCTTCACTGACCTCCTCCAGTCACCGCTGCAGGCTGCACCAGTTTACTCTGTTTGGACCTGATGTTCTCAACATTACAGCTTCCAGTTACTTTCTACAAATTGAGCTAATGTTCAGTCACAGAGCAGCTCTGTAGCTGCTGTAGAAGCTGCTCAGCTGCAGGCTGAAGGGGAGATGTTCGCTAACTTGGTGCTAACAGGCTTCTCTTTTCCAGCAGCTGGGAAACAACAGACTTTTCTTGATCTTGAGAAGCCGACACTCTGTAACAGACGCCGGACATTTACTGCCAGAATATTTTCCTCCGCTCGCGTTCACGTCACTTTCTGCCCCTCGGACCATCAAACACTCGCTGCTCACCTCCTGATTCAGAGTTACGCTGCTGTTATAACAGCATCTGTCACGTAGACATCCTTTGATGACCGAGCGATGAGTGTTACCGTGCTCGCACAGTGTCTGAGTGAAAATGTTGACCAATCATGTGCTTTGATTCACTCTAATAAAAAGACAAGAAGTGAATTCTGGTATTAAAGTGTGTTTTATTTATTTTGCTGCCACATGATTGGCTGATTAGATATTTACATAAACAAGCTGGTGTACCTAATAAAAAGGCCACTGAGTGTAGTTATCCCCCCCCAAACTAGGCTTTGTGATCAGATTGTTAGTAATCAATTGTCTGCTATCAATCATCATCAGGTCAAAGCAACCGTAGCTGCCCTGCTGGTTTCGAGGGAGCCAATGGAACGCAGTGTGTCGGTGAGTGTCACACACGCACAAACACACAGGAAGTAGGTAAAAGGTAACAGTCAGGTGTTTTGGGTGCAGCTGATGTCCACCGACGAGTCGCCATCTTGGTTTTTTGGAACCGGACGTGACCGCATGTGACAATAAAACAAAACGTACCTTAAGCCCTGGACATACTTGCTTTTAACTACGCGTTCGCGCACGCCAGACGGCTGCCACGCGTGTCCTGCGTTGCTTTGGAGCGTAGGTTCTGCACGTCCCCAGGAATTAACGCCGCACGCCCGCGAGATGCAGTTCAGCACATGAGCGTGGGGGCAGTACGGCGATCTGACCTGCAGGTCAGCAGCAAGCTGGTGGTTTCAGGTTTAATCCTCAAGGTACACGCTAAGGATGCAGCAAGTATGTGAACAAACAGCGACGCCTGTTGAAAAGCGAGTATATCCAGAGCTTTACCTGAAAAATGAGCAGCCGACTCCTGATAAACTTTTTCTGGTTAAATGTACACAGAGCAGCGGCTACGAGTCGCCTCTATCCAAGGAGCTACAAGGTGACTGACAGGTCGCCATGGTAGCAGCTTGTCAATCAGCTTGTAGCCCCGCCCTAAAGCCTCCCCTGCTTCCTGGTCTCTGTTCCTCTAAATGGGACCATAATTTACTAAATGAACATCATGCTGTGTTGAAGAAGACTTGAAACTAGCGACTGAGACCAGAAACTCATCAGGAAAGTGTTTACTGAGGGAATAAATCAGCTGACAAGTAGAGACATTTTCTCACAGACTTCATTACAATCATGCTTCAGCGACGTCTTGTTTATACAGGAAGCGTTTCAGCTCCAATACAGATAAACTTCCCATTTCAACAGTCTAGCCCAGGGGTCGGCAAATACCGTAAGTCTGACATCAGGCCACATTTTTTTCAAGTTGTTCATGGCGGGCCAGAACATTATTTCAGTCAAATTATTTCAAACCCTTGTTGTGCACGTTTAGCTCAGTGGGTAGAGTGCAGGACTCCCGTTGGAGGAGTTGATGATGATCGATCCCAAAATCCTGCGGCCTTTTTTTTGTCCCTTGTTGGACAAATTGATCAGCCTATAAGGACACTTTTTCACATGCTCGCAACAAAGCATGTGCTGCAATGTGTGCGTGTTTGATCCGCATTGATAAACCTTCAGGGGAATCCAATCTCCCGTTTACAGACGGCGTTTTCAGAGGTGTGTCAAGCCAGAGACTCTTTTAAATGTCCTTCACAAATTTTAGTAAAAGCTCTCAATAAACTCAACTTGAAGCATTGCTTCAAAAAACGTTCTCGCACTTTTATTTTGGAGGCACAATCACGTAAGAGGAAGTGATTGTGTGCAGACCAGTAACTGCTGTCATGACTGAGCTCTATTTCAGCACCAGCCGCTATCAATTTATTTATTTTCTATTTGTCTGCTATCAAAGCAACCTGGCTGTGGGCCAGATATTATTGCCTGGCGGGCCGGTTCTGGCCCGCGGGCCGCCTGTTGCCGCCCGCTGGTCTAGAAGCATGACACTGTGGATCACTACTAAATGTGTGAGTGTGTTTATATTACACACAAACACTGAAATCTTCAGATTTATAAAGCTGTGTGTTCGCTGCTTCTGTTCTAAACATTTTACCTCCACAGCGAGACGGACGTAGAAACGACTTAAACAGCCGTTTGCATGACGAAGAGCAGCAGAGAAGGGCAGTGTGTGTTAATGTGTGTGTTTTTAATGTGTGTGTGTAGATGTGAATGAGTGCCTCCAGCCGGGGCTGTGTGAGAACGGGATCTGTGTGAACACCAGGGGGAGCT
This sequence comes from Micropterus salmoides, assembly GCF_014851395.1. NCBI lineage: Eukaryota > Metazoa > Chordata > Actinopteri > Centrarchiformes > Centrarchidae > Micropterus > Micropterus salmoides. The sequence goes on from NW_024042261.1 coordinate 39,757,774, forward strand.
ATAGCTGTGTCTGTAGGGCGGGGTTCATCCTCGACGCCACACATGCAATCTGTATCTGTAAGTAACACACACACACTCACACACAGCCGCCGGCTTGGGAATGAAATCAGGAATAACGCAGACTCCCGGTCAGGACTTCCTGAATCCATCTGAGCTCTTGTGTTGTCGGTCTTTGCACGGATCCCTTAAACTGAAGATAGAAGTTTATTTATTTAGAAAAAGAGACTATGAAATAAGATAAGGAGCAGATTTAGCCATACAGGATAATCTTCATCTGCAGTCCCTGTCAGGTTGATCATCAGAAAACATTAAAAGAAAACAAACACATAAGCACAAACAACAGAGCGCCTAAGCCCAACCCCCATCCGGAGAGCCGCCATGGGACCTGCTTTTGGAAAAACACATGTACGGTCGTCAACGTTGAGAGACAACTAATGTTTGTACACCAACAGTTTCCTCTTTCATGGTGAATCATCAAACTTCAACTGCACGCCACGGACACACCTTTCAACGAAAAGGCACAGATAGCACAACTTCTCATCCTCAATGGCTTTAGACTGCACAGCAAAAATTTGAAGCCGATTGGATTAATACTGTAGGAGGAGTTTGTTAAAGTACAGAACCTGTAAATGGCCAAAAATGACCCTTTCGGGCACTGCTTCCAGAGGCTTTTTTGTAGGTCAGGACATGATATATCTGCCACTGAAATTTCATACATCTCGTAGAAATGTGTCCTGGGGGCTAAGGAGACGCGCCCACGCATGAAAACCATAAGACACTTTTTTTTTGACATGTTTTCGAGCACATTTGTAGAAAGATGAAGAAGAAAACGATTTCCTTCAGTTTCCACAGGGTCCTTGCATGTTTTCACAACATCTTTTATTAGACCCTCCCTGCCTGGTGGGTCATGGAGGGTGTAATGTTGATGTGTAAAACAGTGCAGTGGCCCTTTAATATACAGGGCGAGGCTCGCCAGCAGAAGTTCACGAAGCATTTTGAACAACTCTGAAGGTCAACGGGCGTCTTTGTTAGAAATCAGTGGATCTCGTTGTTCCGCTGGACGTCAGTGGGTTCTTTTGTTCCGTTAGAAGTGAGAAGAAGTCTTTGTTCTGCTTAAAACCAGTGGAATCTGGGTGAAGTCTGGTGCTCAGATGGGTTTTGTGAAGCCTGACGGGAGCTCTGCTTATTCTGACCAGCATTCGAGGAGGAGGAGGAGGAGGAGGAGGAGGAGGAGGAGGAGGAGGAGGAGGACAGGTGGGTCTGCTGCAGGATGCTGGTCAGCCAATGACAACGTTCTAATCAAAGCTGATTTATTGAACCTGACGTCTCTCTGTTGCTTCCTGAAATGCTCGTGGAGGGGTCAGTTTTATGTATTTGTGTGTGTGTTTGGTCGTCGATGGTCAGCTGTGTTTTTGTGTTTCCTGCAGAGTGAAATACTCTTTGCTGTTGTTTTACTTTCCTTCCAGTCCTGCCTCCCAGAAATTACAAACTTTACACTCTTTTCGCTTGATAAATATATAAAACTGGGAAAAAATGTAAATGTTTATCAAAGTAAACACCCTGACTTGAGCTTTAAGTAACTGTTGACTTTATTGAAGGAAAACAGGGAATCTATATCAGATACGTTCTGTAAGTGCTCTGACTAAAAGACTCCGTGGTTGTTTAAAGCGAGACGCCACAGTCCAAAGTTATGATTTTGCTTCATTCTCTCAATTTTCAGATTTCAAGTTATTTTGCAACTATTATTAACAGACTTTCATAAAATGTACAAAACAATGTTGAATAATATATTTAAACATTATTAGTAATTGACTATTTTATACCAAGGCTGTTAACTGCAGATTGAGTAAATTTCATCTTTGTTAGTATTTCACATGTGAAAGTTCAGCTGGTCTTTTTAAACTCTCCGTATTGAATCGTATATGATTTGAACTTTTTTTTCTAGAACACAATGTTAGCTATCACATACTGTAAATCTAAGAGATGTGTTCATGTGACAAACAGTAATTTTATGCTAATCTTTAACAGCTGTTTTCCTGTTCGCCAAGTTATTTCCCTCGCCCTTGAATGGCGTCATTTTTACACGCTGTTTCTGAGGTCTTATTAGAAGACATTAACAGTTTGCTTTAAATATCTCTTATTCTTCTCATTTTTTTTTTTTTTACATTATATTTACATTTATTCATTTAGCTGACGCTTTTATCCAAAGCGACTTATAATTGCTATAGTATCTCACAAAAGTGAGTACACCCCTAACTGTTGCCAGCGGTTTAGACATTAACGGCTGTGTGATGTGTTATTTTGAGGGGACAGCAGATTTACACTGTTCCACAAGCTGCACGCTCACTACTTTACATTGTTATATGAGCTGCACGCTCACTACTTTACACTGTTCTACAAGCTGCACGCTCACTACTTTACATTGTTATATGAGCTGCACGCTCACTACTTTACACTGTTCTACAAGCTGCACGCTCACTACTTTACACTGTTATATGAGCTGCACGCTCACTACTTTACACTGTTCTACAAGCTGCACGCTCACTACTTTACACTGTTCTACAAGCTGCACGCTCACTACTTTACACTGTTCTACAAGCTGCACGCTCACTACTTTACACTGTTATATGAGCTGCACGCTCACTACTTTACACTGTTATACGAGCTGCACGCTCACTACTTTACACTGTTATACGAGCTGCACGCTCACTACTTTACACTGTTCTACAAGCTGCACGCTCACTACTTTACACTGTTCTACAAGCTGCACGCTCACTACTTTACACTGTTATACAAGCTGTACGCTCACTACTTTACACTGTTATACAAGCTGCACGCTCACTACTTTACACTGTTACACAAGCTGCACGCTCACTACTTTACACTGTTATACAAGCTGCACGCTCACTACTTTACACTGTTACACAAGCTGCACGCTCACTACTTTACACTGTTATACAAGCTGTACGCTCACTACTTTACACTGTTATACAAGCTGCACGCTCACTACTTTACACTGTTATACAAGCTGCACGCTCACTACTTTACACTGTTACACAAGCTGCACGCTCACTACTTTACACTGTTATACAAGCTGTACGCTCACTATTTTACACTGTTATACAAGCTGTACGCTCACTACTTTACACTGTTATACAAGCTGTACGCTCACTACTTTACACTGTTATACAAGCTGTACGCTCACTACTTTACACTGTTATACAAGCTGTACGCTCACTATTTTACACTGTTATACAAGCTGCACGCTCACTACTTTACACTGTTACACAAGCTGCACGCTCACTACTTTACACTGTTATACAAGCTGTACGCTCACTATTTTACACTGTTATACAAGCTGTACGCTCACTACTTTACACTGTTATACAAGCTGTACGCTCACTACTTTACACTGTTATACAAGCTGTACGCTCACTACTTTACACTGTTATACAAGCTGTACGCTCACTACTTTACACTGTTATACAAGCTGTACGCTCACTATTTTACACTGTTATACAAGCTGTACGCTCACTACTTTACACTGTTATACAAGCTGCACGCTCACTACTTTACACTGTTATACAAGCTGTACGCTCACTATTTTACACTGTTATACAAGCTGTACGCTCACTACTTTACACTGTTATACAAACTGCACGCTCACTACTTTACACTGTTCTACAAGCTGCACGCTCACTACTTTACACTGTTATACAAGCTGCACGCTCACTACTTTACACTGTTACACAAGCTGCACGCTCACTACTTTACACTGTTATACAAGCTGTACGCTCACTACTTTACACTGTTATACAAGCTGTACGCTCACTACTTTACACTGTTATACAAGCTGTACGCTCACTACTTTACACTGTTATACAAGCTGTACGCTCACTACTTTACACTGTTATACAAGCTGTACGCTCACTACTTTACACTGTTATACAAGCTGTACGCTCACTACTTTACACTGTTATACAAGCTGTACGCTCACTACTTTACACTGTTCTACAAGCTGTACGCTCACTACTTTACACTGTTCTACAAGCTGCACTACTTTACACTGTTCTACAAGCTGCACTACTTTACACTGTTACACAAGCTGCACTACTTTACACTGTTATACAAGCTGCACTACTTTACACTGTTCTACAAGCTGCACGCTCACTACTTTACACTGTTCTACAAGCTGCACGCTCACTACTTTACACTGTTATACAAGCTGCACTACTTTACACTGTTATACAAGCTATACGCTCACTACTTTACACTGTTCTACAAGCTGTACGCTCACTACTTTACACTGTTCTACAAGCTGTACGCTCACTACTTTACACTGTTCTACAAGCTGCACGCTCACTACTTTACACTGTTATACAAGCTGTACGCTCACTACTTTACACTGGAGCAAAGGGTCAAAGGGTTCTTCAGTGTCGTCACATGAAAAGATGTGAGGGGTGGACTCACTTTGGTGAGATTCTGTATATCAGAGGTCACACGCCTCTGGAGCAACAAGGGGTTAAGTGTCTTGCTCAGAGACACATTGGAGAATGTCGTAGTGTAGAATTGAACCCGGGTCTCTTACACCAAAGGCATGGGAGGAAATACCTCATTCGTGTATTAAAAAATAAAAAAACCAAAGTTGTAATTTTAAAAAAAGTGTCTTTATTTATATTAGCTTGTAAAGTCTCAACGTGATCTGTATAAAGTTGAGAAAATTTGACTGTGGCGTCTCGCCTTAAGCTGTTCATTGGGACTAACTAGCTGGACGTGTACCAGTGTGACATTTTTCCTGTGATTGGTACCAGATTAAATGGTTATATCCAGGAAATAATTGTGAAATTTAAGGACCGATAAAATCCCAAAAAATTCCTAATGTGTAAAAAAAAAAAAAAACAATTTGTACTTCCTGTTGCAGATTTGCTGAATATAAATGTAATTTCTAGGAGATGGAGTTGCTCCGTCCATCTGTCCATCACGCCAGGCTGACCAGAGTTAACTTGTGCTGCTAACGTTGTCTTGGCTGTTTGTCTGACTGTCTTCTGGTTGGTAAATACCGATCAGCAGTCTTTCATCTATTAAAGAACCCCCAGTGGTTTAACTTCTCATCTTGCTGCAGTGATGTAGAAGTGTACGCCAGGGTGTGTCACTAAACTCTGACATCACTGTTGGGTGTGGTCAGGTGCTATGTGTGTTATTGGAAATTCAGTAAACCACCAACATAAAATTTAATAGACGGGTTTCTTGTATACAAACACTGCTGGATGCGCAGCCAGGGGGAAACAGTCAATAGTCAACCGCTGAAACGTAGATTACGCATTGTTTGAATATTAACATATCCGCACGGCCGCGCTGCAGGTCTGCGAAGCCGGACCTTGTGTCGTTTAAGTCAGCAGCTCGCTAAAAGGCTAACGGAAGAACGAGGGAGTGAGGCGTTCTCTCCACAGCTGGAAGTGCTGCCATCAGGCCGAACTTAGCTGTGTCGCACTCAGAGGTGCAAAGAATCGGTCTTCCGTTGTAAACGTTGCGCGACCAGCAAAAAGCTTTCAACCGTGAACAATTTTGTATTGAAGCATCTGCTAAGAAACGTGAAACTTGGCCTGTAGAGAGAAACTCCGGCTGCTGACGTTGCTGCCAGTGAAGCCTCCACTCGGCTGGACGGAGCGGCGTTAATCAGTGTGTTGTGTTTTGTAAAAGCACTGAATACTTCTCTTATAAATACATGTGCAAAACAGGAACGTGACGGTCGAGACGCTTGCTTGATTTTTTTAAATCTCAGTGGCGTTAAAAACGTAATGCTTTGTAAAAATCCTCCTCATTGTTGCTGTTATGAGGACGCAATCAGTTTAAAAAGTCAGGAGGGCCCTGCTTTGTTTTTTATTACTTTTAAACAGCCTGTCTGATGCAGCATCCTCTGAGAGGCTGCAGTGTTTCAGTCCGGCTGCTTGTTGCCTCCTCAGGTTCATTATTGTTCCAGTAAAGTGGATTCATTTCTAAAACGCGCTGCTGAACAGGTTTCTGTCACTTTTAAGGACGGAGGTGGAAAGTAATTTTAACAGAACGAGTAACGTGACTATTTTGTTTTAATACCCAGTAATAAGTAAAGTAATAGGGGAGAGCAGGGACGATTGAAAAGCGACACGAATGAAATTAAGCGATTTTCTCTGAGCCCATAAAAAGTCTGAAATGTCAAACTTCCTCAGAACATACGGTGCTTTTTAAATGAGTAAAAAGTAAGTCATTACAATTTCTGAGTAATTTGCCCAACACTGCAGCTACATGTGCCGTTTAAACCGATGCTCTGCGATGACAGAGTTCTGCTTTCTGACCCCTGGTTGCATCTCGGTGATGACGTTGCACAGAAACCCGTCCATAGATCTTGGGCTGCATTTTAAATATCACTAAACATGAACTGATTTACTTTGTAAACAACACAAAACTTCATTCACAGTTTAGCCGTTTTTACAAATTAAAGTTATAACAGACCGTCAGCGATGCCTTTTTTTTATATCCCATCCAATCGTCTTATTCAGTGTAAATTAAAATATTGGAATTAATGCAGCTTTTACAATTCTTACCTTTTATATTGCAGTTACTGCTGGTAGAGCAACAACCTTTCAGTGTAATTTAAAAATAAGAGGTTTTCCAAACACGGTGGCAAAATTGGAACTAGAGCTAAAGCAAAGGTTCCGACTTCTGAAATGTGAATGTGTTGCTGGTTTTCTTTTTCATAAAAGACTGAATTTAATTTTCGGGCTGTTGGCCGGATAAATCCACACAGACGTCAATGAAAAAATGGGCTGTATTTTCATTTAACTTTTTATAAACCAAACCATTAATTGATCAAGCCATAATTTGAACTGCGTATGTACTGCGCAGTACACACATACTTATTTTAGCTCAGTCAAACTCACATATTCAAAAGCTCTGTCTCTGTTTCCATTATAGTATTGATCAGTGTTTTGATTGATGCCAAATCAAAATGGATATCCAGGCCGCTAAGTGCTGCATTTTAAAGTGACGTTTAAGGAGTTTAAATGTGCGATCTTGTGTGCCGCCCACAAGTTTGGCGATATTTGATAATTCTGACTAATATCGTTCCGATTCTTCAGGTTCTCTTTGTAGCCGTTAATGTTTCTGATCCTTGTTCTTTAGAGCAGCGGTTCCCAAACTTTTTAGGCAACGCACCCCCTTCTACAGCTTTACCGGGTTGCTGCACCCCCCCCCCCCCAGCGCTGCTTATATAATATAATATCATTTATTTTTTTACTTATGTATTTGCTCAATGTCCCACACACAGCACTATCTGATTGGTTACACGTCGCGAGCAGCGGAGCTGTGTGTTGAAGGGAAGGCAGCCGATATTACTGAAGGTGCAATAAACATCAAAATCTGATGATCTGTTTCTATGATGACGAGCAGCGCAATGTTCCTGTTACACCAGAGTCGCTCTGCCCTTATACCCACTCACTGCGCTTACACACAGCATGCATCTGTCTTCTCTGTATTTTCACTGATGTAAAGTTAGATATTTACTACTTTAAAAAGTACCAGCGGCAGTAAAACCTTTTCTCAGACTGTGATATTAAACTTCCCACATTTCACTTGCGTGCCGAACCGTGCAGAGGGAGGCGGGGTTATGTTTTTAGTTTTAAATAAAATTTACAAAGGAAAGTTTTCAATTCAAGTTTTTGTCTCATGAAAAATTCCACAAAAAAATAATTGTTGTAGTTGTTGCACTACTACACCACACTTTGGGAATCGCTGCTTCAGAGGGACCCTTGGTTCTTAAGAGAACTCCTAACAGGACATGTTTGGGAAATGTCTACATAAAAACAGAAAGCTACACATGGCACCTTCACTTTATGCTCCAAGGAACTTCATGGACAAGGTCTCTGTTTCCTGTTCTTGCCTCATTTCTTCTCATATCCAATCAAAATCACAGGTGGCTGTGATGTCAGAGCTTGCTTGATTTGGCCGTGCCGTGTTGACTTTAGCCTGAATGCACCTGGAAGCAGCATGTTACCGATTCTGCATGCAGGGTTCTGCCGGTGCCTCAGCTCTGACTCCCAGACCAGCTCTAGGATTTGTAACTCTGACCTCCTGTGTGTCCTCCTCAGCCCAGAGTGTGATCTCACAGGAGAAGGGTCAGTGTCACCGGGTCCTGGGTCCGGGCCGGGGTCCGGCCTCCTGCTCCCTGCCCATCCTCAGGAACATCACCAAGCAGATCTGCTGCTGCAGCCGCGTCGGCAAAGCCTGGGGACCCGACTGTCAGAGATGTCCCTACTTCGGTTCAGGTTGGTTACCAGGGAATTGTACGCTATATTCTGGCTGGTAAGCTAAGATTTTAAAGTGGTCGCAGCCTTCTTATTCATCAGAACGTTTACATGCCGACACTCCTGTCTAAGCGCTCAGGTCGTCCAATAAATAATAAATAAATAAAGTCGTAATAGTACGAGAATAAAGTCGTAATAGTACAAAGTCGTAATAGTACGAGAATAAAGTCGTAATAGTAAAAAGTCGTAATAGTACGAGAATAAAGTCGTAATAGTAAAAAGTCGTAATAGTACGAGAATAAAGTCGTAATAGTATAAAGTCGTAATAGTACGAGAATAAAGTCGTAATAGTATAAAGTCGTAATAGTACGAGAATAAAGTCGTAATAGTACAAAGTCGTAATAGTACGAGAATAAAGTCGTAATAGTACGAGAATAAAGTCGTATTAGTACAAAGTCATAATAGTACGAGAATAAAGTCGTAATAGTACAAGAATAAAGTCGTATTAGTACAAAGTCATAATAGTACGAGAATAAAGTCGTAATAGTACAAAGTCGTAATAGTACGAGAATAAAGTCGTAATAGTAAAAAGTCGTAATAGTACGAGAATAAAGTCATAATATTACGAGAATAAAGTCATAATAGTACGAGAATAAAGTCATAATAGTATAAAGTCATAATATTACGAGAATAAAGTCGTAATAGTACAAGAATAAAGTCATAATAGTATAAAGTCATAATATTACGAGAATAAAGTCGTAATAGTACAAAGTCGTAATAGTACGAGAATAAAGTCGTATTAGTACAAAGTCATAATAGTACGAGAATAAAGTCGTATTAGTACAAAGTCGTAATAGTACGAGAATAAAGTCGTAATAGTACGAGAATAAAGTCGTAATAGTACGAGAATAAAGTCATAATAGTATAAAGTCATAATATTACGAGAATAAAGTCGTAATAGTACAAGAATAAAGTCATAATAGTACAAAGTCGTAATAGTACGAGAATAAAGTCGTAATAGTATGAGAATAAAGTCGCAATAGTATAAAGTCATAATATTACGAGAATAAAGTCGTAATAGTATAAAGTCATAATATTACGAGAATAAAGTCGTAATAGTACAAAGTCGTAATAGTACGAGAATAAAGTCGTAATAGTACAAGAATAAAGTTGTAATAGTATAAAGTCATAATATTACGAGAATAAAGTCGTAATAGTATAAAGTCATAATATTACGAGAATAAAGCTACATGTTAGGGGAAATATCAGAAGAGCAGCCTGCCGCCTCCATGCATTAAAAAGAGAAACGTGGAGAACATCTTGTGAAGTTATAAAACGATAATAATTATCGCAATATAATTTTATAATTTTTATAGAAGGTTTATAGATAACGTTTTCTTTCTTGTAATTACGAGAAAAGGTGAGAAAACATTTTTTATTTCTCTGGTGAATGCAATACGAAATATATGACTTGAAAATAGTCTTTTATTCGATTGAAAGTCACAAACCGGCGTTCAATCCCCCACTGTGACCCGTCCACCAATGTGTCCCTGAGCAAGACACTTAACCCCTCGCTGCTGCAGAGGTGTGCGACCTCTGACATGTATAGCAATTGTAAGTCTTGGATAAAAGCGTCAGCTAAATGAATAAATGTCATCAGGCTGCAGTTGTTTAAAGGTCTTAAAGGTGTTGCAGTAGTCCACGCAGGTCTCTTTAAGTCTTGTCTGGACACGAAACCTCGGATTCTGTCTCTCTTGTTTCAGGTGATACCTGTTCAGGAAATGATCTTCTCTCTGTCTCCTTCTCCAGTGGCCTTTAAGGAGATCTGTCCCGCCGGTCCTGGTTACCACTACTCAGCTTCGACCCTGCTGTTCAACCAGAGGCTCACCGAGCAGCTGGGGAGCCGAGGCGCTCCGCTGGTAGTCCAGGGCAACCAGGATAACCAGGGTACGTAATTTAGATCAGAGTCTTAACAAGCTGTGTGTGCTTTTGTCTAAAAGCACCAGTAGACGGAGGATGAATCCTCCCGACTTTGGTGACCCCCTTATTTTTCCATCTAAAGCCACCAGCAGAGTTGAGAGGAGCTGTTTGTGGGCCGCCTGGTTCCTGCAGTAAAACTCCTATTTTTCCTGTCGATGCCTCGGCATGAAACTCTCCTGATGGAACAATAGGTAAAAAAAGGGGTTCACCCTGGACAGGTCGCCAGTCCATCGCAGGGCGAGTCTTTATTTTACCCCCCAAAAAGTTCCTTCTCGGGGGAACAAACTTTCTAGGGCTGGGCGGTATGTCGGAATATGAGCTATACCGATATAATTTCAAAGGAGATATGACATTAGACAACACTGTTTATAGCCATATAGTTTGATATTGAGTTAATTAATGTTTCCGTAAAGTCCTGCCAGCGTTTGCTCCTCTCTCTACATCACCGCGCAGCCGTCTACTCACAAAGTCTCTAACGAGATGCAGGGAGACACAGAGCTGGTCGACGCTGTTAAAGACGTGGGCTGTAAAAAGAAAAGCACGGTTCAGTCAGCGTTTCCCACACAAACCTCCCGGGGTTAGGCCACACGCTGTAGCTTTTATCGGAAACACGGTGAATATGATACAAGTCGCGACACTGTGGAGAAGTTGTACTTGTACCTGCTGCCAGGTACTTTTTTCGTATCACCGAAATTTGCAGGCATGCAGCCTCTGAAACGCGCCTGTAGTCTCGTTAGGCTGAAGTTAGGATAAGGTTTTGGCAGAGGGGGAGCTGGACCAGATTTCTGAAGGACATCTGCAGGTCACGTTCATCCCTCCACCCTTCCCCCCTTCAGGTCCTAGTTCTGGGTCCAGTAGCAGTGGAGCCTCCAGGTCTCAGCAGAAACCCTCTTCCTCTGGAGCGACCGAGGCAAGTACCTCCCTGAGTTCTTCTTCAGGTGTCGGATCCAGCGCCGGATCTGCTGGTACCAACACCAGGCCGAGTCCGCCTCAGCCTCCACCCCGCCAGGTCGACTCTCCCTCCTCCAGACCGGTTCAGCCTGGCAGCACCAGCAGCACAGCCACCCAGGACAAACCCCAGACTCCAGGCAGACCCGCTCCATCGTTCACAACACATGCGAGGCCACAGCCTCCGTCCACCGGGAGCCGAGGTAAAAATCTACGAGTAAGCCGGTTTAATCAGTTCGGTTGCACTGTTTGACAAACTTTTTGCTGACTTGATCGCTAACGGCTAACTGATGGAGTCTGTTGCAAAACATGTAGTAGCACAGGAGCCTCTCGACGGACCTGCAGGGTCACATGAACAATGGAGACAGCCTACAGCATCTCAGCAGCCTCGCTAGCTGGTCTACTAACTGTGGTTGTACAAGTGTTTTTACCATCTTCTCCTGCAGTCGCACTGCAAGGGGAAAATAGTTTTTACAGACCAAACTGACCTGAGAAGAAGAATTATTTACAAGATTATTCTTGATCTTTTACGCAAGCATTTCTGATATTTCACAAATTTGTTTCTGTCAAGTTTTCCTCAATATTTTACTATTTTCTTTCTGATATTTAACAAATTTTTTTTTGGATTATTTCCAAATATTTTGCATATATTTTGGGGTTATTTTCTTGATATTATAAGTAGTTTTTACAGATTTTCTTAAGTGATATTTCTTGATATTTTATACAAACACATGATATTTTAAAATTTTCTTTCCGATATATTACTAATATTTTTCTAAATCATTTTATGACATTTTACAGATTTTTCTGGATATTTTCTATATATTTTTCAGATATTTTTGTATGGATATTTTACTAATATTTTAATAACTTATTTTTTCCCGGATTTTTTAAAAGGATATTGTTTTGATGTTTTACTGATATATATATATATATATATATATATATATATATATATATATTTACTTATTATTATTATTATTACTTTTGTCTCATACTTTACCGATTCTTTCCCTGTTTTTTAAAACTTTTTATTAAAAGACATTTTAAATAAGCATTAGGTTAAATGAAAGAAAGGGGCTTTTGACATTATATCCATTATGAAAATTCATGTAAACATAATTTAAGGTTTGCTTGATTTAGAAAACATGTAAATATTATTTGTTTGTGCAGAGTTTTCCCTCAGATTCTGTCTAGGTTCTCCTTCATTAGTACACTTTAAGTACATTTACTAAAGTACTGTACTAACCCAGCAGCAGGGGCGTTTTTAGGATCTTGAAACATTGGGGGCTTAGCACAGCCCATAAAACTTCATATCTTCACATAATAATTGATAATTCCATCTTAAATGTGCAATTGTACTACCGCCTGCCTCGGCCAGGACACTCTTGGAAAAAGAGTTTTCTGGTTTAATAAAGGTTTATAAAACAATTCAAACTCTAAAACTGTAACAGAATATAATGCAGAGCAGCTCTCAGCTTTCAGATTTGTTTCTCCTGTAGATCATCTTTTAATATCATCACTGCTGAATCAACACACAGGCAGGCGTGACTGATTGAGGTAACCTCTTTAAATGTGCATGTGGCACCTTTTTACCTCATCAATAATAAATCAAATCATTTTAATTCAGTTAGAAACTCCTGGACTTTAATAGCTCCTGTGTTTCAGCAGTTTTCTGCATATTCAGAATCTCTCTGACGTTTCCCGAATAAAAGATATTTTGAGGTCAAACAGGATAAATCATCTTAAACTTTGCAATCAATCCGCGGTCCACCTGCGCCGCTCCGTGTGGATCCGTACCTCGGATTCTGCAACCCGTTGCACCACTACTATCCATGTTAGTGTGGGGATGTTTTGTTGTGCAGGATCACAGCCCCTGTGTGTCCACATGAGGAAAGGTCAAGATGGCTATCAGAGTAAAAATGGACTGTCTGTTGCATCAGACCAGGCAACTTGATGAGTTTATATTTTTAAGTAGCCCATAAAAAGTTCAAGTCCTAAAATTCGTGATTTATTTTCATTCATAATGATGTTCCACTTGTCGGTGATATTGAGAGTCTTGAGACACAGAACGGTCTTCAATGCAAACTATGATGACATAATATTAACCTGACAAAGTCATTTTACTCTGAGAACTTTAGAACAAACTGCAGTCTGTCTACCAGCTGTCCATCCAACTTCCAAGCTCGTCCTGCTGTGACCTCTGACCTCTTCCTCTTAAAATACTGCAGGATGCTCGTCTCTGCAGGAACATTCTGACCAGTGTTACCTTTAAATTGTTTATGGACATGGATGCACACATTCAGGACTTTTTAAGGTCAAGGATGGTCAGAGACAGGGGCCAAAAAGTGGCCCAGGAGTTTGTCCCCAGTCAGTCTGCTCTCCAGATAAAGTATTTGTCGGGGCCTCTGGGTCTTTAGAGAACTTTATTCCTTCTAAAGTAAAGTAATCACCTCAGCTGAGCCCTTCAGTACGATGAATAATAATCCATATCTTCATCATGCTCACCATAAACTGGTGCTTTGTGCTGGTTCTGACTCTGTTCTGCTATAGACCTCATCTCTGCTGCCTGTCTCATGTTCACCACAGCAGCACTAGTACTGGTGCCGCTGGCCAGTGGCGGGTAGAGTACTCAGACTCTTTACTCAAGAAAAAGTACAATTACTCCCATAAAAAGAACAAAGCTGACAAACCTGTTTCATCTGCTGTTCATCAGGTTAGAAACAGCTGCTGAGCAACAGGTTATTTCCAGAGAATGCAGTTTGCTTTGCTTGCTGATTGTTTGTCATTTAGCTGTTTCTACAATTATTTTCCTTTTTAAATCTCCATGAAGGTGTTGATCACTTTAAAATATCCCTTTTGCTGCCCAGCCAACTATTGTTGCCTGTGCCTTTTTATTATGGAGATGTAGCCAATCAAACGCTTGCTTTGCAGCAACACAGGCAGCCAATACAATCTGATTATTCCTGAAGCATCTAAATAATCTCCACAACGCAGATAACGATTGTGGCAGTAACACGAGAGCAGCTCGTTGTTGAAGCAGGTAAAGCTGCATACAGAAAATAAATAACAGCTGGCAGCTGCTGAGTGAAAGATCCGTTTCACCGGCGACATTCTGTTTATGTATTAAAGAAAAGAAACCGGCTGATGTCCAAAGCGGTGCTCGGTTCAACAACAGGACACTTTTAATATATCTCAGAGATCTTACAGTTCATTTGCTCTGCAGAGAATAAAGACGCTTTTAATGCGCCGTTAATGGAAACGGACGCGGGCTGCAGTGCCGTGATGTGGCTCACATCAGTAGAACATAAAGGCTTAAACTGAAAAGATATTTGCCAGATTTTCTAAATGTTTGCATCTGCCCAGCTCTGGCTGTGACGAGCGCCCGACCAGCGCTTTACTGCGTAACTGCACACAGCCTGGATCACAGCTCACTTCTGTTAATGAAGCAAAATGCAGATTACAGACTGCTGAAGTTCTGATGGTTTGAATGGAAAATAAAAGTCCAGTAGATGTACCCAGCCCTGCTGCAGACAGCATCACTGCTGCCTTCAGCTAGAAGGAACAGCAGCACAAAAGTCTGGAATATTGAGGCACTTTGCTGCTTCGGCCTCCTCTTTTCTTCTCCCTCAACATTTCTACAGGCTACATTCTGTCCGCGACTGATGTGGACTGTGAGTGACTGACCGGTCTCTTAATAAACCGCCTCCTATATGATCCAGCTCCGAAATCGCCTCAGCCAGGAAGGCAGTGCGAAATAAAACATAGACAAACATAGATTTTGAAATGAAACGTGTAAAATGGCTCCTCTGCCTGTCAGGTGATGAAACTCACCACAAATCCACACAGGTTAATTTCAGCGCCTTTGATGCAGCTGGATCATCTTATTCTCCGCTAATTTGCAGGACAATAAATAATATACAACAATAACAATAATCTCTCTCGCTCGCTCATAACGTTAGTTAAGCGAGTAAAGTTAAATTTTCGGCCTTTTGTTGTTTGTTTTTTAAAAATTCTTCTGAGATCCGGGGCTTTTCGAAAAACATCCGGGGCTACAGCCGCTGCCCAGCAGTATAGAAAGTAATATAGATAGAATAGTAAGTAATCTATCCTCTGTCCTCAGCAGGCGGTCAGTCCTTCTCTGTGTCCCGGACGGATCAGCCTGAAGCCAGAGGGGACTCTCTGCCTGCTCCAGCCCAGCCACAGAACCCTGAGCGTGGGTCGAGGCCCAGTGGAGGGCTCCCTCCTCTGCAGAGCAGACCAGCTGTCACCCCGACCCTCCGGCCCACCCGAGTCCAGAGTGAGTACCAGCGGACACAGAGTATAGTGTCTGTAGAATCAGGGACGGTCTGTAGTGTCTGTCTCAACCACCGGGACGCCCTGGATTCTGTTTTCTGGTGTTACTTGAATGCTGCAGGCCGGCATCCGCGTTCAGTTAGTGGAGCAACACCAAACAAAGACACCTGCGTTTACTGCCAGCTGAAATCTGACTCCGAGCAAAGAACCCAGCTTCTTTACGTTCTGTGGGAAGACCAAAAGACTTCATATCGAATACCAGCAGCAAGTTTACTTTAGGAGTGAAGTGTTTTGTCATCAAGCATCAAATTCTTCTTTAATGCTAATGCAACCGAAGTCAAATCACAGCAACCCTGGAGACAATTACAGCATCAGAAACAAACATCCAACCACTCGAGATCACAAACATGCATCACAAACAGTGGCGATAAAAGAATTTCCCAACAAGGTCAAATAAAATATAAAGTAATATAAAGTAAGAATAATGTGTGTGTGTGTTGCAGCGCGAGGTGTGTGTGAGAGCAGACCGGGTGTGTGTGGGCGTGGCCGCTGTGTGGATCAGCCAGGCGGAAAACACACCTGTGTGTGTGATCAGGGATACCAGCCCAACTCTCAGCGCACATACTGCCAAGGTGAGCACACGCAAAAAATGTGTTTTTATCTAATGGATGAAAGAAAGATAAGAGAGTTTTATTCAAATATGTTACAAAAACTTTTCTGATATTTTTCCTGGATCTTTTATTTATTTTTTTTTGTGGAAATATTTGAGTTTTTTCCTGATTTTCTCCTTTATTTTACTGGAAATAATTTTCTGGTTTTAACAGATTTTTCCCCCAGATATTTTACTAATATTTTTCACATATTTTACTGATTTTTTTTTTTTTGTGTGAAAATTTCACAGGTTTTTTTTTCTAGATATTTTACTGATTTGTTTCCGTATATTTTACTTATATTTTTCAAATATTTTCCCAGATACTGTATTTTCTATAAGTTTTTCAGATATTTTACTTTTTTTTAACCTGAATGTTTTACTAATAGATATCAGATATTTTACTGATTTTATTTGGTGGAAATTTCACAGGTTTTTTTTCTAGATATTTTACTGATTTGTTTCCGTATATTTTACTTATATTTTTCAAATATTTTACAATTTTTTTTTCTTCAGATATTTTACTAGTATTTTTCTGATATTTTCCCTGGAAGACATTACAACATTTTTCTATGTTTCAGAGTGAGTTTAGTGATTATTTAACTCAGAAGCAAACGTTATAATAAGTGTTTATTGTAGAAATAATGGTGGCAACAAAATTGAACACCCTGTTTACTGAATGAGATTAAATTTTGTTTAAATTGTGTGTGTGTGTGTGTGTGTAGATGTGAATGAGTGTGTGCAGTCTCCAGGTGTGTGTTCGGTGGGAGAGTGTGTGAACACCATGGGAAGCTACAGGTGTGTGTGTCCGTCCGGATACAGGAGCAGCAGCCAGCTGACCGGCTGTCAAGGTGACGTCCACTTCCTGCTTGTTTTTATGTGCTCAGGTTGTTTGTTCTGCTTCACACAAACAACAAACAAAGATCTCTAAACAACTAAAAGAAGCTCACTCTGTTACGTCCTCAGACATCGACGAGTGCCAGCAGAATCCCTGCAGCAACGGCCGCTGCGAGAACACGCCGGGCAGCTACAGGTGTGTCTGTCGCCTTGGGTACAGGCTCAGCGGCAACACCTGCACAGGTAAAGAAGCATCATAGCATAGCAACTATATAATTACATCTTTCTGTTTAGGAGAAAAACAAAAACAAATGATATTTATTGTTACAGTTGCTACTGAGAATGATTAGAATTACAAAAACTAGTTAGGAGCAAGCAGAAAAGTAAGAATACATGACAGAGAGATGGTTCCTCGTACGGCTGAAGTGGCAGATGTAAATTTTCTGTTACTTGATACTTTACTACATTTTAGAGGGAAGTATTGTAGTTTTTACTCCACTACATTTATGAGACAATGATCAATAAGCTAATAGTTAGTTACAGATTAAACTATCCAACGGTGTATAAAGTAGTTAACCGTTTGTACCGGTACCGGGGGCGATGGTGCTCTGGGCGATGATAATGATTGAAACATTTTTTTTGGCCGTTTTAACTCCGAAACCCGCCGATGTTGTTGCTCCGAGTCTAAGCGGGCGCCATCTTGATTATTGCGCAATACCTGCAAGCTTCCTGCCTGCTGTCGTCTTTTCTGCAGAGAGGAAACATGCCGCTTGAGAACATACGGTGCTTTTTGCCATTTTGTGGCCGATCCGTTGGAGATATATAGACATGCAGGGTATCAAATGAAAGATCGATTGATACCCCCCCCCCCATCACTGTGGGATGTTCAGTTCTCAATCTACAGGCCTGTAAATCATGGGAGTGCTTTTGGTGACAGGATGTTGATGAATACTCCTGTTTTTATCAATATTTCAATGTTTTGTCATTTGGAAATAGGTTGTATGGACTGAAATAGTGTTTTAAAGATATCTATCAATAAAAGTCTGCATTTTAACAATAAATATTGCCAAAATATGGAAATTCGCCTGGTATATTTGAAAATGTTGTATGATAACTGTTGTATTTTAGTTATTTTCATCAGATTTACAGTTACAATTGCATTCTAGGTGTATTAGAAGATATTCAGTTGCATTAAAAGCTAACTCAGGATGGTTTTGATGGTTTATTGCATCAAAATATAGCTTTTTTTACCAGGCGAGGCTAAAAATTTCAGATTTTTTCTTTATTGCATCCATGTAGTCTGTAAAAGCAAAATAAATATATTAATACTTAATATTAATACTTTTCAAAGGAGACCAGGATTATGCATCTAGGCCAAATGGTTGAGGAGTTATTCCTGATTAATTTTGGGTTTGTTATTTTAGGCGTTTTTTCTGGATGGTCTGTTTTCAACATTAAAGTAGCTGCACAAGCTAAAACATTAAAATACTGTTTCAGGCTTCAGTTTTAATACGATACGATATTATAACACCTTGAAAGGGACCATTATTTCCAATGAGTGCTTTTACTTGCACTACATTTTGCTAATAATACTTTTGTACTTTCACTTGAGTCTGTTACGTCCCGAGGTGTCTAGGGGTATTGGGACATAAACATAAACCGGATGTTGTTGGTTTGAAAGGATATTTATTTGAAGTAATGCAAATGGTGCACAGACAGAAAATGGGCCAATGGGTGCTGTGGAAATCAACAAACAATTATAACAAAAGGAGATCCTCAAAAGGAGGAGTCAAATATTCAAAACAGGACTTTTACTTGTAACAGAGTATTTTTACATAGTGGTATTGCTACTTTTACCCCAATATTTACCTAATATATTTCAGATATTTTAGTAATGTTTTTACGAAAATTTTGTATTTTTTCCCCTTGATATTTTACTGATATTTTTCACATATTTTACTTATTTTTTTCACATATTTTACTTATTTTTTCAAGATATTCTACAGATTCAGGATATTTTTTTCCCAAAATTTTACTAATATTGTTCTGATATTTTCCTGATTTGCTTGGTAAATATTTTACAAATTTTCTGGGGCTATTTTCCAGAATCCTTTTGAGCAAATACAGTATAATTAATATTTTTTTGATAGTTTACTAATAGTTTTTGAATATTTTACTACTAGTGTTTGGATATTTTGCTAATATGTTTCCTGATATTTTACACGTTTTTGTCAGATGGTTTACAGATATTTTCCTGTTCTTGTATTGGCTCGGCAGCAAACCGTGTCAGCAAAGTGTGTAAACGCTGTGCATGTTTCAGACGTGGACGAGTGCGAGGACGCTCTGCAGTGTCCAGGTCAGGAGTGTATCAACAGCCAGGGCTCGTACCGCTGCGTCTCCTGCCAGGCTGGATACAGACTGCTCAACAGGGTCTGCACAGGTAAACTCTGTCTGTCGGCCTCCAAGTGTTCCTCAGTTCTAGTGTTAGAAATAAGACAAATTTACCAATAATGTTTTAACTACAGTAAACGGAAAAGGTCTGTGTAATATGGCCTTTAGATTTAACCACTTCTAATGTTATTCTACATGTCTTTAACTGTTTGAGGTCATTGCTGGACACACTTAGCTTAGCATTCAAACACTTAAGGACTGTTTTCCTTCTTCTTGTGTTGAAATGAGTACACAAGTATATGTGTTATATGTGTATATATATGTTACACCACAGCAACTACCGATAGTAGACCTCATCACAGCCACAGAATCGGCCATTAGGAAAAACAAATTAACAGAAACAGAAGCGGAACAGCTCAGACTAAAGGTATCTGCAGCCCTTTCTAATGCGAAGGCCCCCCCTTCCAACCTCACCATCCAAGAAAGGAAGGCTGTGACATCTCTGAGCAAGGATCAAAACATCACTATCCTACCTGCGGACAAAGGAAGATGCACGGTAGTACTTAACACAGCTGACTACCAGAACAAGGTCAACACACTACTAATGGACACAAACACATATGAGACACTGAGACAAGACCCAACCAGGGGATACATGAAAAAGGCCATAGAATGTCTACAACAGTTACAGAAGGACAACACCATCACCCGTGAACAATATTACCGTTTGTATCCTGGAGAAGCCATTCCTTGCATTTATGGACTACCCAAGATACACAAAGAAGGATTTATCAGCAGCATTAACTCGGTCACCTACAACATTGCCAAACACATTTCCACCATCTTAGCTCCATTGGTGGGAAACACGCCTCACCACGTCCAAAACTCTATTGACTTTGTAAACAAAGTTCGAGGACTGAAACTGGACCCAGATGAAACCATGGTATCCTATGACGTGACTTCTTTGTTCACCTGCATCCCCACCATAGAGGCAGTAGAAACCGTCAGGAAACGGCTAACACAAGACAACACCCTGGACAACAGAACTAGCCTCAGCCCTGACCAAATCTGCAAATTGCTCGACCTCTGTCTAAACACCACCTATTTCCAGTAAAACGGTGGATTCTACAGACAGAAGCATGGCTGTGCCACGGGCTCACCGGTATCCCCGATTGTGGCCAACATCTACATGGAAGAAGTGGAGAGTAAAGCCCTCAACTCCTTCAGAGGAATAGCACCGAGCCACTGGTACAGACATGTGGACGACACCTGGGTCAAAATCAAAAGCCAGGAAGTGCAAGCCACATCTCAAAGGGAAATATTGTATGATTAATACATAATAAAAATAATCATTAATCGCAGTCTGATTAAAAAATAGTTCAACCTCAACCAACTACATTAATGCACGAAGAAGAATAATAAAACACTGCTCAAAAAAATAAGGGGAACACTTAAACAACACAATGTAAGTCAAACACACTCCTGTGAAATCAAACTGTCCAGTTAGGAAGCAACACTGATTGACAATCAATTTCACAAGGAATAATAATAAAATATAGTATAACAGTCATAGGGGACGTTTTTCTTTCTGCTTTGAGGCTACTTTTATCTTTAAAAGGCTACTTCTACATTTTCCAGCTTATAGCCTACTTGCATACTTTTACTAAACTTTTTCAAAGCAGTATTTGAGTATTTTTACAGTGAGGTATTGGTACTTTTAATTTTTTTTAAAGATCTGAATAGGCGTAAGTTACTTTGCTCACCACTGCCTAAAAAAGCCAAAGCTGCTGGTTGCAAAGAGGCTGGAGAGTTTTTGACTGCATCAATAATAATAATTTAGCACACATTTGTCTGTTACTCCCCAACATCAGCCGCTCTCGCTATCTTCGGTCCCAGGCAAGTGATTTCGTCCAGGAATCTAAATGCTATAAAATCTAAATGCTAAAAAAAACAAAAACCTACAGTTACCGTATGCATCGGGTCTTCCAACTTCCACTCCGTGTGAGAAATACACGGTGTGGCGTGTGACCTGGCTGAAATGCGTGTGTCTCACGGTGAATGCGTGAGACTTGAGAGCCCTGTGCTAGACTCTGAAATAAAGTCATCGCACTGCTGCTGATATGTAATGGAGATATTTAAAGTTTTAATAGACACCAAGACAATCACAAAAACCATGTGGTGTTATTACCTGCTGCAATTAACAACTTCAGGAGAAGCGTAGGCAACATTTCAGACCTCCGCCATGAAGTCATGTACACTTAAATTCATATAAAGCACATTTGACTTTATCATAAGTTGCGTCTCGATCACATTTATTTGCACGATTAACTATGAAGCGACGCCACGCCGGCTCTCATCAGTGTGTTTTGTGATTGTCTGCAGACGTCGATGAGTGTCGCCAGGCGCCCTGCTCCAACGGTCGCTGTGAAAACACACCTGGAAGCTACCGCTGTGTCTGTCGCTTTGGTTACAAGCTCCAGAACAACACCTGTACAGGTAAAGTGGCAGCAGTGGAGGAAATACTCAGATCCTCCTCTACTTCGTTAAAAGTACCAATACAGCAACGGAACATGTGAATTGTCATTTTTACACTTGGGTGTTGGTGCGGATTAAAACAGAGCCAGGCTAGCTGTTTCCCCCTGTTTCTAGTCTTTATGCTAAGCTACGCTAACCGTCTGGAGCTTCATATTTAGTGAGAGTGGTATTAATCCCAACATCTTTGCATCCCCAAAACGTAAAAAAAACAATGTGTGTTCAGATGTAGACGAGTGTGCAGAGCCGTCGCAGTGTCCCGGTCAGATGTGCGTGAACACCGCGGGGTCGTACCGCTGTGTTTCCTGTCGACCAGGATTCACTCTCGCCAACAGACAGTGTGCAGGTAGAAACACTCTCTCTAATTTTAAATGTTATCCACATTTGTTTGTTTTTTAAAAGACTAGTAGGTGCAAAAAGTTTTGAATCGGTGCAGCAACGTATTCCTTCTGGGCGCCAAAAAAGAGGCTCAGACTGTCTCACGACACGTTGTTGTTGTTGCAGGAAGACGCCTGGAGGCAACCAGGGAGAGGACTTTGTTGTGTTGTAGTAACGTTAGGAAATAAAGTCAAGGTCAACTTTACTGTCAATTTCTCCACATGTACCAGACATACAGAGGAATAGAAATAGCGTTTCTCACTAACCAACCCACGGTGAAGCAAATAAATAAAATATAAATAAAATGCACAAACAACTAAATTAAGAACAAAAACACTTAAAACAAAAACAGCACAAAGTCTTGCTAGCAGCTCCTCTACGTACACAACAACCTTTTTGTGAATTTTGCCATTTTGACAGGCGCAATTAAAGCTGGATGATAAAAATAATAATAATTTTTGCGATATGTAATTTTCCCCAATATAAATATAACAGATGTTCAATTCATTTGAATCACAAACAAATCAGCACTTAATTTTTCTTATTATAAAAGACTTAATTTTACTTGTGCATATTTTTATGTTTACAAAAGATTTTATCATCTTCGGTCTGTAATTCTAATTGTTTATTCTCAACTTGTTCTGAACATAAAGAAAAGTTTAAAACCATAATTAACAATCTGGTTTCTTCAACTTCACTTAAAACTTTAAACTAAAGATAATGATTTTAAATTGTCTTGATAATTATTGATATCAACTGATATTTTGCTCAGTCCTAGGCGTCCTGAAGGAATACGCTGCAGCCGGCTGAACACCACTTCAACACCAACATATGTAAAGACGGGGCCGAGCTTTAAAAATACAGAAATCTTTGTTTAAAAAAAAACATCTTTTACTGTGTGATTGTCTTATTCTTCCTTTTTCACCTAGTTGTACTCTTTTTAAATCCTTCTTACGTGTGTTTTCACATCGGCTCCTGTTTCTGTCTCTTGTGTAAAACGCACTTTGAGTCGCCCGGCTGTTGAGAGGTGCTGTGCATTAACTTGCCTTGCAGATGTAAATGAGTGCGAGGACAGCGAGTCTTGTCCTGGTCAGCGGTGCGTGAACACCGAAGGATCTTACAGCTGTGTGGACTGTCAGCAGGGATACCACAGCGTGAACGGACTGTGTGCAGGTACACACCGACACACGTGCATCTACTTCCTTACTTTGGGATCAGCAGAAGCTCTTTGTAACTGTGGTATATGTTGGATATTTTGGACTCGGATGCTGCAGCTGCCGGCCCGATACTGTTACTGTATCCCAACAATTTGCTGTGATTTACTTGCAGTAAACGGATCAAACTGATGCTGATTTCTTAAAAATTTGAATTCATGCTTTGTCAGGTCTGTCAGCTGGATAAAATGCTTGTTTTCTGAATGGAGTTTGGATCAGTCAGGGTTGTGCTATGCTAACTTCTGTCAAAGATAGATAAATCACTTTATTGTCTGTCCCAAGACGGTGACAGAAATGCTCCATCCTACATAAAAACAGCAGCTGTACAAGGTCTACTTTTTGTTGTTCAGAGAGGTTATCGCAGACGGTGTGAAAGATTTCTTGTAAATGTTTTTCCGGGCCAGTGGAACTTTCTATCGTCTGCCTGATGGCAGTAACTGGAAAGAGTCGGTGGCCTTCCTGATCACAGAGCGGGTTTGTAGTGAGCTGATAATCTTGCTGCAGCGGTTTATGATTTGGTTTTCTGCTTGAGGAGGTTGTGCCAGGATGAGATATTTTCTTACCAGGTTCTTCCTTTTCTCAGCATTAGACAGTCATGATGAATCCTAATGATTGTTTTTACCTGTAGCCCAAACATTAGGACCAATTTCCACCAGAAACATCAAAATCTGATGAAATTACTGGGCCACATTCTGAACACTTGTTTGGGCAGAGCCAGGCTAGCGGTTTCCCCCTATTTCAAGTCTCTATGCTAAGCTAAGCTAACCGGCTGTAGCTTTGCGTTTGGTGAACAGTTGGTGTCGATCTGAACATCTGACTCCCAGAATGTAAATAAGTGTGTGTGTGTGTGTGTGTGTTTAGATGTGGATGAGTGTGTGCAGGCGTCGCAGTGTCCCGGTCAGCTGTGCGTGAACACCGCGGGGTCGTACCGCTGTGTTTCCTGTCGACCAGGATTCAGCAGCAAGGACGGCTCCTGCCAAGGTAACACTCGATCCAAACACGTGCACACCAGCAGCCTGCTGTCCATTTTAAGGATTCAGTGTTTCCCACAGGATTTTAAGAGGCTATGGTGGGGGGACCCTCTCAGGCCCCCCCGGAAGAACATTTTGTACATTTTAAAGTTTAAATGCATTAATTTGGTGCAAAATTAAGAGGCTGTCTATGAAGAACTTAAACAATGTTGTGCTCTGATAAAGTATTTGATCATAAAGCCAGTGTAGAGCTAGAAATCGTGATGAAACGGCAACAACAGTCAGCAAATTTATTTAAGGTTTTTCCAAAAACCCTGAATTTTCCGAACATTTTACTGATGATGTAGTTTTTTAATTTCCTTTTAATGGACGCATGTAACATGTTTTACACTTTCTGTGAATATAATCCAATTAATTTAATTTCCATCCTGCAACACTTGTCTTTGTAAAGAGACAAACTGAGAGGATAAAGTCTCTAACCTGCCCGTCGGCTCGCTCTGGGCCGCTTCAGTGGATTTACCATAAAGGCTTGAATACGTGTGCAACGATGATTTTAGTATTCAAAGCTTCTATAGATTATTTCAACGATTCATCGATGCGTCGTTTAAGAGGGGTGGTGATGGCGCAGTGGATAAGATGCCTGCCTTTGTTGTGAGAGACCCGTGTTCATCTCGCCACTGTGACCTGTCCACCAATGTGTCCCTGAGCAAGACACTTAACCCCTCGTTGCTGCAGAGGCGTGCGACCTCTGACATGTACGGCAAATGTAAGTCACTTTGGATAAAAGCGTAAATGAATAAATGTAGATGTTAAGAAGTACTTTTCTCAGTCTGAGTTCTTGTCTGTTCTTGTGAAACGTCATCAGTCGCAGCCAAAGTACTGTTCCAATTCAAAAGTCCGCATCTAACCAGGTACAGTCAGATACCCGGATGTGTTCTCGCTCCATCGGTGGTGACTTGTGTGGACTTCGGATAGCCAGATATCCCAGAATGCATTTCGCTGCCAAAAAGCTTAAATGTCAGATGAGAAAACTCACAACTGTAACTTATAATCCTGCTGTTCTTGTGTCACATATAGTAGTTTTAAGAGTTTTTTTATTGGGGAATAAGTTGTTTAAACTCCAAATATGTGGCTGATTTCTGAAGACAGAGCTGATTTTAAAAATTGCTACGACGTTTTCGGAGATGAGGTCCCGCCCGACTAATAAATGTCCCTGCGAAACAGCTGACTTTCCCTTCGCCTCCCTTTCCTCCCTCCCTCTCTCTCTCCCGTAGATATAGATGAGTGTGCGAGCGCTGGGGCGTGCGAGGCAGAGCGGGTGTGTGTGAACACCGTCGGCTCGTTCAGATGTGACTGTCGGCCCGGGTATCGAACCTCCGCCCTGGGGAGACAGTGCAGAGGTGAGTGCCGTCCACAGTAAACCTCAGTTACATGTCAGACAGAGACCTTTCCTTTTCTCTAAGATCCTTTTGGTTTAACCAGAAACCGTCACTGTCACTCCCGTCAACGCCGCCAGACTTCATTAACAGAAACAGTAATTTTCCCTCTCTGGCCCGGCGCTGCCTCCATCGCTTAGTTTGTCTGGTGTTGTGTGACTTTAAAGCACCAAAGTCACGTAAACAAACAAACTGACCGACGCAGCGGTGGGCACTCCCTCCTGGATTTGACTCTGTCGCGAACGCAATTGACCCTTCGCTAAGCCACGCCCTGAATACACAGCTGGCCAATCACAGCGCAGTATAGAACTCTCTCTGACTGAGCGACACTTTCACGGCTGAGCTCCATTGACTCTGATGCAGAAAGAGTCGTTTTTTCTAGCTTTTTTTCTGGCTGTATTTTTCTAAGATCTGGTCAAACGCTGTTCCTGCAGCATCTTGTAACAGTTACAGCAGAGAGGCTGAAAGGAGAAGGACGGTTTATTCTCTAAAACCTGAAATAAATCCAGAAACATGTCGGCTGTGGATTGTTCCTAATGTAAAGTTATTTATTTCACGTCCGTCTGAATAAAACCTTCATATGATGCAACTGCAAAACTGTCTGCTTCTTTCTGAGATCACTTTTCCCAACAAATCTGACAATATTTAATTTGGCCCCTTGCTTTGACCCCCCCCCCCCCCCACTATCCTAAACCTCAAGGTGAAACTAGTAAATATTATAACATTAACGACTTTGAGCATTAAACACTTACATTTCCTGCTTTCTGGACACATTTTAAATTTATGGTGGAAATGTCTTTATTTATATGAAGGGAAACAATATTCATGTGGCCGTGACGGATCAGAATATAAACCTTTTGGACGCTGCACATTTCTTTCTTCTATATGTCAGTTGCATCTTTTCTTATTGTTTCATTTGTTATTCAACATTTCTTGTTGCTGTTTTTTCAGAACATTTTTAACAAAAGCTTTCAAAAAGTGCCGGAGACATTCTGACCCGTCCCCAGCGTCCTCAGTGTAAATGGTTCAGAGTTTACTTACAGGATCACAACCTTTGCGTGGGAAGTGGCGTCCGCACGTTTCCCTGTTTTGTACGTACGCACCGTTGATAAATGAGACCCCTGGCGGTCCCTCGTGCACTCACGGACGTGAAAAGTAACACTTGCTTTAAGGTTAGACCCTGAAAATCCTGGAGTTTAATGTTTAACAGTTTAGTGATTAAGTTAAATCAGTTCAAAATATCACATCTACCTTTGCACTTTTCACTTATTCCCTCAATCAGTTCATCACAAAAAAAACATCGCAGCTTTCATTGCAATGTTTTAGTAAAAGCTGCCGCAAAATCACGAAATAAGGCCCACGAGCTCCTGGAGGGAGTCGGCCGACCAGCTGCACTTGTTGTTGTTTACACGTGTTCTGCCTGGTTTTTATTGATGGACTACTGAAGTTACCCTTTTAAGTTTGTCTGTTAAATGTGTTAATTATAAAGTGTGTGTGTTTGTGTCCGCAGACATTAACGAGTGTTTGGAGGGAGACTTCTGTTTCCCCAGAGGAGAGTGCGTCAACTCACCAGGATCCTACACCTGTGTCTGTTCTCAGGGATTCACGCTGAGCGACAACAGGACCGCCTGCCTCGGTGACTTAATTATTTTATTATAACTTATTTAGTTGCCATTTTGTTCCCTTTAATTCTTTCTTTTAAATGTACTTAAATAAATAAGGGATGGACTGTGTGTGTGTGTGTGTGTGTGTGTGTGTGTATATATATATATATATACACACACACACACAAAGAAATCGGCTCCCACAAAATAAATGTTTAGTTTAATTCAGTTAGATTTATTTCTTTTATTTTTACTAGATTTTATTAATAGATTTAATCGCTTATTTATTTCATGATCAGTGTATTTGTCTATTTACATTTACATAAGTAGGACCCATCTAGTCTTATTGATATGTCTGTAGTGACGCACCGAACGTTCGGCCACCGAAATTAATCGGCCAAAAATAGCAACAAAAAGAAAAGCACTTTCGATGTTTGATGTAATGAGTCAAAAGACTGATTAAATTTTACCGAACACTCACGTTGACACGTCGGCAGTGTGGAAGCATTTTAAAGTGTTCTGCTGAACTGTCTCCAGCACATCTGCTCCATCTGTGACTGACTTCTTAGAAAAGACCCGCTGTGAGTGTTTCTGTCTCTCGTCTGTGAGAAGGAGATTAAACTAGCAGCGCCTACATTTAGAGTGCACACGTATTCCAGCCTTTACGGTAAGTGAAGCGGCTCAGAGCGAGCCGACAGGCAGGTTAGAGACTTTATCCTGTCAGTTTGTCTCTTTAGTATGAAGAGAGGCTGTGAAGTCTTCATGTTACAACATTATTTATCAAACCGGGTCAGACTGGATGGATTTAGCGCGAGGAGGAAACACATGTGACAACGTCCGGTTTTCAAAATAAGGCGTCTGTACAGGATGGAAATAAGATTAACTGGATTATGTTCACAGAAAGTATAAAACATATTACATGTGTCCATTAAAAGTAAATGGACTAATTTACCGGAGCCTCTCGGGGCCCCGGACCCCTCACCACAGTCTCTGCACATCCTGCAGGAAACACTGAGGAAAAAGCTCATTCTGACTCTTTAATTCATGTAGTGGGAAAAAATCTGGCAAAATAAATGGAAAAAATGTGAATGTACTTGTTTGGTATTTGGGAAAGTTTTTCGTTATATTCGGTTTGGGCCCTAGTTTATGCCTTTACGGGACAGTGACAGGAAATCTTTTTTTAATCTTGAATGAAACGAAAAGTCTTACAGACCAATGTGGATGTCAGGTGTCATCATTTCCATTAAGAAGTATATGAAGTACACACAGTACATGAATGCTCGGGACCGCTCAGGTCCGGCCTCCTCTGCTTCTGCTTTTAGAGATGATGTAATGGTGATGTCATCTTTGGCCCGAGTGTGTGTGTGTGTGTGGGGGGGGGGGGGGTACATGCAGTAACTCTCTCTCTCTTCCTGTAGATGTGGACGAGTGCGTGAAGTCGGGTGTGTGTTTGGACGGTCGCTGTGTGAACACCGAAGGCTCCTTCCAGTGCCAGTGTCAAACCGGCTTCACCACCAACCCGGAGAGGACCGCCTGCCTCGGTACGCACACACGCCCCGAGTGCATTTACTCAAGTATAGGTCATAAGAGCCCGACCGATATGGGTTATTAGGGCCGATGCCGATGGAGTGAAAAAGAGCCGGTATTTAGATTTAGAGAATGATTTGGATAACAGCCCTTTCCTGAACTTAGAACAGGCCGATATTGAAGGCCGTGCGGTACGTGGGCTATAAAACCTTGTTAATAAAATGGATTACAGTCTCAACTTGTTGCACATCTATAAATATTTGCTGCTGGAAGGTGCAACTTTTTCAGCCGCCTGGACACCGAGAGAGAGAATAAAGCATGTGTGTTTCACTTTACACACAATCTGCCATAAGTTCAATGTAGCACATTCACATGTAGTTCATCCCTTCACCACCTTCACTCTTTAATTCTAACCAAAGAATCAACATCTGTCTAAATCAGGGGTTTTCAAAATCTGAGACTGCAGCTTGCTGGTTCAGAAGTCCTGACGTTACATTTTTCGGGCCCCCGTTACTGTCGGGCCCTGCGTTAACATTAAACATGCTGCTGTGAGCGCGGAGGAAGCCGGAGAGGGCAGTTAAAAAACGGGAAGGTTAGCAAGTCGTGAATGTTTTCAGGAGAGGAGAAGTGACGGGGGCTGTTGTTGTTGTTGTTATAATTTCTGTCGTGTAACTAACGCGACGAATCACCAGCTCACCGCTAACACGCCTACTCTGCATGTTGTTTCCACCTGCTGCAGTCAGCTGATGTTTTGTTCTGTGGTGCTGCCCTCTGGTGGGCAAACTATGCAGCACTCATAGTCGTAAATCTGCTTTTATAAACGCTGATGCCGATTAAACGCAATCAGTTCATATCGACCGGCCGATATATCAGTCGGGCTCTCGTGCTTTAAAGCAATTGTACTTAAGAATTACCATTTAATTACTTTCTTCTTCTTCTTCTCCGTTTGTCTCTCTCTTTCTCTCAGATGTTGACGAGTGCGTCTCGACCAGCGGGACGGTGTGCGGGTCGAAGCGGTGTGAGAATACGATTGGTTCGTACCACTGCCTCACTTCCTGTGAGCCGGGCTACCAGGTCACGCAGACCGGCGACTGTGTAGGTGAGTCTGACACACATTAACGTCTCAGAGAGAACAGGGATTGGTGGTAAGCTGTTTCACACCTGGAGAAGGTCCCTGAGCAGATTCATAACTGAAAGCTTCTCCTGAAATGAAACCGTGAAACAGACGGAGAAAGTGCTGCACAAACGGCAATAAACGGACACCATCAGGTCGGACTTGCTGGAGGCGATGCAAAGACTGCGCAAAACATTTCAACAACGCTGCATCCATCCCATGTGATGCTACTTTATATTTATATATAAAACCAGACTAAACTGGAGGAAATAAGTGAGGAAGCAGAACTACCTGCAGCTGTCGTTGTCCTTTAAAAGAAGTTAGCGTAGCATAGCTCTGATCAAGCAAAACTCCACTCAGAAAACAAGCATTTTAAAAGTTGTTTGTTTCTCATCTCGCTGAGAGACCTGACAAAACATGACTTAGTATTTTTAACAAATTGGCGTCATGATATCGTTATTTCGGCATCATTTTCATTCGTTTATTGCAACTAAATCACAGCAAAATGTTTATTTTGGGCTCATACAGCTGGAATGGCAGGTTGTGTTTATTCGTGCGAGCAGTCCAGCGGTCAAAGTCGTGCGATAAACGCGATGGGAATTTAAAGTTTGCGTTGTGTGTGTGAAAGTGACGTTAACCCCTCCCTCTCTTCTGTCCCTCTTAGACGTTAATGAATGTGCCAATCAGACGGTGTGTGGAGTTCACGCCTCCTGTCAGAACCTGTTAGGAACCTACCTGTGTGTGTGCGACCAGGGCTTCACCTCCGCCGCCGACGGAAAGGCCTGCGTCGGTACGTGTCTGTCTTCAGACTTCCTGCCGCCGACAGGCCAGCTGTCAGGGTCGTTCATCTTTCACTCAGTAAAATTAGCTCAGTAGCTAACGGGACGGTGAGTTCTCGCTGTTTCGTGAAGGCGAGACACGGCAGATAAAAACATTGTCACCAAGCACTAGCCGATTTTAAGATTTTGGGCTAATTTGCTTCTATAACAGCTCTTCTTTTAAATAAATATTGGCTCTGTAAATATTGATTTTTAATAAAAATGTATGGAATTTTACAATACATGTCTTTAAAGGCTGTTTCTCCTCTGAGCCTGAAATCTCCACTTCAGCAGCTGTTACAGTCAAACTTTCCATTTGTATTCCTGACTATATATCGTGAAGGTTTTTACTGAGGGGTTTGTTCATATTTCATTCACAGCCTCAATTATAGAACATTTTATTCCCAAAAACATGGCAAAAATATATTTTTTGATTTATGAAATAATAAAAAGAGGTATCCTGTAAAAACATTTGAATATAATGTGTCAAGGAAATAAAACGTTTGAAGCTGACGTAATCCAGTGTTCAGAGTCCAGTTCTTGAAATCATATTTCATTAGATACAGCCTCATTTGCACGTTTAGAAAACCCGTAACACAATACCTTGACGGGGAACTGAGAGTGTGTAAAAAAGACGACGTCATCGATTTGGATCCTTTTTGTTTTAAAATAAATAAATCTGTTCTGTCTCTCAGATGAGGACGAGTGTGTGTCTCTGCCTGGCGTGTGCGGTTCTGCTCGGTGTGAGAACGTGGAGGGATCCTTCATGTGCGAATGCGACAGACGGGGAGACGAGTTCGACCAGGCCAGCAGGCGGTGCGTCGCCACGCCACGAGGTACACGTGAGACTCAGACGTTCAGAAATGTTAGTAAATTATTATTATTGTGTATTATTGAGTAGAGGGCGCCTGACGCGATGAGCTACTCGCTGGTAAATCAGTATCTGTGTTTATAACGGCTGAAAGATCCTTCAGTCATGGGATGAGTGTCTGTCCACCAGAGGGCGCTGTGCAACTCCCCCTTTAGCAACGCACACCACAGAACACGGCATTCAACAATTATTCTTTCAAATATACTAGTCGCTACTTTAAAGCTACTAGTACTTATTTATTAGTCACTAGTAACTTTTCCATTAGTTTCTACTAAGTATTTATTTAGTTACTAGAAACTAATTGCACGTTTTGGCCATTGAAATTTAGTAATGTTACTAGTAACTTCTCGATACCTACTGAAAAGGTGATATCTGAAGAGCCCCATAGATTTCAACGGCAAAAATGTACAATTTGTTATTAGTAACTAAACAATATTCACGAGTAACTAAAAATGACGTACCTTGTCAGTTGTTATTAGTAAAACGGGAAAAGTTACTAGTGAAGTACGAGTAGCTTTTAAATACAAAAAGTAAGTTTTAGAGAATTTTAGGCGTTTCTGAAAAGAAGGAAAAAAAGAAAATCAGCCGAGAGGATTTTAAAATCCTCAAATATCAAAGTCTGTGTTCATGTGTCCAGAATGCGATCAAATGTGAGACTGATCCAGTTTTTTGGTATCAACCCTCCTGATACTCCAAGCTAGACTTAATATCGTGGCAATGACACATTTGAAGTTACTTATTTGGCTGACGTTTTTATCCAAAGTGACTTAAACAGCTTGTAATTAAATAACAAATGAAATTCCTTCAGAAAGGTTTATTTGCACATAAAGAAAACAGGCAATGCAACTAAAATATAGAAGAAACAAATGTGCGTTGTCCAAAAAAAATAACTTGACCTAAAAACAAATTAAGCTGCTGATTATAAAATGACCCAAAAACGTGCAGCAGCAGTCAGGAACTTAAGTTTTCCGTTCTCTCCCTGTGAACATGACAAAAGACTCAGTCAGGCCTGCATGTGAGCTGCCTCAGCAGAGATATCACAGGAGAAAAGCTGATCTGCAGGAGAAACAGATCTGAGAGCTGCTCTCACTGAGATTCTGTTTTATAGTTTTCTTCTATATAAATTAAAACATTTCCACCAAAAATTGGTTTAGACACCAGAATGCAGGACATGAAGTGTTTAATGACCCCCTCACACCCCTAATCTGAGGGCCTATGTTCCCACCACTTTTCAACACAAAGTGACGCCCTTGCAGTGTTTCCCACACATGGGCTTTACTTGGGAGGGCCGCCCAGGTGGATTAACATCCGCCCAGGTAAAACTGGCGAGCCATTTTAAAATCGTTTTCCCTCCGCACCTCCTCTCAACCGGTCGCTCCCCTTTAAACTCTTAATTTCCTGCATTCTAGAGACATTTCTGCACCAGTTTATGGTGGAAATGTCTTTATTTATATGAAGGGAAACAAAATTCATGTGGCAAATCAGAATATAAAAATATTATCAAATATAATAACAATAATAATAATAATGCTGCAGGAATCAGCAGCTTGTTTTTTTAGCCTAAGTTACTCTTTTTCTTCTATATTTACATTTCATGTTTTCCTGAATTTTTATTTGTTCTTAAACATGTCTTGTTGCAAGCTAATTTTCAGAAAACTTTTAGTAAGTGCTTTCTGAAAGTGGTGGGGACGTGTCCTCAGCGTCCCCGCTGTGAATGAGGGTCGGCCAGCGGCTGCCAGCAGCGTGACGAGGCGCTGAGCGTTTTTTCCAGACGTAATCTACCCCTGGTAGACTGCGTGAGCTTAGAACAGTGATCAGGCAAAAGGTGCTTCCGACTTTGTGCAGCCCGACACTCCGCCGCCGCCGCCGCCGCTGCCAACGCCGCCGCCGCCGCTTTGCTCCCACGAGGTCTTAATGTGGTGACGTTTTGCAGCGCAGGTGTTGTGCCGAATTCTGCATACCTGCTGAGAAAAGAGGTGGATGCCAGTCTCTGCAGGTCGCCTACATCATCTGTTTAAGTATACGTCCACCTCTCAAGGTCCTTTTCAGACACTTTGCTGTTCACATTGTTTAAACGCAGTCTCACCACATGTTTTTGCTGAATCTCAAGTGTGATTAAAAAGATATACTGATCATTTATCAGTATTGATGGAACGCCACAAAGACTATTATAGCGTTTAAAAGCAGATTTTGTGGGCGTGCGCAATTCTCGACTGTGAAAGTCGACCGCACCCCCCCGCCACAGATACGCCGTCTTTCTGTGGGAAACACTGCACTGCCTACAACTAAAAGGTGAATACCTAGGGCAAAGAAGTAAGATCAGGGGGAACAGAAGAAGAAGAGTACAGGAAGTGATGTCAGAGGTCAGAGAAAGTGTTCTGCAGAGTTTTCAGGAGCTTCTTGAAGTCAGAGAGGGACGCCGCAGCTCTGATGGCGTGCGGCGGCTCGTTCCACCATCGTGGGGTCACAGGTGAGAACAGGGACAGAGGTCGCTTTGTGTGAAGTGATGGCAGAGCCAGGCGGCGTGCGTTGGAGGAGCGCAGGTATCGCAGCCCACCTCTACCCCTCTGATTGTTGTATTTTAGAGTCGTGGAGTCAAACTCGAGTGTTTGCTCGTAGTCCAGCCGGAGCTTCTAAACTAACCTCACATTATTATCGACGGTGAATTCTCCTCCCTCCTCCTGCAGCAGCTCCTGACTACGCCTCCTTCTCTTCGTCCTCCTCCTCCTCCGTCCATGTCAGCGTGGTGGAGCTGGCTCCGGTGCTGCCCCCCCTCCCCGAGGCTCGCCCCGGTGAGCTGAGGGAGTGTTACTACAACCTGGCCGAGCGGGGAACCTGCAGCCTGCTGGCCACCAACACCAGCCAGCAGGAGTGCTGCTGCACGCTGGGGGAGGGCTGGGGGATGGGCTGCCTCTACCACACCTGCCCCCCCACAGACACAGGTGAGACACACAGGAAGTTAAGGATCTACTTTTTCAAGGAGCCCATTGTTGTGTGCGTTCCCACCCTGAAGGTGCGAAGTCAAACTAACCAGCTGACGGATGTTCTTACTGACGTACGCTGTGCAAAGTGACGGACGGGAATCATTAGTTGGTAAAGTCATACATTAGTTATACATCAGCAATGTTTATCTGTGAACATCAGATTTGATGGAATAGAATGAAAGAGACACAATTTTCTTTAGGATTCTTACTGACCGGGTCCGTTTGTTCTGGGGAGGAGACGACCTCCGCGGCGAACCGGCTACTGGTAGAAACTTTCTGAACGGTCAACACCGAAGGAAAAAACACCTGAACAGAAAACAAACCGAGCACCTAAACTGAGCTAACGTT
This sequence comes from Micropterus salmoides, assembly GCF_014851395.1. NCBI lineage: Eukaryota > Metazoa > Chordata > Actinopteri > Centrarchiformes > Centrarchidae > Micropterus > Micropterus salmoides. The sequence goes on from NW_024042261.1 coordinate 39,792,951, forward strand.
AGCTGCTCAGCTCGCAGCACTCGCGTCCAGTTGAGCGTCGGAGGAATGTGGCTTTTATTATTTTTATTACCTGTGGTTGGGGCTGGGCAATAAAACAATAATGATAATTATCGCAATATAATTTGACCCAATAACAATAAAACAAATGTTCAATAAATTTTTGATTTAATTCATTTGAATCGAGAACTAATTAGCACCTAATTTTTCTATTAAGATATTTATTTTATTATCTTGTTTTGAATGTTCCACCTCAGATTTGTGAAGTGATCCACCGTTTGGCATAAAGTGTATTATTGCGATATGTAATTTTCCTGAATATAAATATAACAGATGTTCAATTCATTTGAATCACAAACGAATCAGCACAAAAGAAAAAGATTAATAGAAAAATGAATTTTCTATTAATCTTTTTCTTTTGTTAAAGAAAAAACAACTTATAAAAGACGTTTCCTAATTTTACTTGTGCATATTTTTACATTTAAAAAAGATTTTATCATCTTTGATCTATAATTATAATTGTTTATTCTCAACTATTTGGCAAATCTTTGTCACGTTCTGACAATAAAGAAAAGTTTAATCACACAATTTAACCATCTGGTTCCTTCAGCTTTCACTCAGGAGCAAAAATCAGACTTAGAGATTTAGTTCACTGTGACAGTAAAACTGTTTTTTTGTCCAGATGAGAGAGTAAAATATATAAATGATCTCACTGAATTTAAATGAAACCTTTGAGACAAATAATTACACATCCAGAAACCTGCAGATGCATGTCGACCAACCCGTTCTCATCCCAAGGCGTCACGTAAGATAAGATAAGAAAACCTTTATTTGTCCCACAGTGGGGAAATTGCGGTTTGCAACAGCAAAGACAAGAGCAGGGATAGATAAGAGACGCTTTGTCACGCACCCTCTGCATGGCTTTGGGTACGCCCTGGGTATCGTTTAGCGTCGTTAAGGTGTGTTCACACTGAAAGCCAAGTTAATATTTGCGTCACTTTACTTGCATGAGTTTGACCTCTGGACATTTTGAGTGTCCACACAGACACTGTATGAACCCAAAGTAAACATTTTTCTGTGATTTAATTGCTTTAATTGATTTAAACAGATCAAACTGATGCCGAAATAACGACAATATGATGCAGATTTGTTAAACATATGAATTCATGCTTTGTCAGGTCTGTCAGCAGGACGACAACTTTTAAAATGTTTTCTGAATGGAGTTTGGTTCGATCAGGGCTATGCTATGCTAACCTGTTCACAGCAAAGTACAACGACAGCTGGAATAAAGTTACAGACACATATTTTCTGAACTCACCAGGTAGTTCAACCTCCTCGCTTTCTTTTCTCCCAGTAATGTCCAGTTTTGTCCTGTTTTTATATAAATATGAAGTAGTAGTCCAGCAGAGCTCTGACACTAACAACAACAACAACAGTGGAACCGGATGTGAACAGAAGCTGCTGAGAAGCTCCAGTGAAGATAAATCAAGCTGTAATCCCAAACTAAAGTAAAAAGCTAATTTAATAAAAGCAGTTAACTCTGAGCTCCTCCTGCGGGTAAACGGCGTAGCTGTCAGAGCAGAATCCAGACCGACTACGGGGGTTTATTTGTCCGAAAGCTGCAGCGCTGCTCCCCGTTCACTTCCCCGTTCTTTAGCAGCTCTCCGTCGGCCAGCGGATTGTCATTACACCGCTCGCCTGGTCCTCTCCAACGGCTTTACCAGCGGCGTAGAAAAAGACTGTTACTTGTCAATACCACACCGCCATGCCTTCAGACATCGTTCCGTCTCTGTTGCTGGGGCAGCTGTGGCTCAGGAGGTAGAGCGGGCAAGATACTGAACCCCTAATTGCCCCTGGCGGCTGTTCCACCAGTGAATGAATGTGTGTGATGGTGTAAAAGCGCTTTGAGTGGTCGAAAAGACTTTACTGTTACGTCCCAATTACATTTAATAGCAACAATATAATTTTGATTCATTCATTTTGATTTCACTCTGGCCTCTTCTTTAAGTTTGTATTCAACATAATACCTTAATACAGCGGTCGGCAATAGGCGGCCCGTGGGCCAGAACTGCAGGTTGCTTTGATGGCAGAAAAATAAAAAATAAATAAATTGATGATGGCTGGTGCTGAAATAGATCTCAATCATGACAGCAACAGTTACTCACATAATCACTTCCTCTTAAGTGATTGGGCCTCCAAAATAAAAGTGCGAGAACGTGTTTTGCACCAAACATACTTGGTGGGGTTTATGTACTAAAAGTACTTGGTTAGGTTTACGTACTAAAAGTACTTGGTTAGGTTTACGTACTAAAAGTACTTGGTCAGGTTTATGTACTAAAAGTACTTGGTTGGGTTTACGTACTAAAAGTACTTGGTTAGGTTTATGTACTAAAAGTACTTGGTTAGGTTTATGTACTAAAAGTACTTGGTTGGGTTTACGTACTAAAAGTACTTGGTTAGGTTTATGTACTAAAAGTACTTGGTTGGGTTTACGTACTAAAAGTACTTGGTTAGGTTTATGTACTAAAAGTACTTGGTTAGGTTTACGTACTAAAAGTACTTGGTCAGGTTTACGTACTAAAAGTACTTGGTTGGGTTTACGTACTAAAAGTACTTGGTTAGGTTTATGTACTAAAAGTACTTGGTTGGGTTTACGTACTAAAAGTACTTGGTCAGGTTTATGTACTAAAAGTCGGGTGTTTGTCTTTGTGTCTCATTCTGTTCACTGTTTTGTGTGATTAAAGTTCCTCTCTGTTTTGTGCAGACGAGTTTCTGTCTCTGTGTCCCAGCGGGAGAGGATACGTTACTACTGGACCGGGAGCCTTCAGCTACAGAGGTGCACACACTCTGTACACACAGACATTAATTCGTACAGCTGATACTTTGCTGGGATATATCGGTGTCTTTGAGTGTTTAACCGTCACAGATAAACCTCCATAAATCTGCTTAGACATTACAGACACTTCTTATAACTTCCGATTGTCCTTATAATTAAGGGAGACCTCTTCAGACACGAGGAGGAGGTGGCACCCTCAGCTGCAGCTGCCATGTACATGGTCAGGTCAGGTCGTCGATTAATCGCAGGGTTGGCCGATTGAAATCTCTTTAAGATAGCGTTAAGATAGAAAATGCATAGATAAAGGCATTTAAAGAGAAAAGATAATATTATAGTAATAAGATTATATAAAATATAATCTATTAAATTAAACATAAGCAATAACGGACCTGAAAGTCCAGGAGTTTCTAACTGAATTAAAATGAATTAATTTCTCATTAAGGCAAAAAGGAGCCACATGCACATTTAAAGCGGTTACTTCCCCAAACAAAGAGGAGGGAAGACTAAACAATGACTCAGCAGGGATGATATTAAATAAGTTATCTTCAGGAGAAACATCTGAGAGCAGCACTTAGATTCTGTTAGTTTGAATTGTCGCCTGAATTTGGTGTTTCCCTTTACATAAATAAAAACATTTCCACCATAAACTGGCGCAGAAGGACCCCGAGACCCCCAATTACTACGTGCCCACTCAAATGTTCGCTCTTCGGACTATAAATTAAGACAGAAGTTGTGATAAATCTTAATTCACCCTTTTTTTTTGCCAGATGTGGACGAGTGTAAGCGTTTCCATCCGGAGGTGTGTAAGAACGGACAGTGTGTCAACAACATCCCCGGGTACAGCTGCTACTGCCCCAGTGGATACATCTACAACATCCCCATGCTGGAGTGTGTCGGTGCGTACACACAGACCTACAGCCTGATCGGGCTGAAGGATTTATAAAAAAACATCCAACTGACCCTTCGCTAAGCCCCGCCCCCTTAGTTACTGTTGCTAAGTCCGACAAATTGTCGACACTGACACTGTCTATTGATGCACTCCCCGGAGAGATATTGTCAAATTTGTTGGAAAAAGCGACCTCAGAAAGAAGCAGACAGTTTTGCAGTTGAATTATACATTTGAAGGTTAGTCTCTAACTGACTCATTCGGAGTCAGACGGAGTCAAACTGACTTAGTCGGAGTCAGACGGAGTCAAACTGACTTAGACGGAGTCAAACTGACTTAGACGGAGTCAGACGGAGTCAGACTGACTCAGACGGAGTCAGACTGACTCAGACGGAGTCAGACGGACTCAAACTGACTCAGGCGGAGTCAAACTGACTTAGACGGAGTCAGACTGACTCAGGCAGAGTCAAACTGACTTAGACGGACTCAAACTGACTTAGACGGAGTCAGACGGAGTCAAACTGACTTAGACGGAGTCAAACTGACTCAGACGGACTCAGACGGACTCAGACGGACTCAGACGGAGTCAGACGGAAGTGATCATTAAAAAGCAGAGCAGCAGGGCTTTATTACGTTACATTCAGTAGGAAGTTAGCTAGCGTTAGCTAACTAACATCACATTAGGAACAATCCACAGCCGACATGTTTCTGGATTTATTTCAGGTTTTGGAAAGAGAATAAATCGTCCTTCTCCTTTCAGCCTCTCTGCGTAGCTGCTGTAACTATTACAAGATGCTGCAGGAACAGCGTTTGACCAGATCTTAGAAAAATACAGCTGAAATAGATCTGTCATGGCACCGAATCACTTCCTCTTAAGTGCGCCTACAAATCAGAAGCGCAAGAATGTTTTTTGCAGCAATGCTTTGTTGAGTTTGAGAGCTTTTACTTTGCTGCGATCAAATGTTTCCTTTTTTGTGGCTATCAAAGTAATCAGGCCGCGGGTCTAGCAGCGACAGGACAGCAATACAAGAAATGTCTTTCTGTATGCAGTATGTTACTGTAGTACAGGGGTCTGCAAATAAGTCTGGCATCGGGCCAAAGTTTTTAAAAGTCATTAGATGGCGTGCCGGAACATTTACTGTGTACCTCGCTCAGTAGTGCACAGGACTCTTGTTGAAGGGTTGTTGATGCTAGAATTATTTTTCTCCCTTTTCAATAAATTGATTTTGAAGAGATCAACGTACATGCTCACAATAAAGCATGTACAGGAGTGTATGCCTCCCGGCGATTGGTGCACATCAACCTATGGACGCTTATTTAATTTCCCCAGTATCCCCAGGCGGAGGAAATTCCTGTGTTTCTCATTCAGGGGAATCTGATCTTACGTTTTCTGACGGCTTTTTCAGAGATGCCAGAAACGAGCCAGATATTATTGCTGGCGGGGCGCCTTTGGTCCGTAGGCCGCCTATTGCCAGCCATTGCTGTAGTACATACTGCTCCTGTAGTAGGCGGTTTTGATAAACAACATTATTAACACAGTATTGAAGCTGTACAGTAACTGTTTCTTTCTCCACCTGTATGTCAGATGTTGACGAGTGTGAGGAGGAGCGCTGTGTTGGAGGAGTTTGCGTCAACACGGTGGGATCATATTACTGCAGCTGTCCTCCGACCCTGGTCCTCGACGACACACAACGTAACTGTGTCAACTCCTCCCACCTCACTGTAGGTAAGACACATGCCGTCCTCCTCCCTCCCTCCCTCCTCTCACCCTTTGCTCTTCTTTGTGCTAAGCTAACTCCCTCCCTCCTTGTTGATTCGCCCCGCAGATGAGAACCTGTCCATCTGCTGGCAGCACGTCACGGCGGACCTGATGTGTCAGAGTCCTCTGGTGGGACCTCAGTTCACCTTCGTGGACTGCTGCTGTCTGTACGGGGAGGGCTGGGGGATGCAGTGCGCCCTCTGTCCCTCCAACGACTCCGGTAAATACCTCCCAGGAAACAGGCATCTGCCGCCAAACAAACACTTAGAGAGGCGATTAAAGACGTGCTATCACCAGAGCAACTAAACCCTGTCAGTAACATCTGCAGCTTCCACTCTGATCTAATGTGAGATGTTGTGTTTATAGCTTGTTTTATCCAAGTGGGTTTACAAGTAATATTTAATGGGTAATTTCTGTATTTTTACACCTGGTTAAGCGTAAAACTAAGTAACATAGAAGACAGAAGAAAATCAGTATAAGACCTTTTTTGTCTGGATAATTTTTGCAGGATCATTTTTGTATTTTTTAAACCTGTTTCCACATGTTTGTGTTGAAATTACTTGTAGGTACAAAATGCCGTCGGCAAAAAGTGCTTCTTGTTGCCAGCAACAGACTCAAGGTGCGTTCACACTGAAAGCGAATCCAGCGTTTTGGGCGGCTTGATTACACACAAAGTTGATGCAAATTCCTGCGAATTCGCTCCGGGCGGCATGAAAGAGGAATTTGTCGCAACATTCGCTGGTTCGTGCGAGTTCAAGTTTTTCAACTTGGGTGAAAAATTTGCTTGCCGCGATGTTGCGAAAGCCTATCAGCGGTGAGATTGTCTAAACGTCACCGGCGGCTTTGGAGCATTGTTTGGAGAGGACCAGGCGAGCGGTGTAATGACAATCCGCTGATTGACGGAGAGCTGCTAAAGAACGGGGAAGTGCACGGGGAGCAGCGCCGCAGCTTTCGGACAAATAAACCCCCGTAGTCTGTCTGGATTCTGCTCTGACTGCTACGCCGTTTACCCGCAGGAGGAGCTCAGAGTTAACTGCTTTTATTAAATTAGCTTTTTACTTTAGTTTTTGGGATTACAGCTTGATTTATCTTCACTGGAGCTTCTCAGCAGCTTCCATGCACATCCAGTTCCACTGTTGTTGTTAGTGTCGGTCGGCACCCAGAGCTCTGCTGGACTACGACTTCATATTTATATAAAAACCGGACAAAACTGGACATTACTTGGAGAAAAGAAAGCGAGGAGGTTGAACTACCTGGTGAGTTCAAAATGTGTGAAAATATGTGTCTGTAACTTTATTCCGACTGTCATTGTACTTTACTGTGAACAGGTTAGCAAAGCATAGCCCTGATCGATCCAAACATTTTAAAAGTTGTTGTCCTGCTGACAGACCTGACAAAGCATGAAACATATGTTTAACAAATCGGCATAATATTATAGTTATTTCGGCATCAGTTTGATCCATTTATTGCAATTAAATCACAGCAAAATGTTTACTTTCGGTACATCTACCTGTAGTATTCACGGGTTGTGTTTATTTGCTTATCACGTTGTGTGTGTGAACACTCAAAATGTCCAACGGTCAAACTCACGCTACTAAAGGAGGCGAATATTAACTTTGCTTTCAGTGTGAACACACCTTCAGACTGTTAGACCAGGTGTCTGACAACATCATGGAAAGGATCCCTACGAGGGACTCCCAGTGCTCTGAAAACTCATTAGAGGCGAGCTGTTGCAGGAAGACGACAGTGGAAACGAGGGAGAGGAGTTTGTTGTGTATGTAGAGGAGCTGCTAGTAAGACTTTATTTCCTAACACAACAAACTCCAACTCTGACTCTCGTTTCATGATTTTTGTTGATGTTGTATAGAACTAAGCGGCACGACCGAGACACAGCAGCAACATCAGAAGGACAGCTCGTCATCAGTCATGACTCCCAAGTTTCTCACCACCCTGGCTGGAGTGATGGTTGAGGAGCCAGTTTGTAGTTTGATGTTATGGTGGATCAGTTGAAGGTGGCGAGACTTCAATCAAACCATGCAAATATGTCCGAGACAGTGTGTGATCTGTGCCGAGACAGCGGGGTCGTCTGTTGGGAAGGATAGGTATAGTTGTGTGTCGTCTGCATATCGTATGAGAAGCCATGAAAGCGAATGATCGGCCCCAGTGAGGTGGTGTAATGAGAAGAGAAGGGGCCCTAGCACCGAGCCTTGGGGCATCCCTGTGGAGAGGCACTGAGAGGAAGACAGTTGTCCTTAAATTCAAATCCAGATTTGAATCACAGGAGAGCTTTGCCCGAGATGCCCCTTGCTGAGAGTACGGATAGCAAGATCCTGTGATTGTATGGCAGCTGCTTTAGCTTTAGCTGACCTTAGGGCTTCTGTCGAGGACAATTGAGTCGTTTCAGTTGTGGCCGGTCCTAAAATCAGACTGATACGGATCTGGGAGGTTATTGCACGAGGGGAATTCTGACACCTGTTTGAAGACCGTTCGGTAGCTTTGGATAGAAATGGTAGAACTGAAACTGGCCGATAGTTCTCAACTTGAGTAAGGTTGAAGGAGGACTTTATGAGTAGGGTTAAACGGTTAGGAAAGTTTCCGAAGACAGAAATATTAATCCACACAAGTGATTGTTGGCACAATAGGAGATATGGTTTGGAGGAGCTCGGTAGGAATCGAGTATGCGATCTCTCTGTGGAAACCAGAGTTCTGCTTCAGTTAGAGGATTAAAAGAAAAAAGCTCCATATTTCTGTTTTACAGATTTAGAGGATTAACTGACTTCTGTCTTTCTACAGAGGACTATGGCAGCCTGTGCAGTTCCTTTCTTCCTCCGTTTGCTGAGAGTTTTCCGGACTCGACTGGACCAGAACCAGGACTGAGACCAGGATTTGGACGAGGCTGTGAGTGGTTTTATTGAATGCTCCTCGATTAGTTATTACCGTATGAGTTTTTATTTATGATAAATTCTTTAATTAATTTTTTCACATAATTAACTCCTATCCTCTCCTGTTTCCTCCTCTCCTTTCCTCTCCTCTCTTGTCTCTCCTACCCCTACAGCTCCTCCATACCTCCCTCCCTACAGCCCGGACTCCTTCCCTCCCGCTGTGGTTCCCAGCAGAGACTTCAGTGTTCCTGACTATGACGATTACTCTCCAGCAGGGGGCAGCAGGTCCGGCTTCAGAGGCAGGACGCCGTCCACCTTCAGCCTGCCGGACGGAGGTTTCCGCCGCCCTGAGTTTAGGTGAGGACACGTTACACTATTTAAACCTGCGCTTTACATCGCTGCTGAACATTTTACCAGTTTTTCCTTTCTTCCAACAGAAGAGTAAACGTATAGTTTTTTTAATGTCTTGTTATGTGTATGGCTGCGACTAACGATTATTTTCATTATCAACTAAAGTTAATAATTCTTTTTCTTTAAGTGTCGTAAATAGTGAAAGTCAACACATTCAAGCAGCTTATTTTTTGTCTGACCAACAGTCCGAAATATAAATATATCACAGTCTACTTTAAGGCGAAACAGCACAGCCAAATGGGCTTTTTCTAAACTTTACTTTACAATCTAAATGTATACACGCCTTTTTGAAAATCATAGCAGCTGTGGGTCTTTACTCTGCCGGTGTTTCTGGACTCTGCTGTGTTGGCTGTAGGTCTGCGTGTCTGTTGAGGGTTCCTTGAGCTGACTGGCCGGCCGGCTCGTTAGCTCCCCCCGCTGACGGTTGCTGAGCGTCACCACTCCAATATTCGACATCTACACAGTTGATTTCTCGTCTCAAACCTTCTTAGAAGTGGATTTAGTGATGAAATAACTTAGGAAAATAGTACAAAATGTTTTGTTGTCGGCCCCTCTCAGCTTCTTTCAGCCCCTCGCTTGAATGCCGAAAGCAGTGCTGGGATATCTCTGCCGTCAAGTTCAGACAAGTTACCAACAGATGCATCCTGGGTAAAATGGGCGTGTCAAGAACACTTCCAGGAATTTTTAACCATTCTTCCCAAAATGCAAACTTGTGTATTGGGACAAAACTTGGGCCACAAAAGATGACGTTTCACAAGAACACAGATTGAGAAAAGCCCAAGATGTATCACTCCATAGCTAAAACGAAGCCTTCACACACAGGGTTAAAAGAGGAGCTGCAGCAATGTGCAGTATGACAAACAATATAACCATGTAAACCTGTTCTGGTACAACCTCTAAATAAGGGTTGGGAAATGAGCATAATACCACCTCTTTAATGCTCAAAATTTCCTGGGGGAGACATATGTGCTATCTCGACATTGAGTAAATTTTTGTTTAAGGATCTCTTCGTCTCGTTCTTGTGAAACTAAATATCGCATATTGTGAAGTTCCGCGAGCTACGTGTCTCTTCACACCCTTAATCTGAGGGCCTGTGTCGCCACCAACACAAAGTGACGCCCTTGTATTTAAAAAATAATTGTTTCCCATGAAATGCCAATTAAAGTTCTAAGCATTATAGGGCCGTAATGTAGCCTTGTTCTTCTGTTGACAAATGTTGGGTTGATGTTCACAGCTTTGTAATATTAAAGAGCATAAAGGAGAGATCCTGTGTACGTTCTCATTATAATAAGGATTTGTGTTGAGCTGAGCAGATATGAGGCGTAACTTGTTATTTGGCAGTTATTGTGCATCGCAGGTGATATTACGCAGTGAAAGTAATGTAACTAGTTACTTTCAGCAGTCAGTAATCTAGTAAAAAAAAAGTAACTAGTAATGTGTAATATATTACCTTTTTTGAGTAACTACCCCAACACTATTTTTTAAAACTCTGTAAATGTCTCACTATATGAACTCAGAAACAGTGTGTAAAAATATGATCATCTAAAAGTACTTGGTTTACAGGAAACATGTCATTTTGAGAAAACGGTTGTTAAAGATTAGCTAATGTACAGAAACTTTACTTTTTGTCACATGAACACATCTCTTATAGATGTCTGATATATGGACCTGCTAACATTGTGCTCTAGAAAACAAACTTTCAAATTATATTTTATGTTTCAATATGGAGTGTTTAAAAAGGCAAGTAGAACCTTTGGAAAATGCCAGCAAAGATGAAATTTACGTAACAGACTTGGTATAAAATAGACAAATAATACTGTTTATACACAGTATATTATTCAAGCTCATTTTGCACGTTTTATGAAAGTATGGTAATTATAGTGAGAATAGTAGAAAATTGACAGATTTAAGCAAAATCATCGTTTTGGACTGTGGTGTCTCGCCTTAATTGCTATTATAGGAGACTAGTTTTTGTATTTGTTAACAGCTGTCTGTCTGTCTCTCAGCACTGGTTACTACTCTGAAGGAGACTTCGGCCCCCCGGATGGTTCCCAGCCCAGGACTCCGTCCATCCACTTCCATCCGGACCCCCGGGCCGAGAGGGCGTTCGGGGCGCGTCCTCCTCCTCCGTCTCGGGCTGAGGGTGCTCCTCTCAGCCTGGCCCCGCTGCCCGGAGCTCCCTACCAGGAGCAGGAAGAGCAGGAAGAGGAGGAGCCGGCGTGGAGGCCGGGCCCTCCCTTCACCGAGAGGAGCCGAGGAGGAGCGCCGAGGAGGGTGTATGAGAGTGAGTAGTAACACTTGATTTTCCAATAATTTCAAATAAAGTTTCCTAAAAAATTTTAAAATTTGGCTCAAATTTGTGAGAAAATGGGTAATTAGCTGAACTAAGTTTGTGTTCTCGTGTATGTTTTTGTAATTTCACAATTATTTTGCAAAACTTTATTTCCAGAACATCTTCATTTAATTTATAATTACATATCTGTTCATTTAAAACAGGCTTAAAAAACAAAACGTACTTACTGAAAAATGAGCAGCCGACTCCTGATAAGCTTTTTCAGCGGCGCTGGTTAATAATAAACTGCCATTTCAGGGTTGGATCTTTTTGTTTGTGTTTCATTTTGGATATTAACATAACAGCACGGCCGCGCTGCAGGTCTGTGAAGCCGGACCTTGTGTCGTTTAAGTCAGCAGCTCACTAAAAGGCTAACGGAAGAACGAGGGAGAGAGGCGTTCTCTCCACAGCTGGAAGTGCTGCCATCAGGCCGAACTTAGCTGTGTCGCACTCAGAGGTGCAAAGAACACGGTCTTCCATTGTAAACGTTGCGCGACCAGCAAAAAGCTTTCAACCGCGAACAATTTTGTATTGAAGCATCTGCTAAGAAACGTGAAACTTGGCCTGTAGAGAGAAACTCCGGCTGCTGACGTTGCTGCCAGTGAAGCCTCCACTCGGCTGGACGGAGCGGCGTTAATCAGTGTGTTGTGTTTTGTAAAAGCACTGAATACTTCTCTTTAAATACATGTGCAAAACAGTAACGTTACTTTAAAAGTCGAGACGCTTGCTTGATTTTTTTAAATGTCAGTGGCGTTAAAAATGTAATGCTTCGTAAAAATCCTCCTCATTGTTGCTGTTATGAGGACGCGATCAGTTTAAAAAGTCAGGAGGGCCCTGCTTTGTTTTTTATTAGTTTTAAACAGCCTGTCTGATGCAGCATCCTCTGAGAGGCTGCAGTGTTTCAGTCCGGCTGCTTGTTGCCTCCTCAGGTTCATTATTGTTCCAGTAAAGTGGATTCATTTCTAAAACGCGCTGCTGAACAGGTTTCCTGTCACTTTTAAGGACGGGGTGCGGTGGTGGAAAGTAATTGGAACAGAACGAGTAACTTCACTATTTACTAAGTAAATAACTTTTATAATCTTTATATCAACATGTAAATAATGGTTTAACTATAATGTAGTTATAAGCAGATATACATGTTTATCCACCACAGACATCAGATTAAAAAGACCATCTGTACAGCGTTTACTAGCTTACAGCTGGCTCAATTACCGTCCTTGCTCCCTCCGATATCGCTTGCTGTTGGTTGATAAAGCGCTGAATGGTTAAGGCAGTTTTGACTACTGTTGACCTCTTTTAAAATTTTAGTTTGAATGTCTTTTTTTTTAACAGTCTCCTATGTTGCGTTTGTGTTTTATGTAAAGCACTTTGAATTGCTTTGTTGCTGAAATGTGCTATACAAATAAACTTGCCTTCTATTGTCTTTCAGGGCGTTATGAGTCCTACGCCGGCCTGAGTGCAGCAGAGGATTGTGGGATACTGCACGGCTGTGAGAACGGCAGGTGTATTCGTGTTGCCGAGGGTTACACCTGTGACTGTTACCAAGGATACGAACTGGACATGACCTCCATGACGTGTATAGGTACGCAGAGACTGCCGCTCTGACTTCTCACAGGTAGGATCTGGATCGGCCCGGCTCTTGGGAAATCACACAGCACCTTACCTGAAAATATGAACACGAGTTTTACTTACATCTAGAGCAAAACCCAGAAGATCCGGTTTAACTTCCCCTATGTGTGACCTCTCGCTTACAGGTCAACAGTGTCCTCACATATTTATATCAACTCCTCTGATTAGGGATGTCACGAGAACCGAGACTTTGGTACAATTTGATACCAAAAGTCTGAAAACATGCTGGTACGGGTTTTTTTGTCCTGGAAATTCGTCTTAAAAACTCCCTCTTTAAATGTTGATATGCACGCACAACAACAGCGCATGTTTCCCTCCTGACTGAAGCGTGCCGCCGTCCCGCACAGCAAGTTAACCAGGAGCAGTCATGATACCAAGGTAGTTTGTTGTTTTTTTAACATCTTTTAAATAAAATAACTTTTTCAATATCCTTTTAAATGAAATAGTCACATTTAAATTACACTGCACGTGCATTTACATAGCAGTAATTTAAATGTGACCATTTCATTAAAAAAAGATCTTGAAAATGTTATTTAAAAGAAGTTAAAAACAACGTCCTCCCTTGTTTTGTTTTATTCAGTGTGAGTTTGTATTTATAAAAAAAATTTGGTATTTAGAAAGTATTTTTCCAAAAATGTTTCTTGAAAAAAGGTGGGGGGTCGTCTTATATTCAGACTAATCAGAATCAGAAGGAGCTTTAACACATACGAGGAATTTGTTTTGGGGATAAGGTGCTTAGTGTTACCGTTGTTTTTGTTTGAGACAGCTGACTATGTTAAATGTGATGTTTGCCAAGGCTAAACGCTAAAGGCTACCGTGTTTAGGCGCAATCTAAACATAGCTCGTAGTAGTAGACTGCCGTCCTTACCGTTCAGTCTGCCATGATGTCGTTACAGTTGTTGAGCTATATCTGATCATTTTTAAAGGAGAATATGTTGAAGTACATGGGATTTATTATTTTTTGGTTGTTTACTTGGTATCGAATTTAGTATCGAGAATCATGGAATTTCAGTGGTAGTGATATCGACTACTAAATTTGTGGTATCATGACCCTAACCCTAACCCTAATCTAGGGCTGCAACTAACTAATTATTTTCATTTTCAACTAATCTGCAGATTATTTTCATGGTTTAGTCTATGAAATGTCACGAGATGACATTTTCATTTTATAGCTCTAGCATAAATATAGCAACGATATGACCCCATTGTATGTGACAGAAAGATTATGCTAACGTTAACATTTCAAGCTACCAAGCAGTAACTAGTGTTTAGTTGTTAAAGTAAATAAATTAAAAGTAATATTGGCTGCTTTAATTACAATCCCTCTCTTCATTTTATAGCTCGAGCCTAAATGTCAAGAGATCACATTTTTCCAGAGCCCAAAAGTGACGTCTTCAAATTTCTTCTTTAGTCCGACAGTCCAAAACCCAAAGAAGCAAATGTTTCATATTTTTGCTTTAAAAAATGGCTGAAACGATTAATCAATTATCAAAATTAAAATAGTACATTTGTTTACAGTCACTTTACTAATCTAAAACTAATCGTTGCAACAACAACTTTGTTTTATCTGTTTGCAGATATAAACGAGTGTGAGGATGGAGTCAGCGTGGACTTCCCGTGCGTGAACGCTCGCTGCGTGAACACAGACGGCTCGTTCCGCTGCGTCTGCAGGAGAGGATACGTCATGTCCCGCAGACCAAACTACTGTGTGGCTGCGTAGACCGGACCGGTCTGGACTGGGCTCGATTTACACCAGTATAAACTGGTCTAGACAATCTACTAGACTACAATAGATTAGACTAGACTTGGGCTTTACTACAGGGCCATATCTCATAAACTCAACGCCCTTTTTTAACGCCATACTCTCTATGACGGCTGATTTCTGTATTTATATGTCGTGGGGAGAATGTAGGTTGGGGGGGCAGGGTGTCGCAGCGTCACAGATCTTAACAAATGTTTTTGGTTGTAGTGGACAGAATTACTGGATTTTCTCTGGAGAAGAAAAATAACTACAGAATGGGAACAGGATTAACGGATAGTATAATAAAGTGACGGTAAACATAATTTACTAGCTCAAAAATTAAATATGAATTTTCCTATTTTTTGTGTGAGGACTAAGTGTGAATAGTTCTCTATTACTCAAGAGGATTAAACAGTTTTTGATCGTATTTTTATTACACATAATGTTAAATGTACCTTTAGTGATTTATCAGTCATCGTTTGGGAGGACCCATTGTGCTGATAAGTTTGTATTTTGCTTGGAAAGTAGAAGCTAGCAGGCTAGGCTAGATAGCTAGTTAGCCCTTCTTGCTTACGTTAGCTCTGACTGTTACCTTTACCTGTCTCACACTCAGTGCTGTGTTCATCCAGAAAGGGTAAGATAGCATTAGCCATCCCTCGTTAACGGGTCCAGTTGTGCTGACGATCTATAACCGTGATCTATACAGCTTACAACGTTGCTAATCCCAACGTCAAAATAAAATTCACACCAGCTGGAAAACACTCACGTAGGAGGCGCTGTCACAAAAAATATTGAAAAATATTAACTTAACTTAATTTATGTTAAGTTAAACTTTGCCTGCTTTCCTACAACAAGTAACTGAGTAAGTTAACACTAAATTGACTTTTTTAAGTTAGTAAATTATTTGTTCAGCCACTTAAGTACAACCTCACTTGGTTTTGGTCCCGATTTATTGTGTTCATTGTCTCAGCAATTCTTTGCTTTAAGATTCCAGAAAAGAAAGGATCAGGAGTTAAGTGTTTACGTTCAATGTGGGGATTAAAACCTCACACAAAGGTATGTTAAAATGTGCAGTGTAAGTTAAAACAGTACAAATATAAAATCCACATGATTTCTGCCCAGTCTAAACCAGTCTAACCCTGTTTAGCCCAGTGTTTAAACCAGGCTAACCTCCAGGCTTGCTCTAATTAGCCTCGTAGTGCAAACCAGGCCGGCCTTCACTGTGCCAAAGTTCATCAACCACAACTCTTGTTTGGACGTTTAATGTATTGAAAAGTCTGCTAGGTTATTTTCAGTGGTAGAAAAGTGCTTTGAGACGTGTGAAGTTGTGCAGTAGAAGAAGAAACAGTAATGTGTGTTTGTTATATTAGGAAACTAAACAGACTTCACCGGGTGACACCTGCAGAGAAACACTCAGCTCAGATCAGGTGAAAAACAATAACTTTACATTTGAACTTGCTAAAAAACAGAGGGAACGACATTAACATCACCTTATACTGTAGATCTTTGTCTAACTGACGCCCAGGTGTGTAAACTGTATTTGTATGATTTTTAGAATGCATTACATTCATAATCTACAGCATAATATATAAAACACCACGTTCACTATCACCACAAATCACCAATCTGTTTAATAAAGCAAAGATTTAAAGGGCGTCATCTGGAGACGTAAACAAAGAAGAAAACGTCGTCTGACTTTTGTTAATGAATGAATTACATGAAGTAAAACAATTAAAAGTAATGTTGGCTGCTTTAATTACAATCCCACTCTTCATTTTATAGCTCGAGCCTAAATTTACCAAACATATCTGACCC
Organism: Micropterus salmoides; assembly: GCF_014851395.1. Taxonomy (NCBI): domain Eukaryota; kingdom Metazoa; phylum Chordata; class Actinopteri; order Centrarchiformes; family Centrarchidae; genus Micropterus; species Micropterus salmoides. The sequence continues at coordinate 39,809,239 of NW_024042261.1, forward strand.
CATTGCACGCTACAGAAAAGTTATGCTAACGTTACTATTTTAAGCAACCTAGCAGTAACTAGTGTTGCTCATGTAGAAACTACAGTTTGTTCTGATGTTGTTGAAATAATTTCCAACACACTCCATGTGCATTGGTAATGATCCATCCCCTAGCTAGGAACTAGCTAAGGTTAGTGTTCTTACCTGCTGTTAATATGCTGGGTTAGCTAATAGCTGGCTTAATTGGAGGAGCATTGTTCTACTTGAAAAATTATTTGTGCTGCAGCCATTGAAATACAAAGGACATGACTCATGAATCCCAAGTTGATCCATTTAAGTTTAATTACAATTTAGTTACAATTTTATATTCTGGCTTAGTTTTTTTTAGCTTGTTAGCTCAATGGCTAATAAACAGGCTGGAAAGTGTTAGCTTGTGCGTGGAAAGTAAAAGAGTTTAAGGAGCTTCGTCTTGCTTAGTTACAGCTATTTAGTTTTTCACTTGACATATGAAGGTGGTGTAAATCTCCACACTGCCCAGATGTAATTCTGTTGGATAAAATAAAAATGATCTTGATTAAATTTTAAATTAATTTAATATTACAAGAGTCAAATTTAAAGATAATTAATATGGAAAATATTAGAAACCCAATCATAGGTAAGAAAATCATATCTAATGGAGCCACCGGTTGCCCTGTTCTGTTTTCCCATTTTAATCTTTTCTTTAAACAATCTGCTCAGTCTGGCAGGCTGGCTCTAAATACTACTATACCCATGATCCTCTGCAGCCATTGCCAGAGGTGTGAATCAGAGATGTGACGTTAGTGAAGTCAGAACGCTTTATCCTGAAATTTGTGAACAAAAGGTGATTCCAAAATTCAAAAATAAATAATTTTTTTTATTTACACTGCAGGTTGTTATGTATGCACTGTGACGGACTTACAGATACCATAAAAGTTTTAAAATCAACACTGCCTGTGTGAACGATTAATTAAAAACACTTTGATTGATTTTCACTATACCAAAAACAATGAATGTGCGAGATCATTCTGGCGATATTCAAATCCCGTGTTCAGACTCAGACCAGCAGTGAAAGTATACTAAGAAAGCCCGTTCTCATTACCAGGTTCACGTCCTTCAGCATCTGGTACCGACGCACATGGCAGCGTTTAGCCTCATAGTTCAACACTAAAAGAAAGCCTAGTATAAATAACACGTATGTCTGAGTAAGGAGGAGGTTGGGGCGGACGGGCGGCGCCGAAACCGGACTTTCACCGAGGAGCCGGTGTTCGTTTCCCGTGTAAAACAAAAAGTCAACATTGATTGTTAAGTCACGTAAGTAATGTAGTTATTGTAACCCAAAACCATGAAGTGGTCACATACAGACCAAGCGGAAGCTTCCAGTCAGCGATCTGATGCAAACGCGGAAGTCCCTTAAACCTGCATTCTATCTAACGGCCAGCAGGGGGCGACTCTTCTGGTCTCAAAAAGAAGTCCGGCTACAATGAAATAAAATGTTTCTACTTGTCAGCTGATTTATTCCCTCAGTAAACACTTTCCTGATGAGTTTATGGTCTCAGTCACTAGTTTCAAGTCTTCTTCAACACAGCATGATGTTCATTTAGTAAATTATGGTCCCATTTAGAGGAACAGAGACCAGGAAGCAGGGGAGGCTTTAGGGCGGGGCTACAAGCTGACTGACAAGTCGCTACCATGGCGACCTGTCAATCAAGCTAGAGCCGACTCGTATCCTCGGCACTGTGTAAATTTAACCAGCGCTGTTGAAAAAGCTTATCAGGAGTCGGCTGTTCACTTTCTCTGGTGAGAACATTTAGTTTTAAGACTGTTGTTCGCTGGACAAACTTATCAGCCTGTTAAGATGACAGTTAACGTGAATTACAGATGCACCTAACAAAATCAAAGTTTTATTTTGAAAGTTTAAACCGGACGTTGCATATTTATTATTGTTAACTCGACCACGGAGACAAAAACGAAGCTAAAGGGGTCCTTAGGGCGTTAAAAAGTGACGCTAAGGGGTCTCGGCAGAGCGTCCATTTGTGGCGACCTGGGATGAGTACGGGTTGACTAACAAGCAGTCTGATGTCTCTTCTTCCTCTGAGCCTTAGAGCTCCATTGTTGTCCAGAAACCATTAAACTCATCAGTGAGCCTCGCCGTTGCACTCCACATGTTCCTTCATCTCCATGAACACACACACCGTCCCGCTGCCCCAAATACTCACTAGAGCGCCACATGTGGATTCATCCGCCGCTGAAAATAGTCCCCAACAAAGACACTAGTTTGTTTAAAAACTACAGTGAGCATCTGGTTTAGACATGAAATTATTTATCTGTGAGGTGTTTTTAAAGCTTTATGTCTTCAGGAGGAACCAATGAGCTCGAAGCCGAGACCCACAGGAGAACCGTACACGCGTAGCTGGTCTGGATCTGAACATGGGATTTGTTGAATTAGTCGACTTTTGATTATTACATTTGGTTTATTACCTTCTGATGACTTTTAAATATGAAATGTGTTGATGAATTTTTGACATGTCTGTACTTTTTTAAAATATTTGTTGGCACACTCAAGCTTCTTTTTCAGAACATAAACTCAAACTTCAATGCAGCTTCCGCTACCGAAGCTGCATTCAGTATTCATATTGTGTGTGTGTGTGTGTGTGTGTGTGTGTGTGTGTGTATATAACAATTCATTCTTCCACAATAATCCTTCTTGCTACCAAATGAATGAAGCTGTCACGGCCTGTAAGAGAGATGTTTATTGTGTTTTTTATTAACTTTCTGATGTAGTTAACATGCTGGACTTTGCTCCTCAGCAGCTAAAGTTAGATGTATAACATGCACTGTATCTGCCGCAGACCAGCCTTTTGTGTTCACACAGCATATTTTGTAAGTTGCGGTCTCTGGTATTTTTAAATTGTTCATTTTTATGGTTAATGGTTCACGTTTTTTATTGTTTGTATGACAAGAAATGAAAATATATTTGCACACACCTTGGCTGTTGTTTATCTGTTGTTGTCGTCGTGTCTGCAGGACGGTTGCTGGTTCAAAACCTAACTCCAGCTGCTAAAGTCTAGTCATGGAAGAAGTGGTTACTGTCGGTCTGCAGGGAGCAAAGGTATAGATTGTAAACTAGTTGACTCCTTTTTAAAACAACTAGGGATCAAGATTACTGGATCAAGAGTCCTGTAATATTGAACATCTGCTGATGAGTCTTTTTCTTCCCATTAAGATCTTTACTGGCACAAATTAAACAATCACAACATATATATATATAAAACATATTGAAGCTGCAAGCAGCCTTGGACAGCGACCGTTATAGACATAAACATACAGTTGACAGTAATACATTAGAAAATAGTAGTTAAAATTGATAATTTACTAAATTTACTTTTTCGTACATCTGGACATGATACATCTGCCACAAAAAAATTGTTAATTTCGATAAAACATGTCTGAATGTGTATCTGACACACCTTCTGAAGCTCCTGGTTCTGATTACTGATCTGAAGTGAATAAACGTTTAACGGGGTGACTCCAGAAACTTTACGTGAGATCAGCTGATGGTTTAATTAGAGAAGACTTCTGTCGACGTTGTGGCTTCAGAGAACTTTTAATGTTTGCGTTTGATAAAATATGTTTCCAATCATAGGTGTCATTTACTCTGGGGAAGCTGGGGACATGTCCCCATCACTTGAATTGAAAGCATTTGTTAAAAATGTTCTGAAAAATAGCTTGCACCAAGAGATTTTAATACTTTAAAAAAGGTTTATTTGCACAATAAAATAAAAAATGCAACGTAATTTAAATATAGAAGAAACAAATGTGCATTGTCCAAAAAAGCAACGTAAGTTAAGAAAAACAAGCAGCTGGTTACATATTTCTATATTTATGAATTGCCACCTGCCAGCTGAATTGTCTGTTTCCCTTTAAATAAATACAGACATTTCCACCATAAAGCAGGAGCAGAAAATGTCTCCTGGAAATTAAGTGTTAAACTCTCCAATGTTCTCCAATATTTTAGCATTTCATATTTTTTTTAAATAGTGTTAAAAATCTTCTCATCATGTTCTCGTGATCCAAATGTATCATCACACCCCGAGTCTGGGCCCTAATGTCGGTCAACATAAAGTGACAGCCGTGTTTCCAATAGACCTTTTTTCACAGCCAAGTCAGAGAAAAAGAACAGCTGACGTTCATTTCTTCTTCCCACAGCAGGCGTGATGAATCCTTGCCTCACTGTAGTTAGAACAGATTTGGGCATTTCCCAGGACTTCTCGCCAAAATCTGCTCTGGTTTAACGGAGAAAAAACTGTGGGAATTTGTGTAAGTGTCCTAAAGGACTATTGTGTGTACTGAAACACCCGACACCTTCCCCAAACCTTAATAAAGTTAGCAAACCGCTAGATAAAGTCTGGCTTGGAGGTATTTCCTTTCTAATTAGATGTCTTCCCATCAATAATCAGTTTAATGAACTGTTTTCTTCTCCTAACATCGGTTTGTTTACACTGACCCACTCTGCACTAGCACCTTGCTAACCAGCTAGCTTTGTGTACAGAGTGTTGTTGTTGTTGTTGAGTCACTTCAGGTGATTCTCGCGTGCTGATCACCTGAAATCCTCCACCTGGCTCCATAACCTTAATGCCTGCGCTGTTTATGTAGATCCAGGCCTCTAAGCCGCTTTATATTATAGGCCAATCCCTCCACGCACACGTTCTCCCTCGGCAGCATTAACGGGATTACAGAGGTTCACCCAGTACTCAGGCTGAAACTGTGAGCCAGCGGAATATCAGCTTTCACTTTCACAGAACGGCCAGCGCCGTTTATAGACACACACACACACTGATTAAAAACTTAAAGCTCATCGATTCCCTGAGGAGGGAGAATAAATATACAAACTGAGCTGCCAAACTCTGACCTGTTTGTATCTGAAACAATCCGTTAAAACAAAGTAGGACAGACGCATGCAGTCTAATGTGCACATGTATGTAACTCTTTATGTAACCCGGGTCCACCAATGCGTCCTTTTTTTCTGACGCCAGTGTCTTTTTTTGTCAATTCCTTCCACTAGGAGCGCCGCGTTTTTAAAAGCTGGTAAAAAACACTAGCAGCGTGACGAGGCGCTGAGCGTTTTTTTTTTTTCCGGTCGCCGAGAGTTGAAAAATGTTCAACTTTGGGAAAAACGCTGCGCTCGTCAATGTCACTTTTTACCCAGCCGTCCAATCACTGTGCAGGAGGGGGGACAAATACCACACCGTAGCAACGGTTACTATCTCGGAACCGGGCTTCGTCCTCTTGGACCAAACGGTGGTACTCGCCAAGATGTTTCCTCGCCCACAAAATCATAAACCCACAAATGGCGAGTCCGTCCTCCCTCTGTACCTGCTTCAGCCTCCTCTTCATGCAGAGCGAGGACTCTGCTCTGTGTTGACATTTTTACATCCAGTAAAGTTCGGTAGAACTACTTGCAACCACGGATGGAGGAGGAAGTTTCTGATCTCACCGGGTAGTTCAACCTCCTCGCTTTCTTTTCTCCAAATAATGTCCAGTTTTGTCCAGTTTTCGGCCCCTGCAGACTATTTTGGAGATTTTCTGACCCAGTCGTCCAGCCATCACAATTTCGCACATGTCAAAGTCGCTCAGATCGTTACACAAGCCCATTTTTCCTGCTTCTAACGCGTCCACTATGAGGACACCTGTTCACCTGCTGCCTGATGGATCCACACGCTGGTAATCGGTGTTCTTCACCTCACCGGTCGGTGGTCATAATGTTATGGCCGATTGGTGTATACAGTGTAAATCAAGTCCTGCATTCAAACTATTTTCTCAAAGTACAAAAGAATTGGCATCATATTCTTAAAGTACTGTGGTGGCAATTGAACAACCAAAATTTTGAATTTGAAAACATTTCCGTCGCGTGCTCGTACAAAAGAGGAGGTTAGAAAACACCTACAAACGGCAGGTGCTCTGAATGCAAAGCAAAAAATAAAAACACCATACGGCAGGACAAAACCTGCACAGACGCACACGTACGGTTCCTACTTTCCTCCAGCCGTTCACCTGTGTGGGATTACCTACCTGTGGCTTCAGGTGCACCAGGTGAAGAAGCAACAGCAGTAATTACACAGCTTAAGACACACAACACACATACCAAAAGTAAAAGTACTAAACATGCAGAATAACTCATTTCAGAATTATTTAATATAAATGATTTGATTATATTAATGTGTTCATCACTTTAATCCGTTTAATTACTTTATATACTGCAGTAATATATCAACATTTATCAGGTGACTTTTGTATCTAAATCTGCAAAGTAGCTAAAGCTGTCAGATAATTGTAGCAATATTTCCCTCTGACATGGACTGAAGTATAACTTTAAAGTATTATAAAATGGAAATACAATACCTCAAAACTGTACTTAAATACTGTACAGTACTTGAGTAGATGTACTTATACATACACCTCTGTGCGTGTGTATAGATGTTTGCCGTGTGCATTGTTGGACTTTAGTAGATGGTTAAAATTGAGAGACGCTATTAGCTACTATCAAATCCACCTTCTCCCTGAAGGCTCAGAAGGTTTTTCCACGTTAACGAGTGAGTGAAATGTTGGCGACCACAAAGCCCTTCCATAAAAATGCCTGAGCAAAGATCCACTGATGATGTTCGAGATCCAGTTTCAATCTGGATTAATAATTCTCTACTAGTAAAACTCATCAGTCGTGTTTTGTGAGCTCTTTGTGCCACCAGAGAGGATAAAACGCGTCAGGTTCAGGAAATGTTTGTTAAACTGAAGCGTGAAGTGGACGAGTCTAATCAAAATGCTCGTAGCTGACGACGGCGAGCGGGCCTCTCAGGAAGGAGGTGATGAGATGTGCAGGCACGTGAGTTACACCAGAAGACGTTCAACATATTTTCCTGTTTCATTAACAGAGAGAAAGAGTTGTTGTTAGCTGCTGTCGCTCTGTTTAGACAGAAAAAACCAACAACTAACAGCAGAGAGGCTGAAAGTGAGGCTGCTTTCGACCTGCAGAGAGAGTCGAGTTGCTGTGAGGTGAAGGCGGCGCCGACCCGGAGCAGCGGTGACCCAGATCTGATCGAGGTGAGTGGGTCAGCTGTGTGGACGCCGTCAGGCTCTCAGAGGGATTTCACCGTGTGAATCCAGATTTACTCCGTTTATCTCTGGATATTTATACTCAGATTATCTCTCTGCACTCGAGGATCATTTCACCGCTCTGCTGAGGAAATGAAATGAAAGGATGTCATGATCTGCTGGAGGACCAGCATGAATGTCGAGACAAACCACTGATCTGCAGCACTTTATGTCAGTTTTTGATATAAACTGATTACTGGCTGTAATAAACAAACAGGAAGTAGAGGTTAAAAACCGGAAACAAAACCAGTCGCATGGACCTAAAGACCGTGAATCTGAGAAATGTGAAGAGAGGTTTTAAGAATTGGGTTTAAAATGGGGAAGCTCCAATGAAAACACGAACTGTCTACACCAACACGGGTATTTTCATAACCGTGGCCTCGCGACGTCAGATTGTGCGCCACTACCTGCTTTGTTTACAATTTTATTAGGCTCTGATTGGCCAACGTGGCTTTACGGCTAGGGCCATATCGCTGCCAGCCAGTTTGGCGTGCTCTTCATAGCGTGTGTTTGCGTTTTCATGGGGACGGAGATTTTTTTAAACAAAGGAGGAAAAACTCCAGTTATAAACAAATCAGAAGTGGAAAAGATCAGATTCGTGTGACTTGGCCTGTTCACATGGTCAGAAAAGATCAGATCTGAGTCACATGTGGGTGACTCAGATCTGATTGGCCTGCAGTCTGAGCGTAGCCTAAAATATTGACAATATTCTATTTCTCTGCATCTTTATCATCTTGGATCGTGCAGAAACAGATGATTGATGATGACAGATGATTTCCTTTCCTCATCAGAGAGGCTGCCCGTCCTGTCGGTGTGTCGGGAAATTAAAATAATTAATAAAGTTATGCTGCTGTATTTCTCAACGGGGAGAAGATTCATCCTATTTCACCCGGCCGCCATTGATCAGAATGTTCAGTTTTTATGACAAATATCCAACCGATCTGCGGATATAACTGCCGTCTGCACATCACTAGAACCCACCTCTGCAGCACATCTTACTATCTGAATAATGCAGCCATTAAACAGCAGTGGAAGTAACTCAAAGGTAGTGTGAAGCATCACAATTCAGAGGCAGTAATATTGTAATATAACAAATTCAAATCAAATGACCGTAACTAGTCATCTATGCTGTATTAGATTTTGGAAGTAACTTGCCCGACACTGGTTATGGGAATATCTGGGAAGACCACCTCAAGTTAGGTCAAACTTTAATGGAACACAGCTAATGGGGTAAATACCCAGAGGAAGCAGTGAGAGTTAATGAATAATGCGACCAAGACAAGAGAGTAGATAGAACAGGAAATGCATGTTAGGGGGTTAGCTTTACTGATCAAAACAAACGTCACACTCATGCATGAGCACGCGAGAGGCCTGCAGCACTTTGCACATTTAGCAACAGACATTTGTGAAACTGGATGTGAAACTGGATGTGAAACGGCGTTCACAAGTCACTTTGGGAAGCAGCTCCCTGAAGCACACTGCTCCACGGGGCAGACAGACAGGCCCAGTTATGCAGCGCTTATGAAACAGCAGATGTAGGTGAGACTGATCTGAGCTGCCTGTCTGAGGGTGAGATTAGGACGCCGGGTTAGTGTGTGTGGTTCTCACGTCTTGGTGTGTCAGGAAGTGCTGCTTCAGCATCCTCACACACACACGTTTGTTCCTCTATCCCTGTGGGGACATCTCATTGACATAAACATAATGCAACTAACTGACCTTAAACCCTTAATTTAACCTTAACCATCTCAACTACAGGCCTGACCTTTAACCCTTAATTAAACCTTAACCATCACAACTACAGGCCTGACCTTTAACCCTTAATTTAACCTTAACCATCACAACTACAAGCCTGACCTTTAACCCTTAATTTAACCTTAACCATCACAACTACAAGCCTGACCTTTAACCCTTAATTTAACCTTAACCATCACAACTACAGGCCTGACCTTAAACCCTTAATTTAACCTTAACCATCTCAACTACAGGCCTGACCTTAAACCCTTAATTTAACCTTAACCATCTCAACTACAGGCCTGACCTTAAACCCTTAATTTAACCTTAACCATCACCACTACAGGTCGTTTAAATCACTGTTTTTTTGATACTGAATGCAACGCTCAGTAAATACCTTTATCCAGTTTTAAGCTTTTGATATCATCAGCTCTCCCACAAACCAGCTGTGTTTACCCTCCAGACTAAAAATGCATTTACGCCTGCACTAAAATGACACAAGAGCACAGAGCTTTTAATGTTGCTGCTGTGATCAATACGGTTACTACAAATCGAATAGATACAGAACAGCGTTATTAGGACTTTACTTACTTAGGATCTGGTCCCACAAAACTCTCTTTTTCAAAACTGAAACACCATCAAATAAACACTTTACTAGTGGTTCTCAACCTGAGGGTTGAGATCCCTCCAAGGGCCTCCAATGGGAGGGGTTGCTGGACCCTACTTCTTCTGGTCTGTTAACATATATCTATCAGCTAATGAAAACTAAAGACGTACTAACGTAGAAGAAATACTTAGTAGAGATAATAAATGATAGCGTTTAACGGTTCCTTCCCCAAAATGATTTTAACTTAGTCTTTTGTCCTCACTTTGTACGGATCAGTCATGTAAAGCAGAAACACGATGCTACTGTAGTTTTGTAGCCATGCAAAGAAATCTCTGCTGTGGTTCTTCACCATCGCTGTTCTTCGTTCGTCTTTAGCTGAATCTTCTGCAGCTGCACAGTAGACAGTCTGCTTCCTGTCTACGTAGGGCTGGACAATAAAACAATACCAATAATTATTGCAATTTATTTTCTTCAATAACAATGTAACAATTGTTCAATTAATGTTTGATATTATTCACTTGAATGAATCATACACGAATTAGGACTTGTTCAAAAACGGACTGAAAAAAGCTTTTACTTAATTTCACTCGTGCATATTTGTTGATAAAGTTTTATCATAATAGTTTTGAATGTTCTACCTCACTTTGTGAAGTGATCCACTGTTTGGCCTCACGTGTTCTGACCATAAAGAAAAGTTTAAATCAGGTTTCTTCAACTTTCACTTGTACTGTTATACAAGCTGCACGCTCACTACTTTACACTGTTATACAAGATACAAGCTGTACGCTCACTACTTTACACTGTTATACAAGCTGTACGCTCACTACTTTACACTGTTATACAAGCTGCACGCTCACTACTTTACACTGTTATACAAGATACAAGCTCACTACTTTACACTGTTATACAAGATACAAGCTGTACGCTCACTACTTTACACTGTTATACAAGCTGCACGCTCACTACTTTACACTGTTATACAAGCTGTACGCTCACTACTTTACACTGTTATACAAGATACAAGCTGTACGCTCACTACTTTACACTGTTATACAAGCTGTACGCTCACTGCTTTACACTGTTATACAAGCTGCACACTCACTACTTTACGCTGTTATACAAGCTGTACGCTCACTACTTTACACTGTTCTACAAGCTGCACGCTCACTACTTTACGCTGTTATACAAGCTGCACGCTCACTACTTTACACTGTTATACAAGCTGTACACTCACTACTTTACGCTGTTATACAAGCTGTACGCTCACTACTTTACACTGTTATACAAGATACAAGCTGTATGCTCACTACTTTACACTGTTCTACAAGCTGCACGCTCACTACTTTACACTGTTATACAAGCTGTACGCTCACTACTTTACACTGTTCTACAAGCTGCACGCTCACTACTTTACACTGTTATACAAGATACAAGCTGTACGCTCACTACTTTACACTGTTATACAAGCTGTACGCTCACTACTTTACACTGTTCTACAAGCTGCACGCTCACTACTTTACACTGTTATACAAGCTGTACGCTCGCTACTTTACGCTGTTATACAAGCTGCACGCTCACTACTTTACACTGTTATACAAGCTGCACGCTCGCTACTTTACGCTGTTACACAGGCTGCACGCTCACTACTTTACACTGTTATACAAGCTGTACGCTCACTACTTTACGCTGTTCTACAAGCTGCACGCTCGCTACTTTACACGGTTCTACAAGCTGCACGCTCGCTACTTTACACGGTTCTACAAGCTGCACGCTCGCTACTTTACACGGTTATACAAGCTGGACGCTCGCTACTTTACACTGTTACACAGGCTGCACGCTCGCTACTTTACACTGTTCTACAAGCTGCACGCTCGCTACTTTACACGGTTATACAAGCTGCACGCTCGCTACTTTACACTGTTATACAAGCTGCACGCTCGCTACTTTACACGGTTATACAAGATACAAGCTGTACGCTCACTACTTTACACTGTTATACAAGCTGTACGCTCACTACTTTACACTGTTCTACAAGCTGCACGCTCACTACTTTACACTGTTATACAAGCTGTACGCTCACTACTTTACGCTGTTATACAAGCTGTACGCTCACTACTTTACGCTGTTATACAAGCTGCACGCTCACTACTTTACGCTGTATACAAGCTGTACGCTCACTACTTTACACTGTTCTACAAGCTGCACGCTCACTACTTTACGCTGTTATACAAGCTGCACGCTCACTACTTTACGCTGTTATACAAGCTGTACACTCACTACTTTACACTGTATACAAGCTGTACACTCACTACTTTACGCTGTTATACAAGCTGTACGCTCACTACTTTACACTGTTATACAAGATACAAGCTGTACGCTCACTACTTTACACTGTTCTACAAGCTGCACGCTCACTACTTTACACTGTTATACAAGCTGCACGCTCACTACTTTACACGGTTCTACAAGCTGCACGCTCGCTACTTTACACGGTTATACAAGATACAAGCTGTACGCTCACTACTTTACACTGTTCTACAAGCTGCACGCTCACTACTTTACACTGTTATACAAGCTGTACGCTCACTACTTTACGCTGTTATACAAGCTGTACGCTCACTACTTTACGCTGTTATACAAGCTGCACGCTCACTACTTTACGCTGTTATACAAGCTGTACGCTCACTACTTTACACTGTTCTACAAGCTGCACGCTCACTACTTTACGCTGTTATACAAGCTGCACGCTCACTACTTTACGCTGTTATACAAGCTGTACACTCACTACTTTACACTGTAATACAAGCTGTACACTCACTACTTTACGCTGTTATACAAGCTGTACGCTCACTACTTTACACTGTTATACAAGATACAAGCTGTACGCTCACTACTTTACACTGTTCTACAAGCTGCACGCTCACTACTTTACACTGTTATACAAGCTGTACGCTCACTACTTTACACTGTTCTACAAGCTGCACGCTCACTACTTTACACTGTTATACAAGATACAAGCTGTACGCTCACTACTTTACACTGTTATACAAGCTGTACGCTCACTACTTTACACTGTTCTACAAGCTGCACGCTCACTACTTTACACTGTTATACAAGCTGTACGCTCACTACTTTACACTGTTCTACAAGCTGTACGCTCACTACTTTACACTGTTATACAAGCTGTACGCTCACTACTTTACACTGTTCTACAAGCTGCACGCTCACTACTTTACACTGTTATACAAGATACAAGCTGTACGCTCACTACTTTACACTGTTATACAAGCTGTACGCTCACTACTTTACACTGTTATACAAGCTGTACGCTCGCTACTTTACGCTGTTATACAAGCTGCACGCTCGCTACTTTACGCTGTTATACAAGCTGCACGCTCACTACTTTACACTGTTATACAAGCTGCACGCTCGCTACTTTACGCTGTTCTACAAGCTGCACGCTCGCTACTTTACACGGTTCTACAAGCTGCACGCTCGCTACTTTACACGGTTATACAAGCTGCACGCTCGCTACTTTACACTGTTATACAAGCTGCACGCTCGCTACTTTACACGGTTATACAAGCTGGACGCTCGCTACTTTACACTGTTATACAAGCTGTACGCTCACTACTTTACACTGTTCTACAAGCTGCACGCTCACTACTTTACACTGTTATACAAGCTGTACGCTCACTACTTTACACTGTTCTACAAGCTGTACGCTCACTACTTTACACTGTTATACAAGCTGTACGCTCACTACTTTACACTGTTATACAAGCTGCACGCTCACTACTTTACACTGTTATACAAGATACAAGCTGTACGCTCACTACTTTACACTGTTATACAAGCTGTACGCTCACTACTTTACACTGTTCTACAAGCTGCACGCTCACTACTTTACACTGTTATACAAGCTGTACGCTCACTACTTTACGCTGTTCTACAAGCTGCACGCTCGCTACTTTACACGTTATACAAGCTGCACGCTCGCTACTTTACACGGTTATACAAGCTGGACGCTCGCTACTTTACACTGTTACACAGGCTGCACGCTCGCTACTTTACACTGTTCTACAAGCTGCACGCTCGCTACTTTACACGGTTCTACAAGCTGCACGCTCGCTACTTTACACGGTTCTACAAGCTGCACGCTCGCTACTTTACACGGTTATACAAGCTGGACGCTCGCTACTTTACACTGTTCTACAAGCTGCACGCTCGCTACTTTACACTGTTACACAGGCTGCACGCTCACTACTTTACACTGTTACACAGGCTGCACGCTCGCTACTTTACACGGTTACACAAGCTGCACGCTCACTACTTTACACTGTTACACAGGCTGCACGCTCGCTACTTTACACGGTTATACAAGCTGGACGCTCGCTACTTTACACTGTTCTACAAGCTGCACGCTCACTACTTTACACTGTTATACAAGCTGCACGCTCACTACTTTACACTGTTCTACAAGCTGCACGCTCACTACTTTACACTGTTATACAAGCTGCACGCTCGCTACTTTACACGGTTCTACAAGCTGCACGCTCGCTACTTTACACGGTTATACAAGCTGCACGCTCGCTACTTTACACTGTTACACAGGCTGCACGCTCGCTACTTTACACTGTTATACAAGCTGCACGCTCACTACTTTACACTGTTATACAAGCTGCACGCTCACTACTTTACACTGTTATACAAGCTGCACGCTCACTACTTTACACTGTTCTACAAGCTGCACGCTCACTACTTTACACTGGAGCAAAGTGTCTTTCTTCAGTGTCGTCACATGAAAAGATAGAATCCGATATTTACAAACATGTGAGGGGTGGACTCACTTCGTGAGATGCTGTATCTGGGAGATAAATACTAAACCCCTTTTTATTTGAATGTAGTGAAGTGTACACAAGTGTAGTGAAGTGGTTAAAAGTTCCCCAGAGACAACACAGAGGGCCTTTGTGTTATTCTGTTCAACTTGCATCAAACACTTCAAAACACTTAGATGAAGTTATGAATCATTCATTTTCTGCTAGAAGATCAGTTTTAGGCTGGAGTTCTGCTTTATTATCATAATAAGGAGGCTGTCAGTCACTTTGAACTGTCTTGTTTTGTGTTTATTGATGTAAAATGCTTTGGTTGACCTCAGCAGAGCGGCGCTTCAGGCTGCCGTGGCCTACATCTGTCACTGTCCAAATCAATAGAGATGACAGAAGAAGAAGTCGTCAATCCCCTGTACAGACGGATGATGCTGCGCACTGATTGGCTGATCCTCCAGGCCCCTCCCCCATGCCTCGCCTCCTGTGGGATGACAGGAGAGACACATAAATAACACTGCGGACACCTCCGAGTACCAGATGTCTGTCTGTACGAGGTTTCCACAGTCATCTGTTCGTCTCTCCCTCCTCTCTGCAGGAAACCGGAGTTCATTATTTCCTGCGTTGGTGTTGGTCCTTAAAGGTACCATCAGAAAGCCTTTTTCACTGGCTGAAAGCTGAGCGTGTGAACGCACCACGGAGGACAGAAGCAGGTGTTTTTGCACTTTTTTTAGGTGGATTTGGGGGGCGGTGAAGCTGCAGGTCTGACGTTTGCGGTTCAGGCTGTTGGAACTGATCTGGGATCAGGTTCAGGATGGAGCTGAAGGACTTCTGTCTGACAGACCGCTATCCCTTCATCAGTCCACAGCGGTGAGAAACAGCTCGCTCATTATTTATTTCAAGTATTTCTTCTGTGATGTTCAACTTGTTTCAAACACTTCAAAGCACTTTTAGATAAAGTTAGAAAGAGAAACATAACTTCTGCCACTGTAACAGCAGCACCAGGAGTACTTTTACTGCTACAAGGTGTAGATAAGTAGTACTTTTTATACGATGCTGGAAGTCTGAGGGTGATGCTTATAGCAATATTTAGGAGTTTAAATAAAACAGATATGTCAGCTGTTGATTTGGTTTTTTAATAGAAGCAACTATTTTGGTCATTTAAAGGATCATTATCTAAGATGTGAATAAAACTTCCCAGGAAAATAACTTTAATACCAGCTTTAAACAACAACAACAACAACACAGGTGAACTATAAAGTCTGAACTATAAATCATTAAATTCACTGATGTCTTGAAACATTAGACACAAACATGGCTCACTCCACGTTCACGTCTGAGGTAATACGCTGTGCAGAGGTGTCCCCTTTTTTAAAACATTGTTCTGAAAATAACAACAATAAATGTTAACTTACAACTGAAAAAGCTTAGAGAAAGGTTTATTTGCACAATAACAAAACATGCAATGCAAAGTAAATATAGAAGAAACAAATGTGCATTGACCAAATAAGTAACCCTCCTTAAAAAAAATCCTTTTTTTTTTTTTGAATTGTCACCTGAATTTTGTGTTTCTTTCTAAAACTAAAGACATTTCCGCCATAAATTGGTGCAGAAAATGTCTCCAGAATGCAGGAAATTAACTGTTTAATGGTCAAAAACAACCCCAGAACCCCCCCCCACTCACATATTTCAGCACTGAAGATTTAATTAAAACAACGTTAAATGTCTTCTGGTCTTGTTCACGTGACCCCAATATCGTCCCCACCACTTTCCAACACAAAGCAAAGCAACGCCCCGGGGGCTGTCGTGTAAACGTGTAAATTCACAGCAGCACGTTCACTACTAGTTTTAATAGTAGGAGCAGTTTTAGCAGGCGAAACAGGTTTTTCCACTGAAATCTACCCACAGACAGAAATCTGTGCTTCTACAGTACGTTTCCAAAAACCGTGTCACGCTGTTTAAAATGTAAATAGAAACAAAATGTGAAGGTGTGCAAAACAGTGAAACCCCACATTTAATAGCAAAAAGCACAAAGAAAACTCAAGAAACTGAAGACAATTTTATGTTTTTGGAAGATATGCCAATTTTCAAATTGATGCCAGCAACAAATTTCAAAAACAGTTGTGACACTGGCAACAAAAGACTGGAAAAGTTGTGAAATGCTAAAAGAAAACACCAACGTAGACAAACAAAAAGTTTAACTTTCAGTGTTTCTCACTAGAAGGCGTTATGAGCATCTGCGAGGTCTAACGAACACGCGGAATTACTTGCTCTTTTTCTTCACTGCCTTTGTCGGCACATCGCTACGATTCCTGGCGAGGCAGCGTCAGGTATTTCACAGAGCGCCGAGGAGGACGGGTCAACAAGACATCAGAGTTCAAATCCGCTCACTTCCTGTTTGACCCAACTAAGAGTCTTCAATTAATTTACTTGAGTCAAAGTGCAAAAGTACCTGCTTTTAAAAAGTAAAAAATCTTTTTAGTGTGGTTTGTCATTTAAAAAAAAAAACAGTTGACAATTAAATTTCTGTCAATCAACAAAGTGTTTCAGCTGTACTCCTATAAACTGTTGGGGAGTTTAAACAAAACTTTACATTTTATAAACTCTGTGTAAAAATCTGACTTCGTAAAGTAACTGAAGCTGTCAGATAAATGTGGTGAAGTATAAAGTACAACATCTCCCTCTGAGACGGAGCAGAAGAACAAATTATTATAGTATTTGTACTATACTTAAGTACAATACTAAATGTACTTAGTTACTGTCCACCACTGACCAACCCTGTCATTTTAACCCAAACCTTCTCCACCGTGTTCATAAAACAAACCGTCCCTGCAGGATTTCGCGGGTTTTGCGGCAGCTTTTCTAAAATATTGCGATGAAATTGTGGGAATAAGTGAAAACTGCAAAGACTTTTATATTTAGAATAATAGTTGAATAATAATAACTGAGACATTAAAAAAAGCTTTCTCAAAATATTCCAACACTGGACCCTGACCCTGCGTATTTAAACCAGCTGACCTTGATTCTGTCCTGCAGCGTCTCAGCGTCTCGTCTGACGTCCTCCGTGAGTTTCTGACGTTCTCTCTCAAAGCGTTTGTCAGGAGACGATCTCCTTTATGTTCGACCACGACGCTGCACGCTCTGCAGAACAGTTTCCCCGCTTTGGTGACGAAGATCTGGATCCTGGTCTTCACGGTGCCCTTTGCTGTTATTGTTGTACATAAACGTGAGACGTTGGCGTCGCACGCGTCTGCTGGTGTCTTCTGAACGAGGAAGTGAGTTTGCTGACGTGTGACAACGTTTAGCAGGAGGTCAGATTTGTGGAAAAGTTGCGGTGATTGGTCGAAGTCGAGCTGACTCACGGGGATTTGTTGAATCCGTGTTAATAGTCGTGACGTCCTGCAGGAACTGATAAAACTGGTTTGTTTCCCAGCAGTGACTGGTAGCACTGGTTTTTGGGGAGAATATCCCGATGATGTCGTCCTGCTGAACGAGGCGTTAGATTATAAATCTTAAATGTTTTGTTCTGGAGAAAAGGACTTGTTGATTAGCACGTTAGCACCGCGTCTAATACGTCCATGCATGAAAACGTTTCTCCACAGCGCCAACTAGTGGTCAAAAAACCCCACAAACTAGCTTTAATGTAAAGACTCAGGATCAAGATCAAATATTTACTGAGTAGAGTTTGAAGTAGAGACAACAAACCCTTTGTTCTGTAAACGAGGTGAAATGATGTCACGTGACGAGTGTGAACAGGAAGTGTTTCTTAAAGGAAAGAAATCCTGGTTTTATTCTGAAAATCCCAGATTTGTTTCAGTGTCTGATCTTCAGCTGTTTAATCTCACACTTTTCTTCCTCCTCAGCCTCTTGGACTCCTCCTCCTCCTCCTCCTCCTCCTCTCCAGCTGATGAAGCTCAGTCTCCGGCCTCCTTCCTCCACTCCTCCCCCCTCAGTCCCGCCTTCCCCCTGGACGCCACGCCCGCTCTCAGCCCGTCACACCCGGCCTTCCTCCTCCCCAGCCCGGCCCACTCCTCCTCCTCCTCCTCTTCCTCCTACAGCCTCCTCTGTGGAGCGCCGGAGCCCGACTCCCCGACAGGATCTAGTTCCAGCGGAGGAAGCGTCGGAGGCAGCGCCGTGGTGTCCGAGGCTGCCGTGCGTTTCTCGTTGTCACAGACGGGTTCGTTTTCAGCACAGGTGAAGAATTTTACTGTTTGGATTCATCCGCCGCTGAAAATAGTCCCCAACAAATGCACGTTTCCTCCTGATCGAGTCACATTTTAAAAGTGAAACCAGATAGAACTACTGTGAGGTGTCTTCAGGGGGTGGCGATGGTGCAGTGGATCAGACACGTGCCTTTAGTGTGAGAGACCCGGGTTCAATCCCCCACTGCGACCATTGTGTCCCTGAGCAAGCCACTTAACCCCTCGCTGCTCCAGAGGCGTGCGACCTCTGACATGTACAGCAGTTGTAAGTCGCTTTGGATAAAAGCGTCAGCTAAATGAATAAATGTAAATGTCTTCAGAGAAGACAGGAAGTTATAAAGCGCGTAGCGACTGACGGGGTCAGCTGGCAACATGCTAGCGCTCTTAGCTTCTTCCTCTTTTCTCTGACATTTCATTCATTAAAGAGTCGCTGAAGAGAGAAAGAAGCTCAGGCTGCTAACGGGTCGACAAAGCTGTGTGTCAGTTCGGATACTTCGGTTAGCAGACGAACATGCAGTACGCGGATCATTCTAGCCGCCGACTGATCGCGATTATCGCCCCGACACATCTGCCGGCTTCTTTGTGCACTTGAGTTTTATTAAAAATGTTCCTTCTCTGCAAGTTTGAAAACACGTTGGTGGTCCCTCCTCTTCTGCTACGTAGCCAAGATGGCGACTGTTGAGCGGGAGAAGTGTCCGGCGTCCCAAACTCAACTTTTCCACCGTTATGAGTGCACCGTCTGGGAACATAACTTGTTAAAAACGTTCTGAAATACAGCTTGTAGTTAAATAACAAATGAAAGGTTTATTTGCACAATTAAAATTTAGAAGAAACAAAAGTGTGTTGTCCAAAAAAAGTAACTTCAGCTAAAAATAAAAACAAGCTGCTGATTATAAAATGACCCAAAAACGTGCAGCAGCAGTCAGGAACTTTAACAACTTCTCTCCCTGTGAACTAAATCATGCCTGCATGTGTGCTGCCTCTCATTTCCACCACAATGCAGGAAATGAAGTGTTTACACTGCAAAAACTAGATTAATTATCTTAATTGAAGGCAAAATAAACTTGTTTTTTGTCTAACAAGATATTTCTTAAGAATTTCACCTGTTTCAAGGTTTTCTGTCCTTCAGTATCAAGTGAAATATTCTTGTTCTGTTGGCAGATAATTTTGCTTATTTTAAGGAACATTTCCCCCATTTTAAAGCTTTTCCCCTTGTTTTTGAGAGCTGACTTTTTGCAGATATCTCGGCATTGAGGATGTCTTTAAAACACGTTAAGGATCTTTTGGTCTCGTTCTCGTGAACCTAACGTTGTGTATCGTGATGTCTCGTGAGTGTCTCGTGATCTGAGCCCCTGTGTCCCCACCACTTTTCAACAGCCTTGCCTGAGACACAGCAGCAGTTTATACTCACGTTTTTAATTTGGTGGATAAAGTTTTAAATGCTGGTGAACACGTTTAAAGAGATTTGTCGACCAGAAAGAAATCCAGATCATTTAATGAGGTCGACTCAGTGACGTGGCAGCAGAGTGTTTCCTCTCTGCAGGTGGACTCCATCCTGAGGGGCGACTTCCTGACGCCGATGGGCGCCGCGGGGCCAAAGAGGCTCTGTCTGGTGTGCGGCGACTTCGCCTCCGGGTATCACTACGGCGTGGCGTCCTGCGAGGCCTGCAAGGCTTTCTTCAAGAGGACCATACAAGGTGAGAGCGACAGGGTGTGTTTGTTAATCAGTAAGAGTCGTAATGAGCAGAGCCGGTCGATGCAGCTCAACACCCGCTGCATTGATTAGTGTGTGAAGCTGTGAGCTCACACATCAGCTGCGGGATTCAGACCTGCAGCATCGCAGGCTCAGACGAGTGATTGATCTGATCAGTTCAGTCATCTGCACACGTTTTCACAGATCTATGGAAACAAAGAGTGGCCAAAACACTTTTGTCCCTTATAGAAAGTAAGTAAAAATTGACTCAAGTACTGTACTCAAGTACAATACTGTAGTATTTTCCATTTCCGGCTACTTTTGACTTCTACTCTGCAGAAATATTGCAGTACATTTATCTGACTGTTTTAGTTACTAGTCAGTTTTCATGTTAAACATTTGTGATCAGTTTAAGAAATATGCATTCTTATAAATTACACTATATATATATATATATATATATATATATATAAAAACTTTATTTGTATAGCACTTATCAAACAAAGTGCTTCACAGAGAGATGAGACACAGGAGTGAAATATTGAAGACAAGAAAGGCAAGCCGAAATAAAAAACAACAAATAAAATATAACTTGAAATTGCACAAGATAAAATAAACAGGAAATAAAATAATAATATTTTATTTATAATTAAATCCCAAAGTGCTACATGATAAAAATAGCTAAGTACTAAAAAGAATTAATTAATTAAATTAAACAAAACAAAATAGATGACATTTTGCAGGAGTTAAATTTTAATGCTTCAGTATTTGTACTTTTGAATGCAGGTCTTTTACTTGTACTGGAGTATTTTATACTGTGGCATTATTACTTTTACTTGAGTAAAATATCCCAACACATCTTCCACCTCTGCCCACTTATACTGAAATGTAATTTATTTATTTATTTCAAAAACTGTTTCTCTGAAGCTTCATAGTTTGAATTCTCCTGTAACTTGAAACTGTTTCACTTCAGAAAACATTCGTGCAATTAGAAGTCGGCCGTATTTATTGCTGAGTATGCGATAATATACCGAACTTATGCTCATCTTCGTTTCTTCTCCTGTGAGATTAAGAGCAAACCAGGAGTGAGGAGCTCCACCTCACAGGTGGAGAGGAAAAGAGTTAACTGAGGCATTTTAAAACCTCTGATGTTGGACTCCATGATGAAACTGGCTTTGTGAATCAGGGTCAGGGTCCATCGATCACTGCGTCGATGCTCAACAGTGTGAGTATCATCAGTCAATATCCTGTTAACAGGACTCTGGAGCTTAAGCCCCAATAAACACTTGTGGGGGGAGGGGGGGGGGGGGGGTGTCTGGACAGACTATAGATTTCTGTGAGAATACACAAGATGGAAAGACAACACAAGGAATCAAACAGAGGACACGCATTTAAAACCCTTATTTTTATTACTCAGACAAAAACAGTATTTTAACATGTTTGATATGTTGTTGATGCTTTAATGTAAAAATGTCTCCGTTGTCTGTCTGTCTCTCTTCAAAGCTACAAATAAACTTCAATTCATTTCACACATTTCATTTGATAAGTAAACAAAACAAGTTCTTTGTGTTAAAAAAATAAAAAGAAAGAAAGAAAACAGTAAAAATAAATAAATAAAAAATCTGTATCAAATGTGAAATTTTAAAACAAAAATAAAAGATATAAATATCAAACAATCAAAATAATAATTTGAAAATTAGGACAATTATTTATCAGTCTCTCTCTCTCTAGGCAACATCGAATACAGCTGCCCGGTGATGAACCAGTGTGAGATCACCAAGCGGAGGAGGAAAGCCTGTCAGGCCTGCCGCTTCCAGAAATGTCTCCAGGCCGGGATGATGAGGGAAGGTACGTCACGCCGGCCTGTCAGAGTCTGTGCAGCACTGTTGAGCCTGAGACTGTTGGTACGTCTTATTGGAAAGTCAGAGTTGAAGTTTAAAGGCAAAGAGAGGACAAGACACGCAAAACTTTTCCAGACGAAACAATTACAAACTACAAAAAGATGTAAAACGACGACAGACACAAAACGATCACAAAGACACGGCTGTTTCATTTGTGGTCAGTTTGTGTGTCTTTCAGCTGACCAATCACTGAACAGATTCAGATTGTAGGGCCGTTGTTGTCGGGATACGCCCGTGGTTCCTCCTCTCCAACCTCAGACCTGGATGCATTCCGGGTCAGGTGCTGCAGGCCGACGCACAGTTACCTGACAGGTAAAGCTCCTCTCTGTGTTGCAGGTGTTCGGATGGACCGAGTGAGAGGAGGACGGCAGAAGTACAAGAGGCGGGTGGAGACGGGACTGAGTTTATACGCCAAAGCCCGTACAGCCACGCCGTCAGCAGCCGTGAGTTCACACGTTCACACTCAGGGTTTTAATTTCAGTCACACTTCATGTTTATGTTGGAGACGTTTCTTTAATTATTACCTGTCTTTTAGGAAACAAGGTGATTTCCCATTTGCTGCTGACAGAGCCCGCCCCGTTGGCCGCCAATCAGGACGATTCGACCAATGACAGCAGCCTGCGGACCCTGCTGACCCTGTGTGACCTCCTGAACCGGGAGCTGCTGGTTCTGATTAGCTGGGCCAAACAGATACCAGGTACATATTCAAGTCACCTGGTGGGGGAGGAACCTTCTTACCCGTTTGATAAATCAGTAATACGTTGTTCTGATCTAATAATATACAGCGGATTTGTCTGAATTGTGACTGTTGTGGGTTTTGTATTTGGCCTGATACCTCTGGGCCACCGTACAGAACACGCCGTAACACCTGCTACTATCGTAATCACAAGATCACAAGCACTTTCATTAATGGCACAACTGGCAGGCTCAGATTGTTATTACAAGTGAAGAATAAGACCGTTTCAAACAGTCGCTATGTTGCTCTTGTCAGACACCAGACTCCATTGATAAAAACAGTGATTTTACCTCTGTGGTCCAGCGCTGCCTTGATCGGTTAGTTTGTGTTATTGTGTAACTGTGGGGTTTCTAACCCTTTAAAACACACAAGTCACACAAATTAAAAAACCAAAGTCACAAAATGACACAAACTAACCAGCAACTTCCATGTTCTGCAAATTTTACTGTTAGTGAAAATTACCGTTTTTATCAATGGAGTCCGGTTTTGAGGAGATCTTTATAGCGACTTATGTTAATAATTTCACCCAGAACTACAAGTAAAAAGGGATCACGTCGGATATATCAAATTATATTTTAGTACTCAGTAATCGGCTCTTCCCCGCCCCGCTCAGGTTTCTCCAGGCTCTCATTGGTCGACCAGATGTCACTGCTGCAGAGCGGTTGGATGGAGGCGCTGCTTGTGGGCGTGGCCTGGCGGTCGCAGGGCGCGGCGGCGGAGGAGATCGTGTTCGCCGGGAACCTGCGGCTGGACGAGGCCCAGTGTCGAGCCGCGGGACTGGCCGAGCTCTATAAGGCCGTGCGTCACCTGACGGCGAGATACCAGGCGATGAACCTGAGCCCCGAGGAGGCCGTGACGCTGAAGGCCATGGCGCTCGCTAACTCAGGTTAGCACACGTTGCTAATTACACTCTTTTGAACTGGGGTGACAGCTGGCCGCCCTGTTATTGATTTACAATTATAAAAGAGGGGGGAGGAGTGGTTATTGATATTGATTGGAGGCTGGGAGCTGAAGCATCACGGTATTGATTAGTTACACAAACACAAATGTTTTCTTGAGTCCTACGATTTCATTCTGTTATTCTATATTTTTATTTTCAACAAATCTCATGTTCTGACTTTAACCAACAACATGTCGGTCCGTCTCAATGCTTCCTGACAGAAATGAAGTTTCACGTTTGAAACGGCTCAGTAATTCCCTAAAACACGTTAGTGGGGTCAGTTGTTGTTGATGCTAACGATGCTAACAGTGGAGGGACAGCAGTTGATCAATAACATCAGACTGGCTGTGTATGACTGCATTTAACGCTCCCGTGGAAGCAGTGCATGATGGGACGCTGGCTGGTCCTTCCAGCTAAAGTGTGGTCAGTCTCCCACTGTCTGAGCCTCGGATCAATAAGCTGTGTTGATGACTCTGTCCTGGATCTATAGTTTCAACGGTCTGCCGGAGGACGCAGCCACAGCCTGACCTTCAACTGTGTCCCTCTCTCTGTGGCAGTTTGTGTCTCTCTCCTTCTGTCCGTCTCTTTCTCTGTTGCCAAAGCTCAAAGTATCATATAAACAATAACATTTAAAAAAGACCTAAAAACGAAATTTATCTTGCATTTCAAATATGTCCAGCAGTAACATATTCACCTGCCATGGAACAATTATTAAAATGACAAATAAAATAATAATTAATTCTAATTATTAGGTCATTTTATACGTGCACTGGTTTTTCTCAGTTCGTGGTGTGACGGGAAATTATTTATTTACTTCTGTGTGTCTGGTTTAGGTTGGAATTAAAGATTTATATGGGAAATTGTTTTCTGGTAAAGTATATAGCGTTAAGTGTAGCTCTGTCTCTACCCGTCCCCTCCGAGTCGCTACCAGAGTTTCTACCCAACCCTCCTGAATCTCTACCTGTCCCCTCCGAGTCTTTACCCAACCCTCCTGAATCTCTACCCGTCCCCTCCTGAATCTCTACCCGTCCCCTCCTGAATCTCTACCCAACCCTCCTGAGTCTCTACCTGTCCCCTCCTGAATATCTACCCAACTCTCCTGAATCTCTACCTGTCCCCTCCGAGTCTTTACCCAACCCTCCTGAATCTCTACCTGTCCCCTCCGAGTCTTTACCCAACCCTCCTGAGTCTCTACCTGTCCCCTCCTGAATATCTACCCAACTCTCCTGAATCTCTACCTGTCCCCTCCGAGTCTTTACCCAACCCTCCTGAATCTCTACCTGTCCCCTCCGAGTCTTTACCCAACCCTCCTGAATCTCTACCTGTCCCCTCCTGAATCTCTACCTGTCCCCTCCTGAATCTCTACCTGTCCCCTCCTGAATCTCTACCTGTCCCCTCCTGAATATCTACCCAACTCTCCTGAATCTCTACCTGTCCCCTCCTGAATATCTACCCAACTCTCCTGAATCTCTACCTGTCCCCTCCGAGTCTTTACCCAACCCTCCTGAATCTCTACCTGTCCCCTCCGAGTCTTTACCCAACCCTCCTGAATCTCTACCTGTCCCCTCCTGAATCTCTACCTGTCCCCTCCTGAATCTCTACCCAACTCTCCTGAATCTCTACCTGTCCCCTCCGAGTCTTTACCCAACCCTCCTGAATCTCTACCTGTCCCCTCCTGAATCTCTACCTGTCCCCTCCTGAATCTCTACCTGTCCCCTCCTGAATCTCTACCCAACCCTCCTGAATCTCTACCTGTCCCCTCCTGAATCTCTACCCAACCCTCCTGAATCTCTACCTGTCCCCTCCTGAGTCTCTACCCGAGTCTCTACCCAACCCTCCTGAATCTCTACCCGAGTCTCTACCTTTCCCCTCGAGTCTCTTAAAAAGTACAAAGAAATATTCTACAACTCGAAATAGTTGCAGATTACCCAAAGTTGCTGTTACCTTGTCTGTGGTCCGCTGGCAGAACATCGGCTGCTTTCTGATCAGATGAAGTCGTGCTGTCGCCGAGGCGACATAAGTTTTGTTTTACGGTGGATGGACGGTAACATTACAGAGTAACGTCGAACATCGTCGTGTTCACAGCGTAAGCACGATGTGCGACAGTAATAAATGTCCATGTGAAACAGTGCGCTTTATAGTTATATGGATTAAACGAATCCTCAATGCAAAGAATTTGAGTTCAATTCATCGATGAATTGTTTCAGCCCTAATGTTTGGTGTTGCAACTAAATAAAGTACTAATACCTCAAAATTGTACACAACAATGTACTTACCTCACTGAGTGTCCTCTCTCTGTCCGTCCGTCAGATGCCGACCCGGTGGACTGTCCTGACTCGGTGCAGAGGTTCCAGGACGGGCTCCACGAGGCCCTGCAGGAGTACGAGTCGACCCGCAGAGAGCAGCACCGGGCGGGCCGGCTCCTGATGAGCCTCCCCCTCCTGAGACAGACGGCCGACCGAGCCGTGGAGGCCTTCCTGTGGCTGCACCGCCACCGCTGCGTCCCCCTCCACAAACTGCTGCTGGAGATGCTGGACGCCAAGGCCTGAACCCCTGAGACCACGTAGGAGAGGACAGACATGGACTGTACGCCATCGCTCTGAGACCACGTCACCATCAACAGATGACGGACTGTACGCCATCGCTCTGAGACCACGTCACCATCAACAGATGACGGACTGTACGCCATCGCTCTGAGGACGCATCTGAAATGCTACATGTTTAAATGTTGCTATTTTTGAACTGAGTTTGATTACAGTCACCTAATAAAAGTGCTAACGTTAACCTAAACTCTGACAAACTAGCATCTAACCGCCCCCCCCCGCCCATAGTGGCTCCAAGTACTATAGAGAGCCTAAGTCCCTCCCCTACCGGTGGACCACCATGGGACCTTACTTTAGAAAAACGGTAGTTAACGGCAAGAGACAATTTTTTGATCCTATTTGAATTGTGCTCTGAATTTCACACGGTCAATTTAAAAGTCAGTAAAGTCGCAGTTTAATGTAAAACTGTTGTATCAGACTGTGAAAACACATAATTACCAATGTAACTTTTTCTCTCAATGACTGAAGCTAACGTCAAAGAACATGGCTTAGTAACCTAGCTAGCAGCAACTAAGCAATGAACGTTAGCTTAGCATTACCGCGTTAACATGTTGGTGACGTAAATTGTGAGATGAGACATGTAGTTCATTGGATCGGTTTTCACACAAAATGACATGTAACTTTACTGTTTCCTGACAGACAAAATTATCTTTTAAATTAACAAACATCGTGTGTGATTCAGGGCTCAGGATCAAAATATAACTTGTCTCTCGCTGTGAGACGCCCCTTTGTCTTTGGAATTAACACTAGGTCACTACTGTAGGCCGTAAGCTAGTTAGCCGCATATGCTAACGTTAGGGCAGATAAACAATTCTGTTCGTTAATTAAAAAAAACACAAGGGAAACAAACTCTTGACGCGCCTGCTGCTAGAAATGTTTGGACAATCACTGTTTGGGGGGCGGGGTTTTTAGAGAGCAGTCAGTAAAATACGATTAAACTCACCCTCTCATCATCCTCATCTGAAACTGGACAGATTTTACATTTCTGATCCATTTTTGTAAAAGAAAACAAGATATTTTTGTGTGAACTATTTTCTCAGCGTGTGATCTGTGTTTTACTTTGAGCCACGACGACAGACTTTTATTTTGTTGTTCAAAGACGATTTTTGTAACTCTGCTGATTATTGATTGGCAGCTGATTAGTCTGAACTCTAGTTTGTATTTGCAGATTTAATTAAACGATTTTGGAATAAACAGGTTTCTAACTTCAGTTGTTTTGAAATGACTCCCCCCCGTCACATTTTCACAAGTCAAGTATTTTATTTATTTTTTAATACAAAGACAATCTGACGTATCAAGCAGCTTCAGATAGAAATATTAAAAAACCTCCTCAGAGCTGACCTGAGTTCAGCCGTAACAAGAGTTGCTCTATGAGCCGTTAGCGTGACTGGATTTAATAAAGTTTAATGTTCAAAACAGCAGAAAACAGACAGACAGGAACAGTTCAGAGCCACAAATGCTGCATTCACAGGTCGTAGGAAACATGGAAATCCAAAATGAAACAAAATATTTTCTATTACAGGACTGAATTCTGATTTTATAAAACGTTGGACTATAACTAATTAATTTTTTTTCTTTTAATCATCTTGTCCATAAAATGTCCGAAAATAGTGAAAATCCTCATCGTGATTCTACAAGACGACATTTTTAAAATAAAAAGCAAGAAGAGCCACAACTAGAAAGAACTTAACAAAGTTGAAAATATGTAATGAAATAAAAAAAGTCCAATGACAGTTATTACATTTATGAAGAACAATTTCAAAATGTTTTAATATCTTAATTTTTATACAATTTGCTCATGTTAATTTCATAATGTTTTTATTCATTTAATACTGAACTCTTATCAATTATTAGCCTGATTTTGCTTTTTCCTCTTAAAAGCATTTATGATTTTAAGCCACAAACGGAATAAAAGACGTAGCCCCTGTGACGTCACCCATTGGTAAATGGGCCGCCATTTTCAAGGCTCGAGATTCAAATTTATCTAGCTGCGGCCGTGTAGAGCCTCCAACCCAAACCCATCATCATAATTTATTAGCAGGAAGGAAGTAAAGCCGCAGGATTACCGGTTAGCAAGCCAAACTTAATTAAAATGCAAAAAATAAACTAAACTATTTACACTGCAGAAACAGACTAATCTGTAATACAGTCAACAACCTAAATAATGTATAAATAAAACTAAGATTTTCACTAAAGAGGTGGTATTCTGCTCATTTTCAGGTTCAAAATCCTTTACATGCACAAAAAAGATAATCTCAATAAAGGAGAGGGGAAAAGCCAAAAAGCACAAAGCCACCTCTTTAACCATATTTTGCCACACGTTATTTTATACCGTCTGTGTTTTAAACTTAAATAAAATATATTATAATAAAATGGTCCAGTTGAGTTTCTGTGTGGCTCTGAACGTTCACATCACAGACCGGAGAACAAAAAGGTACAAACTTAAAAGCTTAATGCTGAAAGCTGCTACATGTGTAAAGAAAACGTGTGATTTCAGTGAAAAGTCCACAAAGATGAAAGAAACACCAGAGAAATAAAAACCCAAAGTGTCAAAGTTACAAACGGGGAACTCACAGGAGGTTTGGACGGCGGACGACTCTGCTTCACGGGTTCATATTTTCCTTTTAATAATTTCTCTGAAAGTCTCCTGGAAAGAACGTCATCATGTGGAACTGATTCAGGGTTTCTGCCAATCACGCTGTCACAAGTGTGAACGCTTGATGCAAAACCAAACAATACAGACGGAGACAGAATTATTTATAATTATCTCTCATTTGTTGTTTGCATTACTTTGCAGCAGAACATAAGAATAATTTCTAATGATAGAATTAATTAAATTAATCCGGATAAGCACTGATATTGTGGGAAGTGTAGTGTAGAAATACTCTAGTTACTCTAATACTGTAGTTAAAGTCCTGCTTATAAAATGTTACTGAAAAAGTTTTAAAATCAAAACATAGTTAAAGTACAAAAAGTAAAAATACTTATAATGCAGGATTCTTAACTATAATATTACATCATAATCTATTTATTAATATGAATCTGAAAAGTAATTCATGTCAGATAAATGTAGTGAAGTAGAAGTTCTGACAAGTAAAGTACACGTACATGAAAAATTGACTTGACTGCAGTACTTGAATAAATACACTTTGTTAAATTCCACCACAGTAGTACACCAAAATAATTAATGCCTAAAGAGTGTAACAGGTAAACGTACAATAACATCAACATAAAGAATGTTTTCAATAATTAATTAATCTTTTATTAATATTTTTGGGGGGGTTTAAACGGAGCTTTCAAAGAAATCTTTTTTTCCTGTAATTAGTTTCCACAAAACAAAAGATCTTTCCAGGTAAAAGTGTTGCTGAAATTTCCCATCAGCATCTTTTCGTCTGTCGGTGTTAATTTGGCAGCAAAAGCAGAGCTGAAAGCTGATTGGCTGTCACTGTGAGGCGTTCAGGCTTGGCGAAAAGACAAACTGAAGACGACGTGTTTTCCTTCATCACAGTGTGAATTTACAAAAAAATATAGTTTCTATACAAACTTGATCAGACGGTTGAATAGAAAAGGGTCCCGGTTAGAGAAACTTACCTGCAAAACAAAAAATAAACAAACTTTTCTCCTCCGTTGCTTAAAAAAGCTACGTTAATTTATGAAAACAACGCGTCCTTGATTTCACCTCCCAGGAGTTTATAAAAAGTCTCTTTCCTGGACGACGACTTACGGAAGCCCATTTCTGCCACTGTGATGAAACCAATGAAAAGATCCTGTTAGTTATTCTAATGAGTTAATATCTCAAAATAATGACTTTTTAAATAGTAAGCCAATATTATGGAGGTACTAACTCAATATTTTGAGAATGTTACTCATTATTTTGAGGAAATTAATAATTTTGCAGGACTTTTTTTTTTCTCCCCCCCATCACAGTGGCAGAAATGGGCTTCCATAACGACTGGATTTTAAGCTAATGCTAGCACTAAAAACTCTGCGGTAAGACAAACACAGATGTGTCTTCAAACAGTTTGCTTCACTTTTAAAAAGAGAAAAGTATTTGAGGAGAAAACTGTTTGGAAAGTGCTAGCGTAGCTGCTAACGCTAATATAGCACAGTAGGACTACCTATCGCTGCCACACAAGAACATGGTGTTTCTTCATGTCAGCTGTTAGCTTTAGCTTCAGTCTGTTAGCATGACATCATGTATGTAGCCATAAAATGAGTCAGCCGGAGACGTTTTCAACCAACTCATGGCGCTAACATTAGCACAATTAGCTAGCTAGCTAGCTCGCTCGCTCGCTGTTTACTGGAAGCTGCTTTTGTTTACTTCTGTCTGAAATCCATCACATGCCGTGTGAGAACAGGTAGATTGACAGGACAGCGACAATAACTGAGGGAGGCGGAGCTTAATGAACAGTCCTGTTCACGTGACACCGAGTCATTTCTTTTATTGATATTGTAGAAATATTGATTAGTGCGTCTTTAGGACAACAGTCGAGACTTTCAGCTGTTTTTACTCCCACCTGACGTTGGGTAGCTAGCCGTGATCCCGTGAGCTGGACGCCAGGAAACAACCAACCAGCATCTGGTAACTATGGCAACAGAACTGTATTCAGCCGCTGATTAAGGACAAACCCGCGGAAACATGAATCCGCTCTCAGGATCAACTGTCGGGTTCATGAGTCTCAGACAGAACAGCCAATCAGAAGCTGGTCTCGTTCATGTGTGGTTTGGGGCTGGTGGGCGGGCCGACGGCGGGGCTGTCTGGACTCGCCGGGCTTTCCGGTGAAGCCGGGACATCAGCAGGAGACGTTGCACGAGACGCTGCAGCAGGGCGACAAGGCGAGGCAGGCGCCTGAGACCGGGTCGGGCTCATGGCTGGAGGTGGGGCGGGGCTTGTTGGGGAAATAGGCGTGGACCTGCGGTGTGATGAAGATGAGGACAGCGGTGATGATGATGACAGTGACGAAGGTGTTCCTGAGGAGTGGCGTGCACCGGGCGACACAGAGAAGGTGGTGGGGGTCCTGAGGCCGAACCTAGCCTCTAACTCGCTGCACACCGCTAAGCTCCGTCTGACACCCTCCGTTCCCGCCGGGACCCCGAACCCTGAGCCGGCCTCTGAACCCTTGGCGCGCTCCTGGCAGCGTTCCACAAAGCTCCCCCTTCGGAGAGACCCCCACTCCCGGTCTCGGTCCGGGTGTCTGGGGAGCCGGGGGCTGGCGGTCGGGCCGGTGCCGGAGTTGTGGCCGTAGGCTGGGATGGTTAGTGTGTGCGGCCCGACCCCAGCTGATAGGCCGCAGTCTCTGACCGGTTTGGTGAGGGGCACGGGGGGCGGAGCCTGGCGGGGGAGGCTGCCGCACAGCGAAGCGGACGAACCCGAAGCTCCGGCTGCTCGTCCTCCCGCTGCAGGGTGGAGACGCTCCGTCCTGAAGACGTCGCTGAGCTGAGAGTGAAGACTGGTGGAACAGGAAGTCACAAGAGTCAACAGCAAGGTTGACGGTCGGGTGAGGGTCACATGACCAAGGTGTTTATTTGTTATTGGGGTGTGTGTGTGTGTGTGTGTACCTGCAGGTGGAGGCTCTAGGTGTGCTGTCAGGTGTTCTGGTCAGAGCCAGGTCGCACTGGTCCAACAGCTCCAGCAGCTCCTCCTCGGTCGGCCCGCCCAGCGCTACGAAACAACCAATGAGAGCCCACATCACTCACCGACCAATCACAGAGCATTAAAGCTACATCGATTTTGAGAAACCTGTCCTCAATAATGTTGCGTCCCACCTCTGATGTCGACCTTGCCAGCGATGTCCATGGCGGTGGTCAGGTCCCACATCTGGATGCTGCCGTTGCTGTGACCGCTGAACAGGTACCGACGGGGCCGAGAGCCGATGCGACTCGAGCCCTCGCACTCGTGGACCATGAAGGCCGTGATGGAGGTGCCGTCCACCGAGCGCACCTCACACACCCTGACACACACACACACACACACACGAGCAAATCTTGTTTATATAAAGAAAATCATTTTATTTGAAAATAAGTTTAATAAAAACACACTGAATAAAATAAAACAAGGCAGGTTGTTGGTTTTTCTCGTGGGTTTATATCAACATTTAAAGTGGCAGAACTGAAAATAAGACGTTTTTAGGACGAATTTCTAGGGAAAAACACGTAATGGTTCTCAATTCAAATCAGCTTTATTGGCATGAATGTATCACAACAATATTGCCAAAGCTACAAATAAATAACAAAACAATGAATTTCATACATTTATTAAAGAATTAAATAAAACAGTAAAAGATGTGTTTGTGTGTGTTAATAAAAAATAAAATAGAAAATATATCATATAAAAATTACATAAAAATAAATAAATAATAAAATAAAAGTTAATAAATAAATGTGTGTTTAAAAAAAATGTTTAAATATATTAAATTAAAATAACAAATACATAAAACTAATCGTGTGTGTGTTAATAGACAAAAATTTTTAAAAAAATCAGTATCAAATGTGAAATAAAAAAATTGAAAAAAATCAGGAACAATTACTAAAATATCAAACAAAATCTTAATAATCTGAACATAAGTACAGTTATTTAATGTATTTATCAGTTTCCGCTGGTTGTCTTCACTTCATGGCATGAGGAGACATATTTTGCAGCAATTATTTGACATTTGGGCATTTCTCCCAGTAAATAGGGGAGTTTCTGTGAGTCTGATATAAATTTGAATTCGGGGTATATTTGGGAAATGTTTGCAAAGTTTTTTGGTCTTAGTGTTTTATATTTGGGGCATGAGGTTAGAAAGTCCTCAGCGACTCCACTGCTTGCAGGAAGAAGTCTATGAGAAAATGTCTCAGCTGATTTATTCCCTCAGTAAACACTTTCCTGATGAGTTCATGGTCTCAGTCGCTAGTTTTAAGTCTTCTTCAACACAGCGTGATCCCTTAGAGGTGAGTCGTATCCACATTTGACGAGCGGTGAAATTGTCTTTGGGTGCCGTCACAGAGCTTCGACCCTTTCACCGTTGGGTCGCCTAAAAACGACTTAATCAGCGTTCGTTTGAACTGAAACACACTCTACATCAGTGGGCAGCAACAGGCGGCCCGCGGCCACGTTGCTTTGATAGCAGACAAATAGAAAATAAATAAATTGATAGCGGCTGGTGCTGAAATGGATCTCAGTCATGACAGCAACAGTTACTCACACGATCACTTCCTCTTACGTGATTGTGCCTCCAAAATAAAAGCACGAGAACGTTTTTTGCAGCAATGCGTCATGTTGAGGTTAGTGAGCCTTTACTTTGAAAAGTTCTGAACATTCAAAAGAGACTCTGGCCTGCTGGACACACCTCTGAAAACAGCGTCAGTATAGGTGTGATTGGATTCCCCTGAAGTTCCTCAGGGAAATGAAAAGAAGCGTCCATGACTGCCGCTCACTGCAGCACATGCTTTATTGTGAGCATGTGCAGAAGTGACCTTAGAATCAATTTGTTTAACAAGGGATCTGCCGGTCTGAGCTAAACGTCATCGGATGGATTTGAAATGATTTGACTATGTTTTCTACACTTGTTTGCCGACTGCCGCTGCTTTAAGGAGTCGGCTGTTCATTTTTCCCGGTAAGAACATTTTGTTTTAAGCCAGTTTTTCGTTGACTTGATGTTCAAATGTGAGCTGCTGGCGCCTGCAGGGGTGGTGTGCAGAAACACTTAGAACTGCAACTGTGGCAACAGACTCAGAAAACTGCAGCCAGTTTGCTCCTGGAAGGTTTTAAAGTCACGTGACATGCTGAATTTCTAACCAGCATGCATCACGGTAAGTGAAGTCAAACACACCTCACAGATATCGCAGTGAGTTACAGATGCACCTAGCGTCCAAATATGGTCACGTCTGGTTAAAAAAATTTAAATGAAAAATTAAAACAAGAGTGCGACGGCCAAAATCCCAAACTTGAGGCTTCAAAACGGTAAACCACAAACCAACGGGGGGGCGTCACGCCGGCTACGCCCACTTCTTTTATACAGTCTATGTTTGTGGTGCTGTCAGAGAGCACGTGCTCACAGAACAGGCCTACAGGTAACACTTTCTATTTAACTTTTAAGATTTTTACGCGCCCCTGGTAGTCTGCTGAAGAACCAGGGCGCACAGGGGAGCTCCGTGAGCGCCGTGCCCACAAAGATAGTATGTGAGTGAAGACACATCTGAAACTCCAGCGTACGACCAGCGGACTGTGTGTTTTTGATGGGACTTAACAAGCTGCCAGTTAAACTCTTGATTGTGAACTCATGGTTTGCGAATCAGTAACGGGGGAAGTTCAGGAGGCTGCAGCAGTTTCATTTCGTCTACGCATGCTGCTCAGATCACGGTCAGGTGATGAGACGTCTGTGTTTGGGTTATTTTCAGTTTGCAAAGTAATTTCAACTTGGTAAAAAGATTATTTAAAAGCATCCAAACGAGCCGTTTATCCAGCCGTTATTAGGTCACACTCACCTCTTTCCGTTGGACGACAGCCTCACGTAGAGTTTATCGGTGTCCGGTACGACTCTCTGGATGAACACCTGCTGGTCGTCTCTCTCTCCATACGGACCTGAGAACCAGGAGCACAGTTACCATCTCGCCTAACAACCCGTCCTCTAACATGCACGTGGATTGTTTTAATGGGCTCCTTCTCCGCAGTGTCCTGGCCAACAGCAGCATCACAGCCCCGCCCCTCTGGTGCTGCGTCTCCTGCAGACGTTCCTCCCATCTTTGAGTATACATCCAATATAGTGATGGAAGTGAAACGTTAGGCCATCTATTGCTGACACTCGGCCACGCCGACTCTAATAACTTACCACAGATGATGTTGAATATCTCAAATGTGTTGGAAAATTCACCAATTTGCTGTTAAAAAATGGAATATTTTTTGAAAACAGAGGAAACTCGTTGACCTTTAACCCCTGTGGCCGTGCGCGTTACCTATCTCTGTCCCGGCGCTGCAGCCTCCGTGCCCGTCGATGTCGTCCAGGCTGAGGATCTTGAAGGAGGTGAGCGGCGTGGAGCCCGGCTGGGTGGAGATCATCCCTCTGAAGCGAGTCACCGTCCACGTCCGCACGTGGTTGTTGTCCGCACAAACTGAGAGACAACAAACACCAACGACTTCAGTGACCCAGAAACGAGCAACGTGAAGAAGAACCTGGACCGAGGGTTTCAGTTTCAGTACCGGTCCAAGAGAAGAAGTGCGTCTCGGGACGCGTCCCCCTCAGTTTTATAGTTTGGTTTACCAACTCTTACGGACGCCAATAAAAACCAGAGACAAAGAATCTGTCTCTCTCAGACAGTTCTGGCACCATTAAGAGTCTAATTCAAGACTTTAAGACCTCAACAAATATAATTTAACAAAACCTAAAAGTGTCAAAGAAACTGTGCAAATGATACAAACAGCACTCAAGTTTAATTGTCTCTGCTATGTGTTCTGTTCTTTTTCCGCCATTTTATAGCAAATTTAACCCAAACAAGATGCACGATAGCTCTTTTTAATGATGTCATGTCGGCATTTTATTTTCCCTTTGCATATTCCGAACATAGGGGGTGTTTACTAATGTGTAAAGGGTGTAAGCTAACTAAAAATTTCAAGCTAGCCTAAAACGCGCCATCGGCAAATTTAATATCTACAGGAAATTTAAGACAATTTAAGACTAACGCCGGGAATCCACTGACTCCGGCTACGACACGTTACGGCTGCGCCACGGTTTTGATGCGTCCTCATCCCGGCGTCAACGTCCACTGATTTTGCTGAAATGTTTAGATTTTGTTGATTTGGTCATCAGTGTTTGCATTTTGTGCTTCTGTGATCAAGTAGCTACGTAGTTAAATGTTTTCCTTTTGTGTCCGTTTTCACTGTGTTATTGTTGTTTTACAATCGGGAGGATCCACAGGGTGTTTTATTTTGAAAATTGACCGGATTATCTCTGCCGTTCTGTGTCTGACTTCCTGCCTGGTTCGATCTGCTCTGTGCTGCTTGACGCGGCTAGCGGTGAAAATAGACCTGCTGCCTGTTCTCTGCGGAGCTTCTGGGACGCTTCTGAGACGCTTCTGAGACGCGCTGCGGCCGCAGCTGGTGGACTCACGAGCATTGACTATAATGGCAGCGATTAGCTCCGGCAACCGTGGCGCAGCCGTAACGTGCCGTAGACGGAGTCAGTGGATTTTAGAGGTAAGAGCTGAGAGAACCCTGTACCAGAGATGAGGCGTCCCCGAGACGAGGCGTCCCCGAGACGAGGCGTCCCCTCTCGCACTCGTACCTGAGATGAGGTGTTTCTCGGACAGCATGATCTTGGTGACGGGGCTGCGGTGGACGGAGAAGGTCTGGAAGAGCTGCGGCCCCGAGCCGACCGTCTCTGGATGCTGAACGATGACTCGAACCGTCCCAGAGCTGGTCCCATACGCGATCTCGATCCAGTTCCCGCTGTCACCTGACCACACGACATTTCAGACTCAAGTTAAACACAGATTTTATGAGGTCGGATTAAGCTTCATGTTTTTAAACTTAACATTTAATGAATCGCTTGGTAGAGCCGTGTTTTCACTTTAGCAACATTAAGTTTCCTTTGATTCTCTGATTAAATACAACAAAGCATGAAGCAGATGTACAATGAGAACAGATGTCAACAGTGTTGTAGTTCCATACTTGTTTTGGGAGTGAGGTAGACGCTGAGAGCAGTGATGGCGTCTTCAGTCGGGTCTCTGTACAGCTCCGTCACCAGCAGATCGTTGTCCTTCATCCTCAGAGGAAACTTCTGCACATCTGACAAACAAACATCATGAAACAGCAGCGATTCTCTGTTCAAACGTATCTTTATTGCTTCATATACAGATAACAACGAGCCAGTTGTTCTACAGGTCTCCACTCGATATTCAGTCCGTATGTAGACCAGAGTCTGCAGCCACGCCAACGCCTCTGTGAGGCCGCACTGCTTTGAGCTAAATGCTAATTAGCAGTAAGCCAGTACAGCGCTGTGCCGACTCACCTATATAGTAGATGGATCCGTTGTTGCAGCCCAGGATGAGGAAGGAGCCGGCGGTGTCGTAGCTGCTGATGGGAACCACGTCCTGATTCTGCACACAGAACATCAGAGATGAAGAACTGGAAGCTGCTGCTCATGTTTATAGTTTGCTTTACAAATCCTTACAGGCACCATTAAACAATCCTGAGCTAAAAACCTGACAGCAGTAAAGGTCTGATCACATCACTCCTGTTTTAGCCTCTTTACATCGGCTCCCTGTTTGTCTTTATTTTAAGATCTCAGTGATTACTTTTAAGGCTCTCCATGGTTTGGCTCCTGCTTATAAAATCAGACCTTTTAACTCCTTATGAATTTATGGTAAATTTGAGATCTGGAACCACCTGCCCAAGGAAGTAAGGCTCTCAGAGTCAGTGTCCTCTTTTAAAAACACACTTTTAAATCGGAAGGCATTTTACCGGAGCTGCTCGTTTTATCTTACATTTTCTATTTCAGTCATAAAGTTGCTATTTATTCTTATTGTTATAGTCAAACTGTTTTAATTAATTGTGATTTCCATGTTTTATTTGTATTTTATGACTTGCATTGTCCTCATGTATTTTATCTTTTCACCCTGTGTTTATCTTTTTTAAAGCACTTTTAACTTTTGTTTGATAGGCGCTTTATCACTAACGTTATAATTATATTAATCAGGTTTGGCTGCAGCCGCGAAACGGGGCTGCAGCGTAATGCTTGCACTTTTTGCCGCTGACTGGTTCAGACGGTCTGAAAGTGTCTGAAATTATTATGGAAAGGATCCTTACAGAGACAGAACTTCTCTAAAAAGATCATCAGAAACAGTCATCAAAGCCGCAAGACTCCACTGATGAAAACAGTAATTTTACCTGGAACAAAAGGGGAGTCACTAGTCTGCCGCTGCCTCGATTGGTTAGTTTGTGTTAAAAACAATCAAAAACAACAAAGTCACACAATAACACAAAAGAAACTGACCGAACGAGGCAGCAGTAGCAAAATTCAACGGTGAGAGACAACTAATTTTTTGATCCCGTTTGAATTGTGCTCTGAATTACACATGATGATGATGGTCAATTTAAAATATGCATTTAAATTAGGGCTGCACGATTTGGAGAAAAAGTAATATTGTGATTTGATTATAATTGAGCAAATGATAATCTGAGTCTACTCGCTTGTGTTGCTCTGCAGAGGAGAATATATTATATCTGTCTAAAGCAGAGTCTCTATCCACAGCGTGGAGGAGGAACTGGACACGAGTGGATTAAATAAAGAGTATATAGTTAATAGTTTACTGTTAGTATAACAATAATATATTAAATACTACATTCATTATAAAGTATACTTTTTTACCACTAGTTGAATAATCCAGTTACAGCCGTTTCATTTCTGTGGGTTGTTCTGATTTATTAAATGCTTGTGCAGGAAAAAGACTCTACATCGGTCTCTAATTTGTTAATGCTGATTACTAACTTCTCAACAATCATATTGTTCAACATTTAATGATTTGCTGCAGCACATAAAACTTTTTTAATGTCCCGCCCCATCCAGGCTGCGATTGGTCGGTTGATGAGAAGTGACTGACGAGCACGTCGGCTCTGTGAAAACTTGATATATACGGCTAAAGTTAAATGGCAGCGAGCCAAACTCAAACCTTCTTTATCTTCTCCCCGTTTTCTTCTGTCTGAACGCCTCAGCTGTGGACGACGTCTCTCCGTCACAGAGCGCTCCGTGACGAGTCCTGTGACTACGTTTTGAACGATTAGCGGCCGTCAAGGAAATTACCAGGGTTCTTGCACCAGTTTAAAAGTCAAATTTAATGCTTTTTAAGACCTTTTAAGACCTCAAGAAATATAAATTTAAGACCTCAAATTTTGAAACAATTTCTTTGAGAGAAAAAAGACGCGCGTTTGATCCCTTAATGAACGACGCAATATATATTTGGCAGTTTTATTTTCACCACAGGTAAATGACTTATACCGAATTGAGGAAGACAGAGTTTACACCTGGCATTAAAATGTATTGTGTGTGATCAGATTGTGATCAGGTAGCACTTGAACACATGAAAGTACATGTGTAAATGCACCCGAGACACATTGAGGACAGATTGTGATCCGATCAGCAAAACGACCTCTGGATGTGTTCAGGGACACCATGACCGCAGACAGGTGCCTGGACAGTGTGTCCATTCAGTGTTGTGCATAAACGTGCTCAAACATTGTAGATTATTGATCTTGCTCATGTTTTTGGTGAACCGATCGTGTCCGTTTGTGAACGTGAACTACGGGGCAATATCACAATAATGTTAATTATCGTGACACAATCTTTCTCAATTTCTCTTTGTTCAATAAATATTTGATTTAATTTATTTGAAATCACAAACAAATTAGCACTTTCTTTTCTATTAAGATATTTATTTTGTTGAGGAAAAAGTACTAATTAATGAATTTTTCTCGTGCATATTTGTTGTTTTGGATGATCTACCTCAGCTCTGTGACGTGATCCACTGTTTGATACCAGGCTGCTTTTTGGCATCAAGTGTTTGTTCTGACCGTAAAGAAACGTTTAAAAGCACAATTAACCATCTGGTTTCTTCAGGAGCTAAAATCAGCCTTTAAGCTAAAAATAATGATGATTTTACTAGTTTTTCCCATATCGCCCAGCCCTTACTCACACACTGTGTTAAACTCAATATAAACTACTAAAATAACCGGCCGATTTAATACACAGGCACACTGCTAAAGAGAGGTAAATAATCCATGGAGGAAAACAAATCACGGTGAAAGACACACTTTAGAAAGTTATTTTAACTTGTAGTTATAGATCATTTTTTGGATGAGGAGGACGTGATGTAGGCTGCAGCTGTTTGAGCTACAGAGAACGATCCGATCTACGTCAACGTCTGCAGCTAACGTAAACGCGACATGAGTTATACTAATGGCGGGGTCTCGCATTGTCAATTACTAAAATAAAATCATACAAATACACGCTATGCGTTTTAGTCGAATGTGCGTGACAATTTCCGCACCAGCCTTAAACGCATCATTGGCAAATTTAATACCTACAGCAAATTTAAGACAGTTTAAGACCTTAATTTCCCTGATTTCAATTTAAGACCTTTTAAGACTTTTTAAGGAGCTGCGGGAACCCTGGTTACGGTCAGTTGTTGTCTTAAAAGTTATGATAATGAGCCGACTGCAGCAGAGAGGAGAGTGTCTCGCACACTCTCGCACATGACGACATCGCAATTACATTTATCGTGCAGCCCTAATTTAAGAGTCAAGAAAGTTGCAGTTTGTGTAATATATAAGACTGAAAATGCATAATTACAGAGACCACAAACCCAAAAGTGGCGTATGTGGCGTCATAACTAATGACTGAAGTGAACGTCAAAGAACTTGAGAGTCGTTGCATTAAAAGCATCAGGCGAGATATATTTCTGTGTGGAACATAGCTAATCTAGCTAGCAGCAACCAAGCAATGAACGTTAGCTTAGCATCACCGCGCTAACATCTTGGTGACGTATCTCGTGCAAGACGAGAGACGTAGCTCACTGAACGGTTTTCACTCAAAACGACATGTAACTTTACTGATTTATGACAAACTGCAACTTTCCTGATGGATAAAATTATCTTTCAAACTGACAAACATCATGTGTGTGATTCAGGGCTCAGTTCAAACGGGATCAACAAATAAGTTGTGTCTCGTTGTCGACTATCGTACATATTTTTCCCGAAATAAGGTCCCGTGGGCCGGAAGCGGAAGCGAGTGACTTAGGTGTCATGATGCCGTGCAGCAGAGTGCGTTTCCACCCACCTGCCAGTGTTTGGTGACGGCGTTCCAAACCCCGACCTTCCCCGTGTGGCTGGTGGCGATCAGCTGGTTACCAACGAAGAAGAGAGCCTCTACCGGCACGTTCAGACTGAAGACGCCTGCAGGAGAAAGAAACGACGTCAAGTTGTTTCTGTGCTGCTGGAACAGCCTGAAAAGGACGATTATTTTTACTAAACGTCAAAACATGTTTTCTGCCTTTAAACCTTAAAGCCGCAGCGTTTGAGACTGAAGTGTTGATTCTTCTGGGTTCCTCCAAGTCTTTATTAAACATTTCACCAAACCCAGGAAGGACTGACAGAAAGGTTCTAAAGATGCTGCTATCCCTCCCGAGCGGCAGCTGGACGAGCCCCGTTTACCTCAAATCATTTCGTTTGAGAGAATCTTAAGTGACAACGTTTTTGGGAA
This sequence comes from Micropterus salmoides, assembly GCF_014851395.1. NCBI lineage: Eukaryota > Metazoa > Chordata > Actinopteri > Centrarchiformes > Centrarchidae > Micropterus > Micropterus salmoides. Next base: position 39,850,854 of record NW_024042261.1, read on the forward strand.
ACAGGGCCCAGGCACAAACTCGCACCGATTTCGTTTCCGTTGCCGTCCGGGCAGATGGCCCACAGGATGATCTCCGTTCCCGAGGCTACGGCCACCATCTTGTCGTTGTCTCCCAGAGAGCCCGCCATCACCTTGGCGTTGAGCGCGACTCTGTCGATCACCCAGTCCAGACGGGGGGAGGTGAAGACCTGCTGCCACCCGGTGGACTCCTTCACCCTGTGAGACAGAGAGAGAGCGTCAGTCTCAAGGTCAAATAAGTTCTTGAGGAGTAAAATAACACTCAGTAAACTCTATATCATAAAGTTCTAAAATGCACACACAGCAACACTTTTAGGGAATCCCTTCATGTTGCACGGTGCTGCTCATGGCCCTCCTGGATACAGAGGTGAAGTGTTTCGATTCACTGTATTTTTATCCATGGCCCTATTTATTAAATCTTGGTGCAAGATAAATGGCCTACATTGGTCTCTTAATTTGTTAATGCTACTATCTCAGCAATAATAAGAACCATTCATGCAGAATGAGTTCAACATTTGAAAGCTGTAGCACGTCAAACCATTTTTATGTCCCGCCCCATCCAGGCTGTGATTGGTCAGTTGAGTAAAAGTGAAATTGATTTTATTAAAGTTCAACATGTTTCTACAAAAGATTCCTGATGTAGATAAATAGCCAGCTAGCTAAACCCACAGCCAGTCATTTTAACGGTTCGCACGTATCAATTTTTAGGGGCATATACGTGCAAACTGGTCTCACCGTAGAGCCCTGATTTACACCAGTGCCAGAAACGGATAAGAAAATACACATTTAATAAAAATAGATTAGGGTAAGTGTTGGGGGTGCGCTATATGCACACGTGTTTATATACAGATGTGATTGCTATTGAATACAGGTCACAGCAGGAGTTACAGTTTCAATAGGGACCTCGCACGGTCGTGCTCGGGCCCTAATAACACGGTTCGTGCTCGGGCCCTAATAACACGGTTCGTGCTCGGGCCCTAATAACACGGTTCGTGCTCGGCCCTAAAAATAATAATCTTAGCAAATTCAATAGGGACCTCGCACGGTCGTGCTCGGGCCCTAATAAAGGACATTTAGCTTCACTGCATGTTTCTATAGTTCTCACTTATTTGTATTTTTTAACAAACATTTAAAACGTCTGTTTCCTGCCAATAAAGCCCCGTTGAACTGAACTGTTTCTCTAGAAAACAAAGTGTTTACCTGTAGCAGACGACAAACTGCGCGTAGGCCACAGCGATCCAGTTGTGATGACCACAGATGATCCGGACCAGGCCGGGATCTGATACCTGACCTACAAACACGTTAGAAAACTCTGGATCACTTTCCAATCCTTCATCTTTCCATTACAACACTCAAAAGGTATAAATGTTTTACAATCCAGGGACATTAAATGTGTGTCTTTACCTCCAGGCGTCCTCTCCTCAGTGCTGGCTCTGCCCAGTATCCCAGAATTCCCCAGGTTGGGGGGCATGGTGTTGCTGCGTCTGACCGGCGCTCTCTCTGCAGGCACGACTCGGCCGGCCATGAACTGCGATCCCGCTACGCTGTGACGGTTACGGCGCTTCGCCGGGTACACTGGGAGAGACACGAACAGGAAGTGAGGACACAAGAGGGGGAAACAGAAATCAGGGGCCGGACCCTCAGAGGGACGCATTCCCAAAACATCCTGAGGCTAAACGGAGCTCCTAACTGGCTGAGATCTCTAAAAAAATAATGTTTGTGTCAGGCCGAACCAAGCAGGAACCTCCGGGTCTGAAAGTGAAGTCTTAAACCTGCGTCCTCTCTAGCAGCCAGCAGGGGGCGACTTAAACCTGCGTCCTCTCCAGCAGCCAGCAGGGGGCGACTTAAACCTGCGTCCTCTCCAGCAGCCAGCAGGGGGCGACTTAAACCTGCGTCCTCTCCAGCGGCCAGCAGGGGGCGACTTAAACCTGCGTCCTCACTAGCGGCCAGCAGGGGGCGACTTAAACCTGCGTCCTCTCCAGCAGCCAGCAGGGGGCGACTTAAACCTGCGTCCTCTCTAGCAGCCAGCAGGGGGCGACTTAAACCTGCGTCCTCTTTAGCAGCCAGCAGGGGGCGACTTAAACCTGCGTCCTCTCCAGCAGCCAGCAGGGGGCGCCTTAAACCTGCGTCCTCTCCAGCAGCCAGCAGGGGGCGACTTAAACCTGCGTCCTCTCCAGCAGCCAGCAGGGGGCGACTTAAACCTGCGTCCTCTCTAGCAGCCAGCAGGGGGCGACTTAAACCTGCGTCCTTTAGCAGCCAGCAGGGGGCGACTTAAACCTGCGTCCTCTCCAGCAGCCAGCAGGGGGCGACTTAAACCTGCGTCCTCTCCAGCAGCCAGCAGGGGGCGACTTAAACCTGCGTCCTCTCTAGCAGCCAGCAGGGGGCGACTTAAACCTGCGTCCTCTCCAGCAGCCAGCAGGGGGCGACTTAAACCTGCGTCCTCTCTAGCAGCCAGCAGGGGCGACTTAAACCTGCGTCCTCTCTAGCAGCCAGCAGGGGGCGACTTAAACCTGCGTCCTCTCCAGCAGCCAGCAGGGGGCGACTTAAACCTGCGTCCTCTTTAGCAGCCAGCAGGGGGCGACTTAAACCTGCGTCCTCTCTAGCAGCCAGCAGGGGGCGACTTAAACCTGCGTCCTCTCCAGCAGCCAGCAGGGGGCGCCTTAAACCTGCGTCCTCTCTACAGCCAGCAGGGGGCCTTAAACCTGCGTTCTCTCTAACAGCCAGCAGGGGGCGACTTAAACCTGCGTCCTCTCTACAGCCAGCAGGGGGCGACTTAAACCTGCGTCCTCTCTAACAGCCAGCAGGGGGCGCCTTAAACCTGCGTCCTCTCGCAGCCAGCAGGGGGCGACTTAAACCTGCGTCCTCTCCAGCAGCCAGCAGGGGGCGCCTTAAACCTGCGTCCTCTCCAGCAGCCAGCAGGGGGCGCCTTAAACCTGCGTCCTCTCCAGCAGCCAGCAGGGGGCGCCTTAAACCTGCGTCCTCTCTAACAGCCAGCAGGGGGCGCCTTAAACCTGCGTCCTCTCTAACGGCCAGCAGGGGGCGCCTTAAACCTGCGTCTCTCTAGCGGCCAGCAGGGGGCGACTTAAACCTGCGTTCTCTCTAGCGGCCAGCAGGGGGCGACTTAAACCTGCGTTCTCTCTAGCGGCCAGCAGGGGGCGACTTAAACCTGCGCCCTCTCTAGCGGCCAGCAGGGGGCGACTTAAACCTGCGTCCTCTCTAGCAGCCAGCAGGGGGCGACTTAAACCTGCGTCCTCTCTAGCGGCCAGCAGGGGGCGACTTAAACCTGCGTCCTCTCTAGCGGCCAGCAGGGGGCGACTTAAACCTGCGTCCTCTCTAGCAGCCAGCAGGGGGCGACTTAAACCTGCGTCCTCTCTAGCGGCCAGCAGGGGGCGACTTAAACCTGCGTCCTCTCTAGCAGCCAGCAGGGGGCGACTTAAACCTGCGTCCTCTCTAGCGGCCAGCAGGGGGCGACTTAAACCTGCGTCCTCTCTAGCAGCCAGCAGGGGGCGACTTAAACCTGCGTCCTCTCTAGCAGCCAGCAGGGGGCGACTTAAACCTGCGTCCTCTCTAGCAGCCAGCAGGGGGCGACTTAAACCTGCGTCCTCTCTAGCAGCCAGCAGGGGGCGACTTAAACCTGCGTCCTCTCTAGCAGCCAGCAGGGGGCGACTTAAACCTGCGTCCTCTCTAGCAGCCAGCAGGGGGCGACTTAAACCTGCGTCCTCTCTAGCAGCCAGCAGGGGGCGACTTAAACCTGCGTCCTCTCCAGCAGCCAGCAGGGGGCGACTTAAACCTGCGTCCTCTCTAGCAGCCAGCAGGGGGCGACTTAAACCTGCGTCCTCTCTAGCAGCCAGCAGGGGGCGACTTAAACCTGCGCCCTCTCTAGCGGCCAGCAGGGGGCGACTTAAACCTGCGCCCTCTCTAGCGGCCAGCAGGGGGCGACTTAAACCTGCGTCCTCTCTAGCAGCCAGCAGGGGGCGACTTAAACCTGCGTCCTCTCTAGCAGCCAGCAGGGGGCGACTTAAACCTGCGTCCTCTCCAGCAGCCAGCAGGGGGCGACTCCAGCGGCTGCAGAAAGAAGTGTGATTGTATAGAAGTCTGTGAGAAAATGTTTCTACTTGTCAGCTGATTTATTCCCTCAGTAAACACTTTCCTGATGAGTTTCTGGTCTGGTCATTTAACCAGCGCCGCTGAGAAAGCTCATCAGGAGTCGGCTGCTCATTTTCCCGCTAAGTACACTTTGTTTGTCGCTAGCTAATCAAGCTAGCTAGCTCCTCCCTCCAAATACGGCTCCAAAAAATAATATAATGGTGACGGCAAAAATGCCAGACTCAAGGCTTCAGAACGGCAGGGTGATGTCACAGCGGCTACGCCCACTTCTTTTATACCGTCTTTAAGACTCCTAAATCTCAGGAGTCTTAAAGGTAGAACTGACACGCCCCTCATTAAGAGTTTCTCTTAACTCAATCTTAACTGGCTGTTTTTCCCAGAAACTAAGGGAAGTTTGAAACTATTCCTATAAGGTTACCGCACGGATGAACTTCTGTTAAGGGAAATATAAAACTGTCTCATTCATAACTTATTCATTTAGCTGACGCTTTTATCCAAAGCGACTTACAACTGCTACATCTGTCAGAGGTCGCACGCCTCTGGATCAACGAGGCATTAAGCGTCTTGCTCAGGGACACATCGGTGGATGTGTCACAGTGGGGATTGAATCCTCTTCCTGGTCTCTTACAACAAAGGTCTTGCGCCATCACCACCTGTGATGATGCTGAACCCAACTGAGAAGTGAAAAAATGTTCTTTGTAAATGTGTCTCATTCTTCACTTCCAGCAAAGTGACTCACACCAACTTACAGTAAAATGTAGAGGATCATTTACAAGAAACCTTAAGCGATCACATGAGTCATCACTTGTATGCTCAGAGCAGGAAGAGCCAATGAAACAAGCATCGATCTGACATCTGCCCATCGTTCATTCTGTTGAACTGATATATTAACCTCCGTTTCTCCGGTAACACTTGAAATAAACAAACATTATTTAAACACTTTCTCTCGTGTGGATCAGGTGTGCTGTGGTGACGGTGTGGTTTACCTGGTGGAGGCAGGTAGCCATTGAACAGCACGTTTCCACAGGAGGATCGGTCCAGCTCGTCGCACAGCTGCAGCTTACGCACTGTTAAAACACAGTTCTTTCATCAGATAACAGAGCAGAGCAACGTCAGACGCACAAAGAAAAACATCTTATCGCTGATAGTGATAGTGATATTAAAAAACTAAAGGGGCTTAAATGTTCTTATTGTCCCACAGACCAGAGGAAACCTGCACAAACTCAACACGTATTTTAGGGCTCAACGATTTTGAAAATTGCGATTATTTTGACTGATATAGCAACTGCGATACAATTTGCCATATTAGAGGGGATGATCATTTTTACCTCATTAATCACATTTTCAATTTTTGCAAGGATCTGCAGTATCTCACCAGAGTGAGTTCACCCCTCACATCTTTGTAAATACGTGATTCTATCTTTTCATGCGACGACACTGAAGAAATGACACTTAAAGTAGTGAGCGTGCAGTTTGTATAACAGCTTAAAGTAGTGAGCGTGCAGTTTGTAAAGGACTCTTCAGCTGATCCAGAATGCTGCAGCACATGTTCTGACAGGAACCAGGAAAAGAGATCACATTTCTCCTGTTTTAGCTTCTTTGCATTGGCTTCCAGTAAAATCCAGAATAGAATTTAAAATCATTCTTCTTACCTACAAAGCTCTTAATGGTCAGGCACCATCTTATCTTAAAGAGCTCATAGTACCTTACTACCCCACCAGAGCACTGCGCTCCCAGAATGCAGGGTTACTTGTGGTTCCTAGAGTCTCCAAAAGTAGACTAGGAGCCAGAGCGTTCAGCTATCAAGCTCCTCTCCTGTGGAACCAGGTTCCAGTTTGGGTTCAGGAGGCAGACACCATCTCCACATTTAAGAGTAGGCTTAAGACTTTCCTCTTTGATAAAGCTTATAGTTAGGGCTGGCTCAGGTAGTCCTGAACCATCCCTTAGTTATGCTGCTATAGGCCTAGACTGCCGGGGGATTTCCCATGATGCACTGAGCTCCTCTCTCCTCTACTTTCTCTCCCTCTGTATGCAACCTCATCCCATTATTGCATGTTACTAACACAACTTCTCCCCTTTCTGGTAGTCTTGTGCTTTCTCGTCTCTCTCCTCTCTCCTCCTATCACTTCCTGCAGGTTTTCTGGCTCTGGAGCTGTGGAGTCTGGATCTGTGGTTGCGGGTCACCTGCTGCCCCCGTGTTCCTGCTCGACACCCTCTGCTGCAATTATTGTTACTAGTCCTATTGTTATTATTGTTATTATAATCATTAACATTACGACTGTTACCATTAACACTACTATAAATATCTGTACCATTTTTCATTTAGTCTATAGCAACATCACCTTTACTGTCTGTACCTCTGTGTATATATTCTCTCTCTCTCTCTCTCTCTTTGTGATTTGGCGCTATATACATAAAATTGAATTGAACTGAACAGACCATAACAGCGAGAGAACAAGTAAGACTACTTCCTTTCTACACACACCGTGGACGCTGAAAACACTACTTTGCGTCAACTGGACCTTAAACAGAGAGAAGATAATAATCTTCTAAACTATTTAACATCTGTAAACTCTGTAAATCAGAGTTTTTAAAATTATTCTCATTTAAAGGCATCTTTTTTTTAAATGTATGCTGATTTGGCAAAATATTTTCTCCCGTCTCGTCACATCTCCCGAGGCTCAGACTCACCCAGCGGCGTGATGCCGTAGAACTCGGCCTCGTGCATGAGCATGTGCACGTTGATGGAGCGGGGGTGCAGCTCTTTGGTCCGTAGGAAGTTGAGGATGGTGGCGAACAGAGACGGGTCCCTGTCGATGAAGATCTACGGTGAGAGACACGCATTTTGTTTACAGCAGTGTAACGAAGATGATAACAATGTGAGGACTAAACGAACAGACGAACACAGAGCGACTGAACTTACAGCTCCAGTTTCATCCTTCAGAGTCGAGATCCGACCGCTCAGAAGACTGAAGACAAGCACAAACAGTCCAGCGGTTAGAGACACAGCACACTTTACTGTACATTACGCTGGCAGCTGCTTTTCCGTTAACATCCAACAACAAATAGTAATTAAAACAAATCAAAATTATTAAATAACACAATAATAAATAAAATAATAATAATTACAGAAAGAAAGTTTTGAAACTCTTGTCAGTTTCTTTACATATTCGAAAGGAGTGGGAAGAAGAAAAATAATTTGTCCACAAATCAAATACTTATAATCTTCCCGTTTTACAAATAAACATTTACAGATCTACTTTGTCACACCCTATGATTCCAGCTTCCAACAATATTTCCTGGTTTCTTTCCTCCTCTGTGACAATAAACGGATTATATTTGGGTTGTTAAAAAAAAAAGGACGTTTGAGGACGTCATCTCTGGCAACACTGAATGAACATTTTTCACCATTTTATGGAACAGACAACTAATCAATTAAAAGGAGAAAATGAAAAAGGAAAATAACCATTAGTTGCAGCCCTAGTTGATGCACTGTCTAAGTGCAGTTATTTGTATGCAGACCCATCTTATTGATTAAAGGACTTCATTTACATGTTGTGTCAGTAATCAGTAAACGTTTTGAATGGAGTTTGGCTTTGGAAAGGTCGTGTGTGTGTGTGTGTGTGTGTGTGGGTGCGTTTGTCTCACTGACCTGGAGAAAAAGGAGTCAGGAACCCACGTCAGCGTCTGTCGGGAGGTGCTGAACCTGTAAACCAACATTACCTCGTTAACTCTTCTTCTTCTCCACACGTCTTATATCCTTGCTCACATTGTCATATTGCGTAAGTGAGTTCAAGTTCAAATTTATTTCTAAGTTCTTTAGTTGACCGAAGTGCTTTCCAAATTCAGCATACAAAAACTATACACGATGAAAAGAGTAGAAAAGGTGAAAAATGTAAAAGCTCAATTCTGTCTGAAGGCCGATGAATAGAAGTGGGTCTTTAGAGAGGATTGAAAATGTCAGCAGTCCGAGCAGTTCTTATTTGAAAAGGTAAAATATTCCACAGATTACAAGAGGCTTGGTCACCTTTAGCTGCGTTTCATCCAAAGGAACTAAACCGAGAACTAGGAACCTTTGGAGGAACTCAGTGTTTCCACCGGAGGGACCAGGGTCTAAATTTAGTTCTAGAGTCTTTATTTGACCACCCAAAAAGTAGGGTAGTACTTTGGGGGGGGGGGGGCTTGCCTTGCAGTGAATCTTTGAATGGAGGCTTCTGGCTTTAACTGGAGAATGTTTTTCTACGACTGCTCGTCTCTTTTCCACCGTTGTTTGCAAACAACAGAGGGCTGAAGGAACCTTTTAGTTCCTTGAAAAGAGATCTGCGGACTTAAGAGTCCCGGGTACTTTTGGTCGAAATGCGGCTTTTATTATTTAACCTGGATCTGGGGACAGTGAGGAGCATCTGATTGGACAACCTCAGCGCTTTGAAGGTGACAACCCATTTAAAATCTTAAAAACAAGCAATAAAGGCTCCTAAAGCCAACAGGAAGCTAAATCGGGGGTAATGAGCTCACGCTGTTTAGTTCCAGTTAGAAGTCGAGCTGCTGCGCTCTGGACGACGAACTGCAACCGACTGAGACGACCGATCCACTCCAACATACAAAGAATTCCAGCATTCTGGTCGAGACGTTGTAAATGCAAGGATTACTCTTTCAAAATCTTTATCCCACAGTCTGAGCTGGCTGGCTTTTATCAAATTTAAAAGCACAGTCAAAGATCACACCTAGATTCTTAGTGAATGGACGACTGTGCCAAAGAACCAATAGCATCCACACAAGCTCTTAAATCTCCAGGACGAGGAAAGTTCTCATCCAAGCATCAGGACAAATGCAAAGGTCTTCAAATACCAGTCAGTTGCTTTGGCTGGACTTCCAACATCCTCTATTTATACAGAGAATCAGACTGAGACCAGGCAGCACTGTGTACATCACATACGCAGATATCAAAAACTATTTATAAAAGCAGGCACACACAATGTACAGGTAACAATTATTCAACAGTAATGAGTTCATGCAACATCGTTTTAAAATGTCCTATAGAAACCACATCAAACACGTTTCCTGTCTTCCTGTAGTTTGAATGAGCAGCATTATATTCACAGGCAGTTTTCTCTCTAAGATTGTCAGTATATTTCTGTACATAAGGACCCAAACAGATCATTTACTTTGTTCGCATGTAATTGATTTCTTCCTGCCTGTAACGTTACTTCCTCTTTATCTTTCATGACTCTGATGTTGACAGCTCTGCCGCACAAAGGCAGTTTACTTCAGGTATCACTGAACCACAGCTGGACTTGAACAAACAAAAGGAACCACCGTTAAAATCCTGTTTCTGCCACTCAAAAGTTAGCCAAACACAGGTTCCATTATCGGACAGTGTGCCTCTATCGACTCGTTCCGCCCTGACAGATTCCTCAGATTAACGTTATTTTACCCACGAACAAAACTCATCGTTTGTTTCATTTAATACACAATACAGCTAGTTTTGTTCAGCGTTAATATTTAACGTTAGCTCCACGTTAGTTCATTCCCTGAACTTTAGCTTCTTCAAAACTTAATTCCGGCCTCGCTTTCCTCTCTCTGCACTTACACAACCTTTGTATCCCGACTAAAGGATAAGCAGGGGTTCATATATCTCTGCTTTTGAGATATTAATTCATCAATAACACCGCTGGAACAATACTGTTAGCATTGAAGCTAGCCGGGGGTTAGCCTGCCGTAACCTGCTCCGGCTCCTCACCTCTTCCCGCCGACGTTCAGGTGGATGATGTCCCCGCTCCTCGCCGCGTTAGACATCATCTGAGCCGTCTGCGACTTCAAATCACTCAATTAATCTTTTAAATCCATGTTTTTAAGTAGAAATCCCGCTTCCGTTGTTGCTTCTAAGCAAACTTCCTGTCGCGCTGCGAAGCGGAGGGTGGGACGTAAAGCTCGCCAGCTCTCGCGCTGTTTCTTCTAGGCATTACGGTAACATGGTGTCCCAGCAGATTTCAAAATAAAAGAGAGCTTCCGCTGAACATAATCACAGACTGAATAGATGAATAAATAAATGCTTAAGACAACACAAGTATCTAAAGAAGGTGGAACATTTTCACAGAATGCTTACTGAATTCACACTGATGTAAAAATAAAACCTGTTTCCACTAACTCATTTCACTTCACAGTGAATGCAGACCCGGACCGGCTGGAAGACATAAACCACGGACCGGAGTCTCCGCCAGGAACCTGACTCTCTGACTGGAACCGGACTCTCCGCCTGGACCCGGACTCTCCGACTAGACCCCGACTCTCTGACTGGAACTGGACTCCACCTGGAACCTGACTCTCCACCCGGATCCGGACTCTTCGCCTGGACCTGGATTCTCTGACTGGACCTGGACTCTCCGCCTGGACCTGGACTCTCCGCCAGGAACCTGACTCTCTGACTGGAACCGGACTCTCCGCCTGGACCCGGACTCTCCGACTAGACCCCGACTCTCTGACTGGAACTGGACTCTCCGACTGGATCTGGACTCCACCTGGAACCTGACTCTCCACCCGGATCCGGACTCTTCGCCTGGACCTGGATTCTCTGACTGGACCTGGACTCTCCGCCTGGACCTGGACTCTCCGCCAGGAACCTGACTCTCCGACTGGATCCGGACTCTCCGCCTGGACCCGGACTCTCCACCTGGACCCGGACTCTCTGACTGGACCCGGACTCTCCGCCTGGACCTGGAATCTGCCCGGACCTGGAATCTGCCTGGACATGGACTCTCCGCCTGGAACCTGACTCTCCGACTGGAACTGGACTCTCCGACTGGATCCGGACTCTTCGCCTGGAACCTGACTCTCCAATTGGATCCGGACTCTCCGCCTGGACCCGGACTCTTTGACTGGGCCTGGACTCTCCGCCTGGACCTGGAATCTGCCTGGAACTGGACTCCACCTGGAACCTGACTCTCCGACTGGATTCGGACTCTCCGCCTGGAACTGGACTCTCCGACTGGATCCGGACTCTTCGCCTGGAACCTGACTCTCCAATTGGATCCGGACTCTCCAATTGGATCCGGACTCTCCGCCTGGACCTGGAATCTGCCTGGACCTGGATTCTCCGCCTGGAACCTGACTCTCCATCCGGATCCGGTCTCTCCACCCGGACTCTCCGCCTGGAACTGGACTCTGCCTGGACCCGGACTCTCCGCCTGTTTCTGTTGCAGGTTCTTCTTTTTCGTTTTACGGCAGATTGCAGATTTAAAGGTGCATACCGCCACCTAGTGTACCGGAGTATGTAGCATGAACTATGCTCGTTGGGACTACTTTATATCAGTGGTTCGGAAAGTGGGTCCTTGAGTTTGTTCCAGGGGTCCATAAGTAACAAAATTACTATTTCAGTCATGGTTTTCATTTTCTTTATGATTCCTTTATATTTTTTATATCTTGTCAATTTTTTACTTTACTTTTATATAAGTCACCAAAGAAAATTCCTTGTTAACTTACGTTTCTGATTCTAAAAGCAAAACTTCTATCAGACGGGGGAGCCCGGAACAACATCTAATCAAACGGGGGCCCGTGGCCTAATATCTGTCAGTTTAGGGGTCCGCATCCCACCTGTCCTGCCATTTCTACATCATTTCTTTTTTGGTTATCGCCTCAGCTTCTCCTGTTCCAAAGGGTATATTTATGACATCGTGGTCCTGGTTGATTTTGTAGCTATTTTGTCTGCTCCCTTTTCTACCACCGTGGGCAGGTACCCAGCAGGATCGATCTGTAGGCTCTGTAGTCTAAACTAATTCTTTCCCAATGCTTACATTCATTGTTGGTATAGAAGATTTATATTCCTATACCTTGTCCTCTTCATCTTTAGATCTATCTGTATATATATATATACACATATATATATATATAAAAACACACACACACACAGTCCCCTCCAAAGGTACGGTGGAACGGTGAGGCCACTTCCTTTGTTTTTGTTGTTCTCTGAAGACATTTGGGTTTAAGATCAAAAGATGAGACAAGAGTTTCCTGGTATTCATGTCTAGATGAGTTAAACACCTCAGGACAAACCACCGTTTGTATTAGACCACAGCATTCTGAGGTGAGCAAAAGTAAAGGAAAAAATAACAGAATAGTTCTGAATGTTCTGCCTCAGATTTGTGAAGTGATCCACTGTTTGGCATCAAGCGTTTGTTCTTCTTCCCGTAAAGAAAAGTTTAAAACCACAATTAACTTTCACTCAGGAGCAAAAATCAGCCTTTAAACTGGAAAGAAATAATGATGTGTTGAACAAGACAGCAGCCATTTAGTTGTATTGTTAATGGATGAGTTGTAAATCTGTCAGATGGTGAGGAGCATGTTCTGATCTTGTGTGGGAAACTACTGGCTGTGTTTTTATTATCAAAGGCTGACTTCTTTATCAAAACAGAGTTTGTTTGGCTGCACTCTAAACAGATGCACCAGCTGCTCTAACATTGCACTTCTGACAAAATAGCTACTCAGCCACTGTTTGCTGTAAAACCAAGCGGGAACCTCCGGGTCTGAAAGTGAAGCCTTAAACCTGCGTCCTCTCTAGCGGCCAGCAGGGGGCGACTTAAACCTGCGTCCTCTCTAGCAGCCAGCAGGGGGCGACTTAAACCTGCGTCCTCTCCAGCAGCCAGCAGGGGGCGACTTAAACCTGCGTCCTCTCTAGCAGCCAGCAGGGGGCGACTTAAACCTGCGTCCTCTCTAGCAGCCAGCAGGGGGCGACTTAAACCTGCGTCCTCTCTAGCAGCCCGCAGGGGGCGACTTAAACCTGCGTCCTCTCTAGCGGCCAACAGGGGCCGACTTAAACCTGCGTCCTCTCTAACTGCCAGCAGGGGGCGACTTAAACCTGCGTCCTCTCTAGCAGCCAACAGGGGGCGACTTAAACCTGTGTCCTCTCTAGCGGCCAGCAGGGGGCGACTTAAACCCGCGTCCTCTCTAGCGGCCAACAGGGGGCGACTTAAACCTGTGTCCTCTCTAGCGGCCAGCAGGGGGCAACTTAAACCTGCGTCCTCTCTAGCGGCCAACAGGGGCCGACTTAAACCTGCGTCCTCTCTAGCAGCCAACAGGGGGCGACTTAAACCTGTGTCCTCTCTAGCGGCCAGCAGGGGGCGACTTAAACCCGCGTCCTCTCTGCCAGCCAGCAGGGGGCGACTTAAACCTGCGTCCTCTCTAGCGGCCAGCAGGGGGCGACTTAAACCTGCGTCCTCTCTGCCAGCCAACAGGGGGCGACTTAAACCTGCGTCCTCTCTAGCGGCCAGCAGGGGCCGACTTAAACCTGCGTCCTCTCTAGCAGCCAACAGGGGGCGACTTAAACCTGCGTCCTCTCTAGCAGCCAGCAGGGGGCGACTTAAACCTGCGTCCTCTCTAGCGGCCAGCAGGGGGCGCCTTAAACCTGCGTCCTCTCCAGCAGCCAGCAGGGGGCGACTTAAACCTGCGTCCTCTCTAGCAGCCAACAGGAGGCGACTTAAACCCGCGTCCTCTCTAGCAGCCAGCAGGGGGCGACTTAAACCTGCGTTCTCTCTAGCAGCCAGCAGGGGGCGACTTAAACCTGCGTCCTCTCTAGCAGCCAACAGGAGGCGACTTAAACCTGCGTCCTCTCTAACAGCCAGCAGGGGGCGACTTAAACCTGCGTTCTCTCTAGCAGCCAGCAGGGGGCGACTTAAACCTGCGTCCTCTCTAGCAGCCAACAGGAGGCGACTTAAACCTGCGTCCTCTCTAGCAGCCAGCAGGGGGCGACTTAAACCCGCATCCTCTCTAGCAGCCAGCAGGGGGCGACTTAAACCTGCGTCCTCTCTAGCAGCCAGCAGGGGGCGACTTAAACCTGCGTCCTCTCTAGTCCGATTGCAATAATGAACAGATTCTTTAGTTAAATGAATCCCTCTCTGACTGAAGGTTTATGGCAGAACTATTTCATTGATTACAGTCCTACTTTACATTAATGTAGGAGGAAGAATAATCTAATGATATAATACAAAATAGTCACGGGGTGCTTTGAGTACTTTAGATTACTATACTTTTTCATTGCAGTACTTTTACTGGCAGTGGAGTATTTTTACAATACTTTGTCCACCGCTGCTAATTTCCCTATAACTTACTACTGGAGCCTAAAACCAAATTACGTGGTACTTTTGAGGAGATATCTTTAAAAGTATTGTGAATTTTGCATTGGGTTTGGTTTGCAGGTACCTTGACAATAAAGGGATGGCAGAGTACATTTTCCTGATTATACTCACAGTTTTTTACTTAAGTAACATTTTCAATGCAGTACTTTTACTTGTAACAGAATATTTCTACAGTGAGGTATTAGTACTTCATGCACCACTGCTAAGTCCCTATAACTTAAGTACTGGTGCTTTTTAGAAATTGTCTTAAACGTATGAATTTTGCACTGGCTTTGGTCTGTAGATACTTTATTAATAAAGGGCTGGCAGAGCTGTATGCATGACAATTATAACACACCTCCCCCCCCTCACCGAGCACTGATCCGGTCTGCAGCAGCCCACCTGGCTCCGCAGCTGTTTCTCCAGCTGGAAACCGTGATGTTGCACTTCAGCTCGGCCTCCAGCTGCCCCGGACGCAGAACGTTTTCACTTTGTTTAATTAGTAAATAAATAAATTAGAGTGATTAATCAAACAACAAATACATTATTAAACATTTGCCAAATAAATAAATAAATAGCGTGCAATAAATAAGACAACACGGTAAATAAATAAATAAATAATAATATTTTATAATAATTAAAAATAAATAAAAATTAATTTAACAAACAAATTATAATATTTGTAGAAAAATAAATAACAACAATAAATAACATATTTTTGCCTATATTTATTTTTCTTCTCTTTGTTATTTCTGTATAGATTGATTTCTGTATACATTTTCCTCATGTATTTAAACATTTATTTATTTCCCTATCTTTTTATTTAGTTATATATTTGTATCTACACATTTTATTATAATTAAAGTATGAAATAAATATGTAAATAAATAAATACATGCGAGAATACATGAATGCATGTAAAAATTATTACAGAAAAAAAATCTCATTCCAGTTTACCAGAGATTATATTGAAATATAATAATGATAATCATCATCATCATCATCATCATCAGGACAGAGGCCGTACAACCAAGACATAAAATAAAGCTATTTAAATTACAGTTAAAATAAAAAAGGATCATACAGCAGTGACAGTAATATACAAACACAGATAAAACAATCTGGAAATAGAACAAAGCACTAGAAATTAAAGTGCTTTTAAAAAATATATATGTTTTAAGAAGTGACTTGAAAGATGGTTTGTGATGTTTCACACTTAAAACTACCAAGGTGCTTCACAGGTTAAAATACAACAACAAGACACTACTTACACAGTAAAAGTACAGCAATAAAACATTATAATATACAACTGAATAAAACATATTTGAACAACCGTTGCAACGTGTTTTTCAAATGAAAGTTCACAGTCAAATTATACACCCAGGTTTCTGGCTGCGGTTGTGATGTTAGTAGAGAAGGATGACACATACATTGTGTATACAAACATCATGTTAAAAAAACAAATCATGGTGACTGTCCCCATATTTATATCATCAAAGACATCTTCCCAAGCCTGAAAGTTTCCTCCATGAACGCCATTAAGCCCGGGTAACATCCACGCGAATGCTTTTATCTAAAGAAAGGTCCCACCCTCGCTGGGCATCGCTGCAGCTGTGCAGATGTTCACTGTTGTTTCAGCAGAGATGATCAGAGATGCGCCGCTTCCTCCTCTCGTGTCAGGTATCTTCCTCTTCCCCGCTGGATTCCTCTTCCTCCCATTCTCTTCCAGAACAGAGCAGCGTGGGTGGAAGACACGCACAACAGGCACATAAGCATCAACCACCAAATGTTCAGTCTCTGCTGTGATGACGACGCCACTTTCCAAAACCTTAACTTGCTGTGGTCTGCATGATGTGCAGCTCTGTGCTGAGCAGCTTAGGGAGGTCTTCACTCTTCATTCTCGACATTACCCTAAGACATCTTTGACAAATCTATGTGTTTTAACAGTCATGATGATAAATCTTTGGTTCGTTCCTGTCTTTTCCTCAGGAACATGGCTAAGATTCAGTCTGTGGTTTCTATAGAAGAGATTGAGATGCTTGTTCATGCTTTTTTAGCCTCTTTTCCACCGCACGGTACCAGCTCGACTCGCCTTTGTTTGGTTTTCCACTGTGGAAAAGTTGGACCTGTACCTGTTTTCAGGTACTTTATTTCGTATCACCTCCGTCGAGGTGACGCTGACTGCAAGTTGTGCAGAATGCAGCTGCGAGACCTTTTGACTAAGACCAGCAGGAGATGGCACTTACTCCTGTGCTTAAAGCCCTTCATTGGCTTCTGATTGGTTTTAGGAATATTTTATTCATTACTTCCAGAGCCCTGCAAGGTCAAGCTCCATCTTACATTCTGGATTTATTGCATGCACTCTGGTCGCTCTCTGAGGTCTTCAGGCCAAGACCCTTTAATTGTTCCCAGAACACGTGATCGCTGAAACTCTCTCTGTGGAAACACAAAAAAAACACGTCTTTTTACAGTGTTCCAAAAATAAAAACCAAGATGGTGATATCTATAAATATATAGCCTGATGTTTATGCCTCTACATAAATGCGTATATAAATAATTTCATTATGTAATAAATACATTAGCCTCCTAACTGTGCACCTGCCTCTGCCTGTGCAGGCTCCTGCCTCACCTTCTGCCAAGTCGTTGGTTAATTTGGCGCATTTAGCTGCTTGTGCCAAAAAAAATTCTTCTTAATTCAGATTTTTTCTGCACCGCACATTTCTTTTTCCTCTTTCTCTCTTTTCGTCTCTGTTGCGCTAATCACACAACCCAGCGCTGGTTCAGCCGCGACCAAACGTATGGAGATTGAACTCACCCCAGATGGAAAGTAAACTTTGATCGCGCCGTTGAGCCAATCAGATTTCAGCAAAATAAACTCCATACCCTCCATATTGAAAGTATTGGTTTGGCCCAGTCTGATAGACACACAGGCAGGGCTGGGCCAAAAAATATTTAAAAGTATTTAGAAAAAAAAATGTACTGATAAAATAGTTGAGTCTTTTGAGCATTAAACACTTAATTTCCTGCATTCTGGGGACATTTTCTGCACCAGGGCAGCACAAACTTCAGGTGGTAGGTGACAGTTCAGAATATAAAAATTTAATAGTATACGTATTATAAATTAATCAGTAGCTTTTTATTGTTTTTAGCTTAAGTTACTTTTTTGGACAACAGTTTTCTTCTACATTTAAAATGCATTGCAGGCTTATTGTGCAAATAAACCTTTTTCATAGCATTTTTATTTGTTAATTAACATTTCTTGGAGCGAGCTATTTTTCAGAACATTTTTTAACAAATGCTTTCAAAAAGTGGTGGCTACATGAGTAAATGTCATTTTGTCACTCGCTAACACACGCCTCCTCCTCTGCCTGGCAGGGGCCACGCCTCTCTTTTACTCCTTCAGGTCCCTGTGGCTGCTCTACGTCGGGTACTGCAGCTGATGTTGAAGCTCCTGCAGCAAACATATCGGTTGTTTTCGCACATTATTATTTTTTTTGAATCGCACCGCAAGAAACAGAGAGCAGAGGGGGTGGGGCCTGGTAAGAGATGTGATTGGGCCGGCCTAGTGTCAGTATAGAAAATTCCCCAATGGGTCGCTGTCCATGATTTATGGGCCGATCGTTGGCCCATTTTTTGACAACAGTTATATAAGTACATAATTTACAATACACCGGCCTTTTGCCCGGTATGCCAGATTACCAGTCCAGCCCTGCACACAGGCAGCGTTCGCTGCAGCTGCGGCTCATATAGTAAAACATTAGAAACTGCTATAAAAACTCTTGGCACCCTGCCGGTTCGACCAGAAATGGACCGGCCGTTCGGGAACATTCCCACACACCCCAATGGCCACTCTGCCCCTGACGGTCGTCCACAAACCAAAGGGGCCTCGGCTCCGTCCACTTCTGTGGTTGAAGATTACAAAAGTATTGTACAATCTGGAGACGATACCTTCACACAGATGTCTAATGTGTAGCACAGCACGTTCTGACAGCATCTCCAGACAAAGAACTACAATTTGATTGGCTATCTGCCCAAAGACAAATACTCTCATCCTATTAGTGTAGCATGATTCAAACTTCATCTGAACATGCTGACGTCACCTAAACACACGTACAAGAACATCTGGTTTCAGTTAACGTGACGTGTCCACAGCCCCCTGTGAAGGCCTCATCTGCACATTCCAGGAGCGTGACCAGAAGCTGACAAACTACATGAATGAATCATAAAACCTAGTTTACTTTACGAATATTCCCCAACGTGGTGATTTTAGCCCTCCGCCAAGATGCTTTTCTAACCTTATATATTTTAACCTAAAGCAAGATCTTTCTGTGAAACTTGTTATCAGATTTATTTTCCCAGAGTCAGATCAGAAAACAGTTCACTTTAATTCCTGCAGCCCGCAGCAGCAGCAGGAACTCGTGTATCTGCAGGTTTCTGATGTGCACATGTTCATCTTTAAGCTCTATCTATAACCGACTTCATTTTATACAGTGAAGATCATTTTTGTATATTGATTCCAAACCCTGTCTCATCAGGATAATCCAAACAAACGGTTTTACAGGTTATTACAGGCAAGGGCGTCACTTTGCGTTGATGAGTGGTGAGGACATCAGGACTCAGATTAGGGGTGTGAGGGATGATTAATGTGGCCATAATAGCAATCAACTTTTTTTGGACAATGCCCATCCCCATGTTTTTTCTTTATTTACATCACATTGTATGCTTTATTAATGTGCAAATAAACCTTTCTCAAAGCATTTCCATTTGTTAGTTAACATTTCTTTTTGCTATTTTTCAGAACATTTTTAACAAATGCTTTTAAGACGTGGTGGGGACATGTCCCCAGCGTCCGCAGGACACCTGACAGGACACCGTTACATAAGTGGTGAAATTATTTTCTAAACTGAACGTTGATTTTAAGCCAGCTGGGAAGAGAAGTCCTTATATAACATTTATCATTTTATACTTTCCACTATAGTGTGCTCACATGATGCATCGTATTCCTAAACAAGGCTGTGTTTAATGAAATAACCACAAACAAACCCAGATGATGTGTACGCAGAGCCGGTGCAGGGCGGCAGGTTACACTGGGGATTTTATACCAAAAGAGGAACGATGGGAAGCTAAAAATGGAGTGAGAGCGTCTGAAACACATCCTGTTATCTTCTGACAGAGACACAGACAGGTGGACAGACAGACAGAACTGGAGAGAGAGACAGAGGGTGACGGACACAATCGCTGTTGTGGAAATCTTCACAAAAACAGACTTGTTTGACATTAATGTTCTGAGGAACTGGAGACATAAATCAGTTGGAAAGGTGCCGTAAATGTTTGGGAGTTTCTCAGTATTTAAAAAGTCGATCTCGTGATATTCTGTGTGTACTTATACACAACAAATCCCATGTGCGGAGCCAAACCATCAAAGAACGTATCATGTTCCTCTGTACCACGGAGCTCCACAGTGGTCCAAACATATTTCAGTTTAACTCAGTTGCTTTGGCAACATGTGCAACATGTGCAAACCTCCAAAGCACCAAACACATGTGTTGTTCTCGACCCCTACAATAAATTATGGACAATGCCCATTTGTTTCTTCTAAACTGAACGTTGATTGTTGTTAGTTAACATTTCTTTTTGCTATTTTTAGAACATTTTTAACAAATGCTTTTAAGACGTGGTGGGGACATGTCCCCAGCGTCCGCAGACCACCTGATTTCAGGACGTTCTCTGGTTACATAAGTGGTGAAATTATTTTCTAAACTGAATGTTGATTTTAAGCCAGCTGGGAAGAGAAGTCCTTACATAACATTTATCATTTTATAATGTAGGGGTCGAGAATGGACATCCATCCATTCTCGACTTATACATTCTCGACCCCTACATCCCTCCATTCTCGACTTACACATTCTCGACCCCTACATCCCTCCATTCTCGACTTACACATTCTCGACCCCTACATTCTCGACCCCTACATCCCTCCATTCTCGACTTACACATTCTCGACCCCTACATTCTCGACCCCTACATCCCTCCATTCTCGACTTATACATTCTCGACCCCTACATTCTCGACCCCTACATCCCTCCATTCTCGACTTACACATTCTCGACCCCTACATTCTCGACCCCTACATCCCTCCATTCTCGACTTACACATTCTCGACCCCTACATTCTCGACCCCTACATCCCTCCATTCTCGACTTACACATTCTCGACCCCTACATTCTCGACCCCTACATCCCTCCATTCTCGACTTATACATTCTCGACCCCTACATTCTCGACCCCTACATCCCTCCATTCTCGACTTATACATTCTCGACCCCTACATCCCTCCTTTCTCGACCCCTCCATTCTCGACCCCTACATCACTCCATTCTCAACCCCTACATCCCTCCTTTCTCGACCCCTACATTCTAGACCCCTACATCCCTCCATTCTCGACTTATACATTCTCGACCCCTACATTCTCGACCCCTCCATTCTCGACCCCTACATCCCTCCTTTCTCGACCCCTACATCCCTCCATTCTCGACTTATACATTCTCGACCCCTACATTCTCGACCCCTCCATTCTCGACCCCTACATCCCTCCTTTCTCAACCCCTACATCCCTCCTTTCTCGACCCTACATTCTCAACCCCTACATCACTCCATTCTCGACTTATACATTCTCGACCCCTACATCACTCCATTCTCGACTTATACATCCCTCCTTTCTCGACCCCTACATTCTAGACCCCTACATCCCTCCATTCTCGACTTATACATTCTCGACCCCTACATTCTCGACCCCTCCATTCTCGACCCCTACATCCCTCCTTTCTCGACCCCTACATCCCTCCATTCTCGACTTATACATTCTCGACCCCTACATTCTCGACCCCTCCATTCTCGACCCCTACATCCCTCCTTTCTCGACCCTACATCCCTCCATTCTCGACTTATACATTCTCGACCCCTACATTCTCGACCCCTCCATTCTCGACCCCTACATCACTCCATTCTCGACTTATACATTCTCGACCCCTACATTCTCGACCCTCCATTCTCGACCCCTACATCCCTCCATTCTCGACTCCTACATCACTCCATTCTCGACTTATACATTCTCGACCCCTACATCACTCCATTCTCGACTTATACATTCTCGACCCCTACATCACTCCATTCTCGACTTATACATTCTCAACCCCTACATCACTCCATTCTCGACTTATACATTCTTGACCCCTACATCACTCCATTCTCGACCCCTACATCCCTCCATTCTCGACCCCTACATTCTAGACCCTCCATTCTAGACCCCTACATCCATCCATTCTCGACTTATACATTCTCGACCCCTACATCCCTCCATTCTCAACCCCTACATCACTCCATTCTCGACTTATACATTCTCGACCCCTACATCACTCCATTCTCGACTTATACATTCTCGACCCCTACATCACTCCTTTCTCAACCCCTACATTCTAGACCCCTACATCCCTCCTTTCTTGACTTATACATTCTCGACCCCTACATTCTCGACCCCTCCATTCTCGACCCCTACATCCCTCCTTTCTCGACCCCTACATTCTAGACCCCTCCATTCTCGACCCCTACATCCCTCCATTCTCAACCCCTACATCCATCCATTCTCGACTTATACATTCTCGACCCCTACATCCCTCCATTCTCAACCCCTACATCACTCCATTCTCGACTTATACATTCTCGACCCCTACATCACTCCATTCTCGACTTATACATTCTCGACCCCTACATCACTCCATTCTCGACTTATACATTCTCGACCCCTACATCCCTCCATTCTCGACCCCTACATCCATCCATTCTCGACTTATACATTCTCGACCCCTACATCCCTCCATTCTCAACCCCTACATCACTCCATTCTCGACTTATACATTCTCGACCCCTACATCACTCCATTCTCGACTTATACATTCTCGACCCCTACATCCCTCCATTCTCGACCCCTACATCCATCCATTCTCGACTTATACATTCTCGACCCCTACATCACTCCATTCTCGACTTATACATTCTCGACCCCTACATCACTCCATTCTCGACTTATACATTCTTGACCCCTACATCACTCCATTCTCGACTTATACATTCTTGACCCCTACATCACTCCATTCTCAACCCCTACATCACTCCATTCTCGACTTATACATTCTCGACCCCTACATTCTAGACCCCTACATTCTAGACCCCTCCATTCTCAACCCTACATCCCTCCATTCTCGACCCCTCCATTCTAGACCCCTCCATTCTAGACCCCTCCATTCTCGACCCCTCCATTCTAGACCCCTCCATTCTAGACCCCTCCATTCTCGACCCCTCCATTCTAGACCCCTCCATTCTAGACCCCTCCATTCTAGACCCCTCCATTCTAGACCCCTCCATTCTCGACCCCTACATTCTAGACCCCTCCATTCTAGACCCCTACATCACTCCATTCTCGACTTATACATTCTCAACCCCTACATCCCTCCATTCTCGACCCTACATCCATCCATTCTCGACCCCTACATCCCTCCATTTTCAACCCCTACATCCCTCCATTCTCGACCCCTACATTCTAGACCCCTCCATTCTCGACCCCTACATCCCTCCATTCTAGACCCCTCCATTCTAGACCCCTCCATTCTCAACCCCTACATTCTAGACCCCTACATCACTCCATTCTCGACTTATACATTCTCGACCCCTACATCCCTCCATTCTCGACCCCTACATCCCTCCATTTTCAACCCCTACATCCCTCCATTCTCGACCCCTACATTCTAGACCCCTACATTCTAGACCCCTCCATTCTCGACCCCTACATCCCTCCATTCTCGACCCCTACATTCTAGACCCCTCCATTCTAGACCCCTCCATTCTCGACCCCTACATTCTAGACCCCTCCATTCTCGACCCCTACATCCCTCCATTCTCGACTTATACATTCTCGACCCCTACATCCCTCCATTCTCGACCCCTACATCCATCCATTCTCGACCCCTACATCACTCCATTCTCGACTTATACATTCTCGACCCCTACATCCCTCCATTCTCGACCCCTACATCCATCCATTCTCGACCCCTACATCACTCCATTCTCGACTTATACATTCTCGACCCCTACATCCCTCCATTCTCGACCCCTACATCCGTCCATTCTCGACCCCTACATCCCTCCATTTTCAACCCCTACATCCCTCCATTCTCGACCCCTACATTCTAGACCCCTACATTCTAGACCCCTCCATTCTAGACCCCTCCATTCTCGACCCCTACATTCTAGACCCTCCATTCTAGACCCCTACATCACTCCATTCTCGACTTATACATTCTCGACCCTACATCCCTCCATTCTCGACCCCTCCATTCTAGACCCCTCCATTCTAGACCCTCCATTCTAGACCCCTACATCACTCCATTCTCGACTTATACATTCTCGACCCCTACATCCCTCCATTCTCGACTTACACATTCTCGACCCCTACATCCCTCCATTCTCGACTTACACATTCTCGACCCCTACATTCTCGACCCCTACATCCCTCCATTCTCGACTTACACATTCTCGACCCCTACATTCTCGACCCCTACATCCCTCCATTCTCGACTTATACATTCTCGACCCCTACATTCTCGACCCCTACATCCCTCCATTCTCGACTTATACATTCTCGACCCCTACATCCCTCCTTTCTCGACCCTCCATTCTCGACCCCTACATCACTCCATTCTCAACCCCTACATCCCTCCTTTCTCGACCCCTACATTCTAGACCCCTACATCCCTCCATTCTCGACTTATACATTCTCGACCCCTACATTCTCGACCCCTCCATTCTCGACCCCTACATCCCTCCTTTCTCGACCCCTACATCCCTCCATTCTCGACTTATACATTCTCGACCCCTACATTCTCGACCCCTCCATTCTCGACCCCTACATCCCTCCTTTCTCAACCCCTACATCCCTCCTTTCTCGACCCCTACATTCTCAACCCCTACATCACTCCATTCTCGACTTATACATTCTCGACCCCTACATCACTCCATTCTCGACTTATACATCCCTCCTTTCTCGACCCCTACATTCTAGACCCCTACATCCCTCCATTCTCGACTTATACATTCTCGACCCCTACATTCTCGACCCCTCCATTCTCGACCCCTACATCCCTCCTTTCTCGACCCCTACATCCCTCCATTCTCGACTTATACATTCTCGACCCCTACATTCTCGACCCCTCCATTCTCGACCCCTACATCCCTCCTTTCTCGACCCCTACATCCCTCCATTCTCGACTTATACATTCTCGACCCTACATTCTCGACCCCTCCATTCTCGACCCCTACATCACTCCATTCTCGACTTATACATTCTCGACCCCTACATTCTCGACCCCTCCATTCTCGACCCCTACATCCCTCCATTCTCGACTCCTACATCACTCCATTCTCGACTTATACATTCTCGACCCCTACATCACTCAATTCTCGACTTATACATTCTCGACCCCTACATCACTCCATTCTCGACTTATACATTCTCAACCCTACATCACTCCATTCTCGACTTATACATTCTTGACCCCTACATCACTCCATTCTCGACCCCTACATCCCTCCATTCTCGACCCCTACATTCTAGACCCCTCCATTCTAGACCCCTACATCCATCCATTCTCGACTTATACATTCTCGACCCCTACATCCCTCCATTCTCAACCCCTACATCACTCCATTCTCGACTTATACATTCTCGACCCCTACATCACTCCATTCTCGACTTATACATTCTCGACCCCTACATCACTCCTTTCTCAACCCCTACATTCTAGACCCCTACATCCCTCCTTTCTTGACTTATACATTCTCGACCCCTACATTCTCGACCCTCCATTCTCGACCCCTACATCCCTCCTTTCTCGACCCCTACATTCTAGACCCCTCCATTCTCGACCCCTACATCCCTCCATTCTCAACCCCTACATCCATCCATTCTCGACTTATACATTCTCGACCCCTACATCCCTCCATTCTCAACCCCTACATCACTCCATTCTCGACTTATACATTCTCGACCCCTACATCACTCCATTCTCGACTTATACATTCTCGACCCCTACATCACTCCATTCTCGACTTATACATTCTCGACCCCTACATCCCTCCATTCTCGACCCCTACATCCATCCATTCTCGACTTATACATTCTCGACCCCTACATCCCTCCATTCTCAACCCCTACATCACTCCATTCTCGACTTATACATTCTCGACCCCTACATCACTCCATTCTCGACTTATACATTCTCGACCCCTACATCCCTCCATTCTCGACCCCTACATCCATCCATTCTCGACTTATACATTCTCGACCCCTACATCACTCCATTCTCGACTTATACATTCTCGACCCCTACATCACTCCATTCTCGACTTATACATTCTTGACCCCTACATCACTCCATTCTCGACTTATACATTCTTGACCCCTACATCACTCCATTCTCAACCCCTACATCACTCCATTCTCGACTTATACATTCTCGACCCCTACATTCTAGACCCCTACATTCTAGACCCCTCCATTCTCAACCCCTACATCCCTCCATTCTCGACCCCTCCATTCTAGACCCTCCATTCTAGACCCCTCCATTCTCGACCCCTCCATTCTAGACCCCTCCATTCTAGACCCCTCCATTCTCGACCCCTCCATTCTAGACCCCTCCATTCTAGACCCCTCCATTCTAGACCCCTCCATTCTAGACCCCTCCATTCTCGACCCCTACATTCTAGACCCCTCCATTCTAGACCCCTACATCACTCCATTCTCGACTTATACATTCTCAACCCCTACATCCCTCCATTCTCGACCCCTACATCCATCCATTCTCGACCCCTACATCCCTCCATTTTCAACCCCTACATCCCTCCATTCTCGACCCCTACATTCTAGACCCCTCCATTCTCGACCCCTACATCCCTCCATTCTAGACCCCTCCATTCTAGACCCCTCCATTCTCAACCCCTACATTCTAGACCCTACATCACTCCATTCTCGACTTATACATTCTCGAACCCTACATCCCTCCATTCTCGACCCCTACATCCCTCCATTTTCAACCCCTACATCCCTCCATTCTCGACCCCTACATTCTAGACCCCTACATTCTAGACCCCTCCATTCTCGACCCCTACATCCCTCCATTCTCGACCCCTACATTCTAGACCCCTCCATTCTAGACCCCTCCATTCTCGACCCCTACATTCTAGACCCCTCCATTCTCGACCCCTACATCCCTCCATTCTCGACTTATACATTCTCGACCCCTACATCCCTCCATTCTCGACCCCTACATCCATCCATTCTCGACCCCTACATCACTCCATTCTCGACTTATACATTCTCGACCCCTACATCCCTCCATTCTCGACCCCTACATCCCTCCATTCTCGACCCCTACATCACTCCATTCTCGACTTATACATTCTCGACCCCTACATCCCTCCATTCTCGACCCTACATCCGTCCATTCTCGACCCCTACATCCCTCCATTTTCAACCCCTACATCCCTCCATTCTCGACCCCTACATTCTAGACCCCTACATTCTAGACCCTCCATTCTAGACCCCTCCATTCTCGACCCCTACATTCTAGACCCCTCCATTCTAGACCCCTACATCACTCCATTCTCGACTTATACATTCTCGACCCCTACATCCCTCCATTCTCGACCCCTCCATTCTAGACCCCTCCATTCTAGACCCCTCCATTCTAGACCCCTACATCACTCCATTCTCGACTTATACATTCTCGACCCCTACATCCCTCCATTCTCGACCCCTTCATCCCTCCATTCTCAACCCCTACATCCATCCATTCTCAACCCCTACATCCCTCCATTCTCAACCCCTTCATCACTACATTCTCGACCCCTACATCCCTCCATTCACGACCCCTACATCCCTCCATTCTCGACCCCTACATCCCTCCGTTCTCGACCCCTACATCCCTCCATTCTCAACCCCTACATCCCTCCATTCTCAACCCCTTCATCACTACATTCTCGACCCCTACATCCCTCCATTCACGACCCCTACATCCCTCCATTCTCGACCCCTACATCCCTCCATTCCCTCCATTCTCGACCCCTCCATTCTCGACCCCTACATCCCTCCATTCCCTCCATTCTCGACCCCTCCATTCTCAACCCCTACATTCTCGACCCCTACATCCCTCCATTCTCGACCCCTACATCCCTCCATTTCAACCCCTACATCCCTCCATTCTCGACCCCTACATTCTAGACCCCTACATTCTAGACCCCTCCATTCTCGACCCCTACATCCCTCCATTCTCGACCCCTACATTCTAGACCCCTCCATTCTAGACCCCTCCATTCTCGACCCCTACATTCTAGACCCCTCCATTCTCGACCCCTACATCCCTCCATTCTCGACTTATACATTCTCGACCCCTACATCCCTCCATTCTCGACCCCTACATCCATCCATTCTCGACCCCTACATCACTCCATTCTCGACTTATACATTCTCGACCCCTACATCCCTCCATTCTCGACCCCTACATCCATCCATTCTCGACCCCTACATCACTCCATTCTCGACTTATACATTCTCGACCCCTACATCCCTCCATTCTCGACCCCTACATCCGTCCATTCTCGACCCCTACATCCCTCCATTTTCAACCCCTACATCCCTCCATTCTCGACCCCTACATTCTAGACCCCTACATTCTAGACCCCTCCATTCTAGACCCCTCCATTCTCGACCCCTACATTCTAGACCCCTCCATTCTAGACCCCTACATCACTCCATTCTCGACTTATACATTCTCGACCCCTACATCCCTCCATTCTCGACCCCTCCATTCTAGACCCCTCCATTCTAGACCCCTCCATTCTAGACCCCTACATCACTCCATTCTCGACTTATACATTCTCGACCCCTACATCCCTCCATTCTCGACTTACACATTCTCGACCCCTACATCCCTCCATTCTCGACTTACACATTCTCGACCCCTACATTCTCGACCCCTACATCCCTCCATTCTCGACTTACACATTCTCGACCCCTACATTCTCGACCCCTACATCCCTCCATTCTCGACTTATACATTCTCGACCCCTACATTCTCGACCCCTACATCCCTCCATTCTCGACTTATACATTCTCGACCCTACATCCCTCCTTTCTCGACCCCTCCATTCTCGACCCCTACATCACTCCATTCTCAACCCCTACATCCCTCCTTTCTCGACCCCTACATTCTAGACCCCTACATCCCTCCATTCTCGACTTATACATTCTCGACCCCTACATTCTCGACCCCTCCATTCTCGACCCCTACATCCCTCCTTTCTCGACCCCTACATCCCTCCATTCTCGACTTATACATTCTCGACCCCTACATTCTCGACCCCTCCATTCTCGACCCCTACATCCCTCCTTTCTCAACCCCTACATCCCTCCTTTCTCGACCCCTACATTCTCAACCCCTACATCACTCCATTCTCGACTTATACATTCTCGACCCCTACATCACTCCATTCTCGACTTATACATCCCTCCTTTCTCGACCCCTACATTCTAGACCCCTACATCCCTCCATTCTCGACTTATACATTCTCGACCCCTACATTCTCGACCCCTCCATTCTCGACCCCTACATCCCTCCTTTCTCGACCCCTACATCCCTCCATTCTCGACTTATACATTCTCGACCCCTACATTCTCGACCCCTCCATTCTCGACCCCTACATCCCTCCTTTCTCGACCCCTACATCCCTCCATTCTCGACTTATACATTCTCGACCCCTACATTCTCGACCCCTCCATTCTCGACCCCTACATCACTCCATTCTCGACTTATACATTCTCGACCCCTACATTCTCGACCCCTCCATTCTCGACCCCTACATCCCTCCATTCTCGACTCCTACATCACTCCATTCTCGACTTATACATTCTCGACCCCTACATCACTCAATTCTCGACTTATACATTCTCGACCCCTACATCACTCCATTCTCGACTTATACATTCTCAACCCCTACATCACTCCATTCTCGACTTATACATTCTTGACCCCTACATCACTCCATTCTCGACCCCTACATCCCTCCATTCTCGACCCCTACATTCTAGACCCCTCCATTCTAGACCCCTACATCCATCCATTCTCGACTTATACATTCTCGACCCCTACATCCCTCCATTCTCAACCCCTACATCACTCCATTCTCGACTTATACATTCTCGACCCCTACATCACTCCATTCTCGACTTATACATTCTCGACCCCTACATCACTCCTTTCTCAACCCCTACATTCTAGACCCCTACATCCCTCCTTTCTTGACTTATACATTCTCGACCCCTACATTCTCGACCCCTCCATTCTCGACCCCTACATCCCTCCTTTCTCGACCCCTACATTCTAGACCCCTCCATTCTCGACCCCTACATCCCTCCATTCTCAACCCCTACATCCATCCATTCTCGACTTATACATTCTCGACCCCTACATCCCTCCATTCTCAACCCCTACATCACTCCATTCTCGACTTATACATTCTCGACCCCTACATCACTCCATTCTCGACTTATACATTCTCGACCCCTACATCACTCCATTCTCGACTTATACATTCTCGACCCCTACATCCCTCCATTCTCGACCCCTACATCCATCCATTCTCGACTTATACATTCTCGACCCCTACATCCCTCCATTCTCAACCCCTACATCACTCCATTCTCGACTTATACATTCTCGACCCCTACATCACTCCATTCTCGACTTATACATTCTCGACCCCTACATCCCTCCATTCTCGACCCCTACATC
Organism: Micropterus salmoides; assembly: GCF_014851395.1. Taxonomy (NCBI): domain Eukaryota; kingdom Metazoa; phylum Chordata; class Actinopteri; order Centrarchiformes; family Centrarchidae; genus Micropterus; species Micropterus salmoides. The sequence continues at coordinate 39,880,983 of NW_024042261.1, forward strand.
CATCCATTCTCGACTTATACATTCTCGACCCCTACATCACTCCATTCTCGACTTATACATTCTCGACCCCTACATCACTCCATTCTCGACTTATACATTCTTGACCCCTACATCACTCCATTCTCGACTTATACATTCTTGACCCCTACATCACTCCATTCTCAACCCCTACATCACTCCATTCTCGACTTATACATTCTCGACCCCTACATTCTAGACCCCTACATTCTAGACCCCTCCATTCTCAACCCCTACATCCCTCCATTCTCGACCCCTCCATTCTAGACCCCTCCATTCTAGACCCCTCCATTCTCGACCCCTCCATTCTAGACCCCTCCATTCTAGACCCCTCCATTCTCGACCCCTCCATTCTAGACCCCTCCATTCTAGACCCCTCCATTCTAGACCCCTCCATTCTAGACCCCTCCATTCTCGACCCCTACATTCTAGACCCCTCCATTCTAGACCCCTACATCACTCCATTCTCGACTTATACATTCTCAACCCCTACATCCCTCCATTCTCGACCCCTACATCCATCCATTCTCGACCCCTACATCCCTCCATTTTCAACCCCTACATCCCTCCATTCTCGACCCCTACATTCTAGACCCCTCCATTCTCGACCCCTACATCCCTCCATTCTAGACCCCTCCATTCTAGACCCCTCCATTCTCAACCCCTACATTCTAGACCCCTACATCACTCCATTCTCGACTTATACATTCTCGACCCCTACATCCCTCCATTCTCGACCCCTACATCCCTCCATTTTCAACCCCTACATCCCTCCATTCTCGATCCCTACATTCTAGACCCCTACATTCTAGACCCCTCCATTCTCGACCCCTACATCCCTCCATTCTCGACCCCTACATTCTAGACCCCTCCATTCTAGACCCCTCCATTCTCGACCCCTACATTCTAGACCCCTCCATTCTCGACCCCTACATCCCTCCATTCTCGACTTATACATTCTCGACCCCTACATCCCTCCATTCTCGACCCCTACATCCATCCATTCTCGACCCCTACATCACTCCATTCTCGACTTATACATTCTCGACCCTACATCCCTCCATTCTCGACCCCTACATCCATCCATTCTCGACCCCTACATCACTCCATTCTCGACTTATACATTCTCGACCCCTACATCCCTCCATTCTCGACCCCTACATCCGTCCATTCTCGACCCCTACATCCCTCCATTTTCAACCCCTACATCCCTCCATTCTCGACCCCTACATTCTAGACCCCTACATTCTAGACCCCTCCATTCTAGACCCCTCCATTCTCGACCCCTACATTCTAGACCCCTCCATTCTAGACCCCTACATCACTCCATTCTCGACTTATACATTCTCGACCCCTACATCCCTCCATTCTCGACCCCTCCATTCTAGACCCCTCCATTCTAGACCCCTCCATTCTAGACCCCTACATCACTCCATTCTCGACTTATACATTCTCGACCCCTACATCCCTCCATTCTCGACCCCTTCATCCCTCCATTCTCAACCCCTACATCCATCCATTCTCAACCCCTACATCCCTCCATTCTCAACCCCTTCATCACTACATTCTCGACCCCTACATCCCTCCATTCACGACCCTACATCCCTCCATTCTCGACCCCTACATCCCTCCGTTCTCGACCCCTACATCCCTCCATTCTCAACCCCTACATCCCTCCATTCTCAACCCCTTCATCACTACATTCTCGACCCCTACATCCCTCCATTCACGACCCCTACATCCCTCCATTCTCGACCCCTACATCCCTCCATTCCCTCCATTCTCGACCCCTCCATTCTCGACCCCTACATCCCTCCATTCCCTCCATTCTCGACCCCTCCATTCTCAACCCCTACATTCTCGACCCCTACATCCCTCCATTCTCGACCCCTACATCCCTCCATTTTCAACCCCTACATCCCTCCATTCTCGACCCCTACATTCTAGACCCTACATTCTAGACCCCTCCATTCTCGACCCCTACATCCCTCCATTCTCGACCCCTACATTCTAGACCCCTCCATTCTAGACCCCTCCATTCTCGACCCCTACATTCTAGACCCCTCCATTCTCGACCCCTACATCCCTCCATTCTCGACTTATACATTCTCGACCCCTACATCCCTCCATTCTCGACCCCTACATCCATCCATTCTCGACCCCTACATCACTCCATTCTCGACTTATACATTCTCGACCCCTACATCCCTCCATTCTCGACCCCTACATCCATCCATTCTCGACCCCTACATCACTCCATTCTCGACTTATACATTCTCGACCCCTACATCCCTCCATTCTCGACCCCTACATCCGTCCATTCTCGACCCCTACATCCCTCCATTTTCAACCCCTACATCCCTCCATTCTCGACCCTACATTCTAGACCCCTACATTCTAGACCCCTCCATTCTAGACCCCTCCATTCTCGACCCCTACATTCTAGACCCCTCCATTCTAGACCCCTACATCACTCCATTCTCGACTTATACATTCTCGACCCCTACATCCCTCCATTCTCGACCCCTCCATTCTAGACCCCTCCATTCTAGACCCCTCCATTCTAGACCCCTACATCACTCCATTCTCGACTTATACATTCTCGACCCCTACATCCCTCCATTCTCGACTTACACATTCTCGACCCCTACATCCCTCCATTCTCGACTTACACATTCTCGACCCCTACATTCTCGACCCCTACATCCCTCCATTCTCGACTTACACATTCTCGACCCCTACATTCTCGACCCCTACATCCCTCCATTCTCGACTTATACATTCTCGACCCCTACATTCTCGACCCCTACATCCCTCCATTCTCGACTTATACATTCTCGACCCCTACATCCCTCCTTTCTCGACCCCTCCATTCTCGACCCCTACATCACTCCATTCTCAACCCTACATCCCTCCTTTCTCGACCCCTACATTCTAGACCCCTACATCCCTCCATTCTCGACTTATACATTCTCGACCCCTACATTCTCGACCCCTCCATTCTCGACCCCTACATCCCTCCTTTCTCGACCCCTACATCCCTCCATTCTCGACTTATACATTCTCGACCCCTACATTCTCGACCCCTCCATTCTCGACCCCTACATCCCTCCTTTCTCAACCCCTACATCCCTCCTTTCTCGACCCCTACATTCTCAACCCCTACATCACTCCATTCTCGACTTATACATTCTCGACCCCTACATCACTCCATTCTCGACTTATACATCCCTCCTTTCTCGACCCCTACATTCTAGACCCCTACATCCCTCCATTCTCGACTTATACATTCTCGACCCCTACATTCTCGACCCCTCCATTCTCGACCCCTACATCCCTCCTTTCTCGACCCCTACATCCCTCCATTCTCGACTTATACATTCTCGACCCCTACATTCTCGACCCCTCCATTCTCGACCCCTACATCCCTCCTTTCTCGACCCCTACATCCCTCCATTCTCGACTTATACATTCTCGACCCCTACATTCTCGACCCCTCCATTCTCGACCCCTACATCACTCCATTCTCGACTTATACATTCTCGACCCCTACATTCTCGACCCCTCCATTCTCGACCCCTACATCCCTCCATTCTCGACTCCTACATCACTCCATTCTCGACTTATACATTCTCGACCCCTACATCACTCAATTCTCGACTTATACATTCTCGACCCCTACATCACTCCATTCTCGACTTATACATTCTCAACCCCTACATCACTCCATTCTCGACTTATACATTCTTGACCCCTACATCACTCCATTCTCGACCCCTACATCCCTCCATTCTCGACCCCTACATTCTAGACCCCTCCATTCTAGACCCCTACATCCATCCATTCTCGACTTATACATTCTCGACCCCTACATCCCTCCATTCTCAACCCCTACATCACTCCATTCTCGACTTATACATTCTCGACCCCTACATCACTCCATTCTCGACTTATACATTCTCGACCCCTACATCACTCCTTTCTCAACCCCTACATTCTAGACCCCTACATCCCTCCTTTCTTGACTTATACATTCTCGACCCCTACATTCTCGACCCCTCCATTCTCGACCCCTACATCCCTCCTTTCTCGACCCCTACATTCTAGACCCCTCCATTCTCGACCCCTACATCCCTCCATTCTCAACCCCTACATCCATCCATTCTCGACTTATACATTCTCGACCCCTACATCCCTCCATTCTCAACCCCTACATCACTCCATTCTCGACTTATACATTCTCGACCCCTACATCACTCCATTCTCGACTTATACATTCTCGACCCCTACATCACTCCATTCTCGACTTATACATTCTCGACCCCTACATCCCTCCATTCTCGACCCCTACATCCATCCATTCTCGACTTATACATTCTCGACCCCTACATCCCTCCATTCTCAACCCCTACATCACTCCATTCTCGACTTATACATTCTCGACCCCTACATCACTCCATTCTCGACTTATACATTCTCGACCCCTACATCCCTCCATTCTCGACCCCTACATCCATCCATTCTCGACTTATACATTCTCGACCCCTACATCACTCCATTCTCGACTTATACATTCTCGACCCCTACATCACTCCATTCTCGACTTATACATTCTTGACCCCTACATCACTCCATTCTCGACTTATACATTCTTGACCCCTACATCACTCCATTCTCAACCCCTACATCACTCCATTCTCGACTTATACATTCTCGACCCCTACATTCTAGACCCCTACATTCTAGACCCCTCCATTCTCAACCCCTACATCCCTCCATTCTCGACCCCTCCATTCTAGACCCCTCCATTCTAGACCCCTCCATTCTCGACCCCTCCATTCTAGACCCCTCCATTCTAGACCCCTCCATTCTCGACCCCTCCATTCTAGACCCCTCCATTCTAGACCCCTCCATTCTAGACCCCTCCATTCTAGACCCCTCCATTCTCGACCCCTACATTCTAGACCCCTCCATTCTAGACCCCTACATCACTCCATTCTCGACTTATACATTCTCAACCCCTACATCCCTCCATTCTCGACCCCTACATCCATCCATTCTCGACCCCTACATCCCTCCATTTTCAACCCCTACATCCCTCCATTCTCGACCCCTACATTCTAGACCCCTCCATTCTCGACCCCTACATCCCTCCATTCTAGACCCCTCCATTCTAGACCCCTCCATTCTCAACCCCTACATTCTAGACCCCTACATCACTCCATTCTCGACTTATACATTCTCGACCCCTACATCCCTCCATTCTCGACCCCTACATCCCTCCATTTTCAACCCCTACATCCCTCCATTCTCGACCCCTACATTCTAGACCCCTACATTCTAGACCCCTCCATTCTCGACCCCTACATCCCTCCATTCTCGACCCCTACATTCTAGACCCCTCCATTCTAGACCCCTCCATTCTCGACCCCTACATTCTAGACCCCTCCATTCTCGACCCCTACATCCCTCCATTCTCGACTTATACATTCTCGACCCCTACATCCCTCCATTCTCGACCCCTACATCCATCCATTCTCGACCCCTACATCACTCCATTCTCGACTTATACATTCTCGACCCCTACATCCCTCCATTCTCGACCCCTACATCCATCCATTTTCGACCCCTACATCACTCCATTCTCGACTTATACATTCTCGACCCCTACATCCCTCCATTCTCGACCCCTACATCCGTCCATTCTCGACCCCTACATCCCTCCATTTTCAACCCCTACATCCCTCCATTCTCGACCCCTACATTCTAGACCCCTACATTCTAGACCCCTCCATTCTAGACCCCTCCATTCTCGACCCCTACATTCTAGACCCCTCCATTCTAGACCCCTACATCACTCCATTCTCGACTTATACATTCTCGACCCCTACATCCCTCCATTCTCGACCCCTCCATTCTAGACCCCTCCATTCTAGACCCCTCCATTCTAGACCCCTACATCACTCCATTCTCGACTTATACATTCTCGACCCCTACATCCCTCCATTCTCGACCCTTCATCCCTCCATTCTCAACCCCTACATCCATCCATTCTCAACCCCTACATCCCTCCATTCTCAACCCCTTCATCACTACATTCTCGACCCCTACATCCCTCCATTCACGACCCCTACATCCCTCCATTCTCGACCCCTACATCCCTCCGTTCTCGACCCCTACATCCCTCCATTCTCAACCCCTACATCCCTCCATTCTCAACCCCTTCATCACTACATTCTCGACCCCTACATCCCTCCATTCACGACCCCTACATCCCTCCATTCTCGACCCCTACATCCCTCCATTCCCTCCATTCTCGACCCCTCCATTCTCGACCCCTACATCCCTCCATTCCCTCCATTCTCGACCCCTCCATTCTCGACCCCTACATTCTCGACCCCTACATCCCTCCATTCCCTCCATTCTCGACCCCTCCATTCTCGACCCCTACATTCTCGACCCCTACATCCCTCCATTATAAATTGATAAATGTTATGTAAGGACTTCACTTCCATGTTGGCTTAAGATCAATGTTCGGTTTAGAAGAAACAAATGGGCATTATCCATAATTTATTTTCACTATAATTGGTAACACAGTGACCGAACATATGACTATTTTGGTCATTGGTTTATAGTTACGTGACTTTAATAAAACATTTTATTATAAAACATTAATATTTAACACACTAAAGCTTTTGGGGGTGTGTCTGTACTTTGATAAGATAAAATGTGACAATTCAAAGCTTGATGTTTCCATTCACATAACTTTACTCTACAACAGCGGTGCAATGCAGACACATAGATACAGTCCACCGTCCTCGTCTCATAACACATGTCTTACCTGACAACCGACTGATAAGCACCAGAGATTTATGTAACATCATAGTCACATGGAGTAGGACTATATTATGAAGTCTCACACACACAAAGTATTTACTCAGGACGTTACGGCATTAATTTAATCCTACGAAAGGACAAGAAAAAAGACCTGGGTAAACAAAATTTAATACTTTGTAAATGAAATTTTATACTTATAAGCCTCATTTTTGGAATATGAAATTTAAGACTTTTGTGTGTTTGTGTATCTGTGTTTGATCATCTCGGTCTCAACACCAAATATGTCTCTGCTTGCTGCAATGGATGCTGCACAGCTTGCGATAATCAAGGGGTGGTTGCAGCACGCAAGAACATTCCCCCCTCCCCGTTGCATCGCAAGAGAAAACATCAGGTGTGATTCAAATATGTGACGGCAGGAGCAACAGGACATCCAATGAGGGTCGGTCTTTAGTGTAGCTCTGCAGGCCCTACCTCAGTCAGTACGACACCCAGCTTCTGGTACAGGCCATGGTTACCTCTCGCCTCGACTATTGCAATGCCCTCTTAGAGGGTCTTCCAGCTTGTGCGGTGAAATCCCCGCAAATGTTTCAGAACGCAGCAGTGCGTCTGGTTTTTGATCAACATTACTCAGCGACTTCCACTGGCTCCCCATGTTCTCCCGAATCTAATTTAAGTCCCTAATACTGCACACATACAAGTTTACGTTCCTTCTGGGCCACTGCGCTCCTCCAACGAACGCCGCCTGGCTCTGCCATCCCTTCACACAAAGCACCCGGTTACATCCACACTCCTAAACAGCAAATCCGAACACCTTAAACAGAGAAGTTTGAAAATGCTGCCGTTTCGGTTTTAAGCTCCCTATATACTTGCTTCTTAACAATGCATAGGCAGGTGTCGGCGACGCAAACGGCGTTGTTCACATACTTGCTTGCGTACTTTGCATGTACCTGGAGGATTAAACGTGAATCCGCTAGGGGGCAGACCAGGACCGGATCATCCCTCGCCAACACCGGATTATCTTCCTTGACAACCTCCAAATTTGCACATTGTAAACAAACCAAACACAGCGACACTCGAGGAGGTTGTGATTTTAATGACACATTATAACGATCTCGGTAATTGCGGACTAGCTCCAGGAGTTTTATCCTAAACATCCCGCCATAAATCTCCTTTGTTAAGTCTGCTGCTGACCTCCTTCTTCTTTGCGTTTAATGGTGGTAGGCAAACCAACGGCATATTGCCACCACCTGGGCTGGTGTGTGGAACAGGAGTTTACCGCTGACCTGCCGGTCAGATCGACATACTGCCCCCATGTTAATGTGGGCAGCACTAATTTCTGGGGACGTGCAGAACCTACGCTCCAAAGGAACGCAGGATACACGTGGCAGCCATCTGGCGTGCGCACACACGTATAGTAGGTATATCAGGGGCTTTAAACTCCACAGCAGGTTGTTAGTGCAGAGAGGTGAAAACGGAGGACTTTAAAAACAATAACGCAGACGCTCACGTTTGGCTTCCTGATTGACTCTTATCAGTCAAGCAAAGCAGAAACACGCTGCTGCTGACAGAGTTTTAGTTGGTGTTTTTATTTAAACACTTGTACTGTGCATGTCGCCGGTCTGTTTTCCGCCGCCACAGAGCTCCGGTGTTACTTAAAGTAAAACGCTGGTGTGGACGGCAGTGTGGAAGTAGCCTCAGGACTGGCTGTTCTTATCTGTGACACCACGATGGTGAAACGAACTTGTCAGAGTGTCCCTCTCTAACTTCAAGAAGCTCTTAAAAACCCAACTATTCTTATGAACACTTCCTCTTATAACACCTCTAACCCCTAACCTCTAACATCCTGTGCTCTTCTTCCATCTCCTTACCACTCTCTTGTACTAATTACATCTCACGTCTTCACCTATAATTTATCCCATTGATGCCGTACGTGCTAATAGCTCTAACTACTATTTATTGCTGCTATTACTAGTATCTATTGTTGCTCATAGGTCTCTTACGTTATTGCTTGTATGTTGTTCTTTAAATGTAAGTCGCTTTGGATCAATGCGTCTGCCAAATGAGTAAATGTAAATGTAGTGTGTCAGAGTGTTAGGGTACACGTCATTTGTACTGATGTATTTATGTATTACTAAAGAGTTAAACAAACATGTTTTTCATTTACTGGTGGTGTAGGACAGTAAATTTAAACCAATAAAAATCCAGTAAATTTCCATGGAAGTATGTGAGTGCATCGTGTAATGTTAAACCTTGTTAAAGGAAAGCGTGGTTAGAGCTGCAGTCTGAGTGTTGAGCAGGAAATGTGCTTTAGCAGCACTGGTTCAGGGTGTTGGTACACGAATTACAGGTTGTGGTCATTGTGTCTCAAGCATCTGTGATGGTGTACAAAAACCTACAATAAAGATTGAGTGTTTGTTGTCACAAAGTATTTACTCAGGACGTTACGGCATTAATTTAATCCTACGAAAGGACAAGAAAAAAGACCTGGGTAAACAAAATTTAATACTTTGTAAATGAAATTTTATACTTATAAGCCTCATTTTTGGAATATGAAATTTAAGACTTTTGTGTGTTTGTGTATCTGTGTTTGATCATCTCGGTCTCAACACCAAATATGTCTCTGCTTGCTGCAATGGATGCTGCACAGCTTGCGATAATCAAGGGGTGGTTGCAGCACGCAAGAACATTCCCCCCTCCCCGTTGCATCGCAAGAGAAAACATCAGGTGTGATTCAAATATGTGACGGCAGGAGCAACAGGACATCCAATGAGGGTCGGTCTTTAGTGTAGCTCTGCAGGCCCTACCTCAGTCAGTACGACACCCAGCTTCTGGTACAGGCCATGGTTACCTCTCGCCTCGACTATTGCAATGCCCTCTTAGAGGGTCTTCCAGCTTGTGCGGTGAAATCCCCGCAAATGTTTCAGAACGCAGCAGTGCGTCTGGTTTTTGATCAACATTACTCAGCGACTTCCACTGGCTCCCCATGTTCTCCCGAATCTAATTTAAGTCCCTAATACTGCACACATACAAGTTTACGTTCCTTCTGGGCCACTGCGCTCCTCCAACGAACGCCGCCTGGCTCTGCCATCCCTTCACACAAAGCACCCGGTTACATCCACACTCCTAAACAGCAAATCCGAACACCTTAAACAGAGAAGTTTGAAAATGCTGCCGTTTCGGTTTTAAGCTCCCGATATACTTGCTTCTTAACAATGCATAGGCAGGTGTCGGCGACGCAAACGGCGTTGTTCACATACTTGCTTGCGTACTTTGCATGTACCTGGAGGATTAAACGTGAATCCGCTAGGGGGCAGACCAGGACCGGATCATCCCTCGCCAACACCGGATTATCTTCCTTGACAACCTCCAAATTTGCACATTGTAAACAAACCAAACACAGAGACACTCGAGGAGGTTGTGATTTTAATGACACATTATAACGATCTCGGTAATTGCGGACTAGCTCCAGGAGTTTTATCCTAAACATCCCGCCATAAATCTCCTTTGTTAAGTCTGCTGCTGACCTCCTTCTTCTTTGCGTTTAATGGCGGTAGGCAAACCAACGGCATATTGCCACCACCTGGGCTGGTGTGTGGAACAGGAGTAAAAACCCAACTATTCTTACGAACACTTCCTCTTATAACACCTCTAACCCCTAACCTCTAACATCCTGTGCTCTTCTTCCATCTCCTTACCACTCTCTTGTACTAATTACATCTCACGTCTTCACCTATAATTTATCCCATTGATGCCGTACGTGCTAATAGCTCTAACTACTATTTATTGCTGCTATTACTAGTATCTATTGTTGCTCATAGGTCTCTTACGTTATTGCTTGTATGTTGTTCTTTAAATGTAAGTCGCTTTGGATCAATGCGTCTGCCAAATGAGTAAATGTAAATGTAGTGTGTCAGAATGTTAGGGTACACGTCATTTGTACTGATGTATTTATGTATTACTAAAGAGTTAAACAAACATGTTTTTCATTTACTGGTGGTGTAGGACAGTAAATTTAAACCAATAAAAATCCAGTAAATTTCCATGGAAGTATGTGAGTGCATCGTGTAATGTTAAACCTTGTTAAAGGAAAGCGTGGTTAGAGCTGCAGTCTGAGTGTTGAGCAGGAAATGTGCTTTAGCAGCACTGGTTCAGGGTGTTGGTACACGAATTACAGGTTGTGGTCATTGTGTCTCAAGCATCTGTGATGGTGTACAAAAACCTACAATAAAGATTGAGTGTCAATGAAAAAATGGGCTGAAATGTGGACGCGGTTCTCTGTCATCCTGACCAAACATCTGAACAGTTGTTTATACAGTGCCAAAGGAACTTCAGAGGACTTTATACGAGATGATGAAGCATGAGTTAAATGTTTTGGGTTAGTTGTGACTGTTTGCAGGTGAGCTGTGGGGTCGTGCTGTATCCAACAATATAATTAATCTGTTAAATATAACAAATACACCTAGAGCTTTGAGAAAACTATGAATAAAGCTCTGAGGGTCCAGAGAGATTCTCAGTCAGATTTAATAGTTATTCTGTGAAATGTCTCAATGACTATTGGATGATTTTTCATGTAGCGCCATCATCATGTCAACATGTTAATAATGTCCAACACTTTGGTTTATTTAGCAAATGTTAGCATGCTATCAACTAAACTAAGAAACATTATATAAACATTATATCTGTTCAACATCAGCTTGTTGGGATGGTTACTTTGGAAATGTAATAGAGAGCCGAAGTCCCCCCCCCTTCCGGTGGACCACCTTACTTCGGAAAGAATATGTATGGTAGTCAACGGCAAGAGACAAATATTGTTTAGATCCCGTTTGAATTGTTCTCTGAATTACACACATGATGATGGTCAATTTAAAATGTACATTTAAAAGTCAAGAAAGTTGCAGTTTGATGTAAAACTGTTGAGGTATAAGACTGTGAAAATACATAAATACAAAGACCACAAACCCAAAAGTAGCGTATGTGACATCGTAACTTTTTCTCTCAATGTCTGAAGCTAACGTTACTGAAGCTAACGTTACTGAAGCTAACGTCAAAGAACTTCCGTGTGTGGATGACGTGATAAAAGGGCCGAGAGTCGTTGGATTAAAAACATCAGGTGAGATTTAATTCTGAGTTGCAAAGTTATTTAGCTAGCTGCAACCAAGCAATGAACGTTAGCCTAGCATTACCGCGTGTTGTGTTAGACGAGAGATGTAGCTCAGTGAACGGTTTTCACACAAAACTAAATGTAACTTTACTGTTTTACGACAAGCTGCAACTTCCCGCCATGTTCTCATTTGCTCCGCCTTAGTTTCAAAATGAACCGAAAATATTTTTACACACCTCATAATTAGTTAATTAATTAATTAAGTTCAGACCTCTAACGTTGTGTTTTCAGCCTCTGCTTCGCGCTACTGTGAGCTCGCACACTTCGGCATTCGACTCGAGACTTTCGACCACTTTTTTTTTAGGTAACTACCGTAACGTTCTCTTTTAAACTTGATTGTACACTGCACTGTAACTTTTACTGTCCTGTTTTACCCTGTTTATTAGTATTATTATAATTATTTTTTAAATCCTGTTTTTATTTTCTGTTTCATATATTTTAATGTGTATTTTTTTCAATGTCCCTATGTTGCTTTTATGTTTAATGTAAGCACTTTGAGTTGCCTTGTTGTTGAAATGCTATACAAATAAACGTTAACGGCCTGTTTCTGTCTCTCGTCTGTGAGAAGGAGATTAAGCTAGCCGCGCCTACATTTGGAGTGCACGCTTTGTGTGTCCTTTAAAATGACAAAAAAATACAACAACAATAACAACAATAAAATGTTTGGGAAATTACTTTGATTTATGGTTTTTGGAAAAAGATTCAGTACTCACAGTATCATCACCATTTATAGCTCTACAATGGCTTTATGATCAAATAGTTTATTAGAGCACAGCATTGTTTACAAGAGTGCAAAGGTCTTCATAGACAGCCTCTTAATTTTGCACCAAATGAATGCATTTAAACTTTTAAATATACAAAATGTTCTTCCGGGGGGGTCATGCTCCCGGCCCCCCCACCATAGTCTCTTAAAGTCCTGTGGGAAACACTGGTAGTGTCAATTACTTATCAAAGCAACTTATTACATGTAATTACTTTTTGATTACTTATCTACATTTCTTATAAATTTTTTAACTATTAACTATATTCAAAAGACAGCTTGAGAGGCAGACGGGCGGCGCTGCAAATTCAAACATGACAACCAAATCAGAAGCACCAGAACAGCTTCAAACTTCACTAAACGGCATAGGAAGACAGCGTGCACATCAAAAACATGCAAAGATACAAAATGAATATTATTCAACACACAGCCGAGTTTTTTACAGAAAACATTCACATGTAACCCCCGATGTGATCGTGAACATTTTCATAAGTAACTGTGCGGTTAGAGTTACATTTCTTTTATAATTAAATTACATAACTAGAGCACTGTCAGTCACTGAGAGCATTGCAGGGCGCTGATGTTAGCATGAAGCTCACTGCACAGCCTCACAGAGCTGCTGGCATGACTGCAGAGAGAGAGAGAGAGAGTCTGCATGTGGATGAGAGAGGGAGGGACAGTCAGAAAAAGAGAGAGAGAGAGAGGAAGTGGAACTCCTTCACAAAATCTGATTTGCTCAAACTCTCTGCTCTGAACCAAACTTCACATGACTTTCACATCACACAGCGTTACAAGTGAAGGCAACGTCTGCATGGGAACCTGACTGAGCATCAGACTGTTTGTACAGTGAGTACACTCAATTTCAACATTAGATAGAGAGACAAATAACTTGCTACATTATTTTGTCAATGTTTTAGTCTTTAAAATGTAAAAAAAAATACAATAATAATAATAATTTGCATTACAGTTTTTAAGGGCTGGAGGGGACATCTTTAACCAAGCAACTGTCCCAAAGCTAAAGATATTCAATCAATAAGAAAGTAAAGCATCAAATCCTCCCTCTTCAGAAGCTGCAACCTGAAATGTTTAGATTTTTTCTGCTTGAAAAATCACTGAAACGATTAATTGATTGATCAAAATACAAAAGTCTTTTATCAAATGCCAGTCTCAGTAAGTGAATTTATATTTTAACGGTTAAATTTATATATAAATAATGTGTGAAAGGCTGCGGTGGGTTTTTTTGTTACTTTGACCTGAATTGTGTATCAGTTAACAAGAAAAAACACTTTGTTCGCAGAGCGTCCTGCCGAGGCACAAATGTTTGTGGTGAATGTACACTCACATCATGTCAAACATCCTGATCATGTTCTGATGTGGTTTATTTATTCTTCTAAAGAAACTGTCATCATACGTTATAAATAGATTCCATGCTTGTGTGTTACTTCTCCATATTTCCAAACAGTATCTTATCTTCAATGCAAATGACTTGTTTTGACTGCATTGTTATTTTCCTTTCACCTGTACGCTCTGTTTTACATTTATTTCACCTCCTTATCTTGTAAAATGACTACATATTCTATTGTATTTTTATAAAACTAACAACAATCTGTCACTAAAGGGATCGTTTCTTTAAGTGGGGCTGGATGAGGTACTTATACACAGTCGGTGTGCAGTAGCTGGGGGTCAGCGTGTCCCCAGTTTAAAGAAGCTGAGAGTTGTATCGGCACAGAAGCTATGCAAAGCACTGCTGTGAGCGTGTTTTAACCACCTAAAAAAAAAAAAAGATCACATGTACGCTATATTTAGAATTTCCTATTTCCTTTATTCAAGTTGCTTGTCTGTACGAATATTGAAGTTGTATGATTAATCAAATTATGAAATGGCTGAAAATATTCTAAATACAGCCTTTGTTTGAACTGATATAGATTTTTTTCTATGTGCCTTCTGTTAGGCAGCTAAATTAGATTTTGCCGCTGACCCTGTCCACAGCACCTTGCTTAGTTTCCATGCTGGTACAACTTTCTGCTTCTCCAAACTGGGGACACGTTGGCTGCCGTCTACTGCAAGTAATACACCGACTGAGTCTACGTACTTCACACAGGTTCTTTTATTAGATAAAAAAAAACAGTTATGCAACAACAAAAGGCTGCTTTAGCTTCATGTTATCAAATAAATAAGTTGATTTAAGAGTTGGTATTTGTGCAAGTCAACATTTAGCTACGTCTGTGTCCAACTCATCTACACTTCTCTGCACATTTGTTTTGTGGCTCTGGTGCAGGAAGATGTTGTCCAGGTTTTGGGTATTTAATGCCTTTATTGACTGTTGAACTGTTGAGTGTTGCCGAGCAGCAGCACGTATAAATCAAAAAGCGGTGACCCGAGGTTTTACCCTTGTGGTACCCCTAATGAAACAGATAAAGAACGGACAGAATCACAGAAGCTCCTGCACATTCACACTTACTGATGATGATGTCCGTTTAAATGCGGTAACCCTCTGAGCTCACTGAACCACAGTGCTGACTGGCAACAACTTAACATGTTTACAGAGAATTTGTTTGAATGGTCGGGTGTGACATGGAGAGCTGGACAGGGACAGTTTTGGTTAACAAATAACTCTTGTAAATGTTCTAATCTTGCACACAATCTTTACAAGTCCGCTTCCTCTGAACAGTGATAGCGCTTCATGATCATTGCAACGCTTCCTGTGCCAGCCGGGTCATTCATAGAGGGCCGAAAAAGAGGAAATAGTCGCTTTTCTGCAGCTGATCAGCATCTCCTCCATCTGTCATCATCTAATGCAAAAGTATGAGTCAACTTCGACATAGTTCTGTGTAGGAGAGACTCGTCAGAAAAATTACTGTTTGTGAAAGATTTACGGTTACGGGTGTTTAATTCCTTTCTAAGATAGTCGACTGTAGAGAGATGACAGCAAATGAGGTGAGAGAGAAAATGCAACAAAGATCCCCGCAGTGGTGGATGAAGTACTCAGATTCTTTACTTAAGTAAAAGTACTAACACCTCACTGTAAAAATACTCTGTTACAAGTCCTCCTGCATTGTAAATGTTACTAAAGTAAAAGTATAATCAGTACTTAATATATTTAAAGTACTCAAAGGACCCCTGTGACTGTTGTACTATTATATATTATATCCTTAGATTGTTATTACTCATGCATTCATGTAAAAGCAGGAATTTACTGTTGTTGGTTGAGGTTAAATTGTTTTGTATCAGACTGCAATTATGGATTATTTTCATTATGGATTAATCCACTGACTATTTTCTGCATTAATGGATCGTTTATACTACTACAATATTGAGAAATGTTGTCACAGTTGCCCAAAGTGACGCCTTCACGATGCTTGTTCTGTCAGTCTAAACCTCAAAATTATTAAAAATACATTAAAATAATCAAAAGGAAAAGCAGCTAATCTTCATATATTTGTGAAGCTGGAATAAAATGTTTTTACACGAAAAAAAAGACTTAAACGATTATCAAAATAGTTACCAATTCAATTTCTAATGGTTTCAGCCGTGCGTGTATAAAGATTCATTTCTAACAGAACATACTTTTTTATACTCTCCACATGTTTAAAGTGGAAACATCTGACTTTGTAAAGTAACTGAAGCTGTCAGATAAATGTAGTGAAGTAATAAGTACAATATCTCCCTCTGAGATGGAGTAAAAGAAGAAAGTAGCATTAAAAGAAAATCCTCATGGATAAACACCTCTAGTTTGTATTTAAGTACTTTAGTAAATGTACTTATTTCATGTCCACCACTGCATTTCCAATGGGTTCAAAACCTTGGTAGTTACAGTTTGGCGTTGGCACCTTAATATAAGCCCTTTGCCAGCCACTGCATCCAGAGAGGAATCTGTCTTTTAGCTGCACGTGTGTGTGTGTGTGTGTGTTGGAAACTGGTAATCTGATTGCGGCGTTATAAACTACAGCTGTTTCATTCCAGTCGTGTTGTTCGGACACACCGAGCAGGGAGGGATTTCTGTCTGTTATGATCTGAAAGTTGTTTGACTGGAAGTGCCACAGCTGTTTCATGTAAAATAATGTGTTCAACATAAACACAGGAAGCCAGAGGACTTCTTCTTTTTTATTTTTACTAAGACCCTGTAGTCCTGAAACAGGAAGATGTTTACCTGGTATTAACTGTCAGATGAGCACAGGTGAAGCCTTAAGATCCCATTCACGTTTAAAAGTGTGTCAGGTTGTTCGGGGTTTACCTCTTTTGCTATAACCACTTGGAGTAAATGTGACAGGATTAGGACTGGCAACAACAGAAGTCACAAGTTTGAGACCTGTGGTCTGTACTACGAAGCGGGGTAACTGGCTTATCCAGGTAACTTCAGGTGAAACTTCCCGGTTAACCTCTCTAAACTGCTCCGAGCAGGTTTTGTTCGTGGTTAACTCGACGTTAACCTTTATACAAGGACTACACACCACATCTGTACTCCTACCACCTTAATGATGAGAAGCAGGCTATTCATACATGCACTTCATAAAATACTTTTAGATTTCATCCTGACTTGTTCCACTGCAGCTGCAATGAAGTTCTGAACACAACAGCATCACGTTCGTACAGCGAGCCCTGCAGCCGAGCTGTGATTTTAGGGAGGAGATCTTAATTAATTAAGGGGATGGTTTATTAAAGGTCATTATCTTTTTTTCACATATTTAGATTGACTGAACGTGTCCAAAAATATGGAGCCAGGGTTAATAAACAAAGAAAAACAATCCTAGATGAACGTATCAAATTTCCGAGAACAAAAATCAGAAAACTCCCTGTAATTAAAGTCACAAAAAATCTAAATCACTCTGGTGTTTTCTTCTTAAAAAACGTCCAATCTACGGCAAAGTCTCTAAGGTGCATGTCAGTGATAGTGGTCTAAACTCAGGAGTGTTTCCTCACTGCTAAATCTGATTGCAAAGTTTGATATAGCTTTACAGTGCATGCATAATACACAGCAGACGTGTGTGTGATGTTGCAGCCTTGCAAAGTGAAGCGATGTGGTTCCTTGAAAAAAACAAAACTATTTTTCAGAGAGTTTCTCTCATAAATATATGAATACAATGTCAGAGAACATATTCAAGTTTTTAACTGGCCTCTTTATTACAATGGACATCCTGTGCACTTGTACCTTTGCATCTTAACAATATTACACATAGCCTAAATGAAGATTATTAGGCTACAAATTTACTCCATGCGATGCCAACAAGCCTCCCTGGTTTTGTCGGCCGCCACGGTGTTAGATTTAGCCTTTAACGTGTCTTTAAACTCATATCCCGACACAATCAACGTGCATTCCTCTGGGGGAAATACGGAGCATGTGACGTTGCGAAAAACTCTCCCTGCACGGCCAAACACGCTCCTTTTATGTGGACGCGCACCAACTCCAATTGAGTTAACACCGGGTTAACTAACCAACATCTTATCGTAGTACCGTTTAACTCCAGTGTAGGCGTAGGAGTTTGTCAACCCTGAGTTAACTCTGAGTAGGTTGAACTCCCTTCGTAGTGCAGGCCATGGGTCAGGTCAGGGACTAAAAATAAATGAATCAGGAAAACAAAAGGCAGCTTGGTGGCGTCCTCCCCTGTCACCGCCAACTTTAAATGTCCTGTTTTTATTAGCGTGGATGAAGGAGGACCGTGAGTGTGTGTTGGCCTGGGATGAATCAGTGTTTGGAGGGAAGCGTGTGTGAACAGCAGGACAAGCAGGAATTCAAGACGCGTTTTGTTTGGGCACATGTAAACAGAGCGCCGTGCGTTTGGTCCATGAACATAAAAGGCTTTTGTGGGAGTTTCAGCAGAGCAGTGCTGCCGGAAACTGCTTTGTGTCTCCTTTGTTGATATTTACATGTAATAATAATCCTTATTTGTAGAGCACTTTTCAAAAACAAGTTACAAAGTGCTTTAACAAGTGTAAAGAATAATACAAAAAAAGATAAGAGCATGAAAATTTAATATAAAATTAGTAAAATACAATAAAATAAAAGGGATAAAATAAAGTCAAATAAGATCAGGAAAGGCTCTCCTATAAAAGTATGTTTTAAGAAGGGACTTAAAAGAGTTCACTGACTCAGCCGACCTGATTTCCTCGGGCAGGCTGTTCCAGAGCCTCGGGGCCCTGACAGCAAACGCTCTGTCTATGTAAAGGGAGTTATTGTGAGAACAAGAATCTACAGCTCTGTGAGGCTGAAATGGTCATTTTAAAGAAAATCAAACCTGTTGGATAAGCGTTTGGGACTACTCAGTAACAAACCATCATCAAAATAGTTATAGCCAATAAATTTTTCTTGATTAACTAATCGTTTCAGTTGGATAAAATGTTGGGTAGTTTAATTTATAAAACAAAACATCATATTTTAAACTCTTAATAGGTTTTGTGTGTGAAAATCTTTTTATTTGTAAAGTAACTGAAGCTGTCAGATGTAGTGAAGTAAAAAGTACAATATCTCCTTCTGAGATATGGTGGAGTACAAGTAGAAAGTTGCGTGAAAAGAAACTACTCAAGTACAAGTACCTCTAAATTGTCCAAGTACATCCATCCATCCATCGTCAACCACTTATCCTACGTACAGGGTCACGGGGGGCTGGAGCCACTCCCAGCTGACATCGGGCGAAAGGCGGGGTTGTCCAGGTACAGTACTTGAGTAAATGTACTTAGTTGTCATTAAAAGAAAATACAGCTTGAGTGAATTTACTTTCCTTGATTGGAAACAGCTTCTTCTGTATAATTCTGTGAAGGTTTAACGGATCCACTCAATGTTTCACGGTTGCGTTAAGTACTGTGTTCAGTACGTGCTGGCGTAGTTTAGTAATACGGGCTATGGAGAAAATTGCTGTGTTACTTTTGTCCCACGTTACAACCCTGCCTCTCCCGTACAGCGTCTTCCTTTACGCTGATGACACCGTTTTTTCTTCTAAAGCCCATAAGACAAAATAGATTAAGAAATCTCAGTAATCATTGAGCTATAAAATGTTTCAAGATAAGGAAATCCATAAGCCAGTCAGGGTTCAGCCAACACTTCAGTCTGGTGAGAATCTTAAGCCAATAAAACATATCTGTGTGTTTTTGAAGTAGTTTCACGTCACAACACACTTTTCATAGATCTTTTTTTTTCATTGGATACATTGAGATAAAGGATCTGCAAAGAACTGCTCATTATCATTATGTTCAAACTGGGTTGTTTGTGTTTTTCCAGGGATGGATCACCTCAACTCCACCGGCCTCCCCACCCCCAACCAAACAGACTTCAGCAACTTCTTCACCCTCCACGTCCTCCCGCCGCTCTATTTGGTGATCTGCATTGTGGGTTTGTGCCTGAATGGCCTGGCCGCCTGGATCTTCTTCAGAGTGCCCAGTGACTCGGGTCTGGTGGTCTACCTGAAGAACATGGTGGTGGCTGACCTCCTCATGTTGGTCACCTTCCCCTTCAGGCTGGCAGCTCAGCTGGGACTGGGTGGCTGGTGTGTCCACGTCATCATGTGCCGCTACACCGCCGTGCTCTTCTACTCGTCCATGTATGTGGGGATCCTTTTCATGGGCCTCATCAGCCTCGAGCGCTACTTCAAGATTGTCCGACACACCTCCCCCTCCCCCTCCTCCTCCTGCAGGTCCAGGTGGGGAGGGGTGTCCTTGCTGCACCTCCTGCAGAACGTCAGCTTCGCCCGAGTCTTGGCGCTCCTCATCTGGAGCCTCTTCCTCCTCCTCTGTGTGCTTCCCAACGCCCTGCTGACCAGCCATCCGGCCAATGAGGAGAACTCACGTCATTGCATGCAGCTGAAGACACCGCTGGGCATGCAGTGGCACCGGGTGTCCACCTTCTTCAGCGTAAGCCTGTTCTGGGTGACCCTGCTGGTCCTTGCCTTCTGCTACGCCTCCATCGCCTGCCGGATTTACCAGTCCTACCGCCGTGTGCGCCGCAACAACAGCAACGCCTGCCGTAAGTCAAACCGTAGCATCTTCAGCATCCTGGCGGTGTTCTTCATCTGCTTCGTGCCGTACCACGTCTGCCGTGTGCCGTACACCCTGAGCCAGATGCCGGCGTCGGGCTTCAGCCAGGAAACCCGCTTCGTGCTGTTCCAGGTGAAGGAGGGGACTCTCTTCCTGTCGGCGCTCAACGTCTGCCTCGACCCCATCATCTACTTCCTGATGTGCCGAACCTTCAGGGAGTCGCTGCTGAAGAAACTGTCAGGAAGAGAGGGGAGGAGGTCCCTGACCACCGCCCAGAGTCTGACCAACATTTAGGAGAGGAGACAAGGACAGGAGGCAAGGAGGGAGGACAGGACAGAGGACACCTTGCCTTAACCAGACTGTAGTGTCATGTGTGATTATTGTAGGAATAACGGAAAAAAAAAATGTTGGCACCGAATGCATCACCTTTAAATGTTTTTCTGGAAGTAAATAATTTAATCTATATTTTGACTTACAGAGTTAATTTAAATTTTTTTATTGTTTTGCATCAGCAATGTAGCAATTTCCATTTACAGAAATGTATATAAATGCAGAATGCTGTGTGTATAATTGTTAATAAATATCAGTTTATATTATAAAATGATATGCATTTAATATGTGGGATTCACGTGGTTTCAGTTTTGTTAATTTATCGTTGAAGACCCAAAGGAAAAGACAGAAAGGGAGAAAGAAAAGGTAAGACAGAAAGAAAAGTATAGGAAGTGCTGATATGGAAGTGAAATTGGACTCTGATGACTGAACAACAAACCTGTGACATCAGTGACTGTTTTGGTAAATTCAGCTGATTTGGTTTTGCGGCTCTGAGGTCACATGAGTCGCTCTGATCTCTGTGTCGTGGGCGCTTCAAGTGATCTTAACATTTATGCATTTGAACTGAGGGTGTTTCACAGAGACGCAAACTTTACCTCCAACCGCAGAAAAACCCGGACGAATAATCTGAACTGAGGACAGATGTAACTCCAGTGTCTGACGCTTCTGCAGGTCTGGACTGGGTCAAATAAAATGACACATTAAGGGTGCAGTCAGACCAGGTCCACTATAGTTCACTTGCTTTGGTTCACTTTCACTATGCCCTTTTTGCAAGTGAACCAGAATCTGTAAACAAAACCACGTGTGCTGAAGGTCATCCATTCATTGGACAGAAACTCTGGAATGCTGACAGTGAAACTGTGCTGGAGACGGATCAGATAAAAAGTTTGAATTCATAGCGAGAGACTATGTTCATACATCCAGATTACATCAGGAATTATTACTGCATACTGCTCTGTGTAGTGCTGTCACTAATGTCACGTTTGACCATTTCATCTAACTACATGATAAATATCTGACCCTGTCACATTCTGCCTCGGGACACAGCGTCTACAGATCTGTCTTTAATATGAAGAAGTAATTAAAGAGCTGCACTGACTATGGGAGCCTGTTAACTCCAAAAAGTTTGCAAACTACTTTTCAAATGACTATATGGGCTGTAATAATTCTCACTATACATTCAGACAGCACTACAAAATGGCGAGCCCACAATTTAGTCCACTATATAGTGAGTAGCGGGTGATTTCGGGCCTCTTCAGCCGGGTCTCAGTACGGTTGTTTGGTCCACACCTGAGTGCGACTGCTGTATTCACACCTGCTCAAAGGAAGGGGGGAAATGAACGCAGGTGTGAATACACCACCCAAACATTTGTGCAGTGAGACAACAGAAGTGTTAGCTGGTGTACTTCTCAGGAGACAGAACTGTGTGTTGTTGGTGTTTTATTCCACATGGAGGCGGTGTTTCCAAAATAAACCCAGACAGACCAAACCATGTGTGTACACTTCCTTCCTGTGGTCGGGATCACCGTGTGCAACTAAATCCTGAGACAGCACACCCAAACACAGGAGAAGCAATCTAGTGTATGCTGTCCAATGCAGCGAGGAAAGCACAGACCTGGGGTCTCATTTCTAAACGGTGCGTTAAAAAAACATAATTTTTCATAATTTGTGGCCACAAAAAGAACCCGATTTAGGATCATAAACACAAACTGTTTGTGCAAAAGAACGCCTCAAATATGTTGAACAGTTTAATCAGGAATCATATTAATTAATACTCGCATGCACTGAAATTTCTTCTGATAAATCAGATGAACAGGAGACAAATTATATTTAAATTGATGCCGTTTTCAGTGCGTCAGTCGAGCAAATACGAGAGCAGAGTTTCATATTGTTCTCACATGTTTGTTTCCTTATCGAGCCAAACGCTGAGCGCCAGCGTCACTGCTCAGAGGGAGGCCCCTTCCTGTAGATCGGTTATAAAGGGGCGGAGCTCCGGGGCCCCTTTCCTCCGGGGCACAAGCGTTGCGTGAAAGTTCGTTTTTTACCCACCAAACAGCTTCAGCTTCACCAAAACGAACGTCAGAGTCACTGAGTTAGATTCAGAGTCTGCCTCCTTTTCTTGCTGCAGTCAGGACGCATTAATATTAATGAGCTTCACTGAGCGTTTATAGGCAGCTGTGGGCGTTTGAAGGGTTGGCGATGGAGCTCCCTCACATGCGACATATCTCAAATTGATTGTGATTGATAAAGGGAACATTACTTACAGATGTGCAGACTTACAGATTTTTGACTTTTGGGCGCACGGACACTTTTAGTGAGGTTTCTAAGCACAGTTTTATAAATGAGACCCCAGCACATTGGGGGAGCTAAACAACCACTACACAAACGCATGGCTCAACACAGAAGGGCCAACTCCTCCTCCTTTAAGACTATTTTGAAAAAATATTCAATGCTGAAATAAATGATTAGGGGGACTGATGGTCCTCCACGAGCATTAAAGACTTAATTTCCTGCAGCAATTTATGGTGTTATGTTCTTTATTTATAGAATAAGATTCAAAATTCAGGTTGCAGATGACAATTTAAAAGATAAACATATAATTATGCATATAGTGCAGCAATCAGTAGCTTGTTTTTTTTGTTGATTAAATTACTTTTTTTGGACAATACACATCCCTTTTTCATTGCATTGCATGTTTTCTCATTGCATTTTCATTTGTTAGTTACCATTTCTTGTTGGAAGCACAAGTTCAGTTTTGACACACGTGAAATAAAGTAATGTCTTCTGAAAACACCTAGAGCAATGGGTTAATGTGTAGAGGAGAAAGGCCACACATGGAAAACCTGCAGATAACATGTCTTATTTATTCATTTTATTAAGAATCAGACTTTAGAATTCGTGAAAATACTGAACTTCTTTTACAATAACACTGCTGAACTAAACTAAGAATGAACGTGTGTGTGCAGGTGTGTTTGTGGGCATGTAATTATGTATTGCTGTGGGTAAGATTTAAACCCTGAGTCTGTAATAAAGTTTTAACTGTTTTGTAAACTTTCTGGTTGGAATTGAAAACTAGAAAACAGTGGCCATTTAGTTAATAGGCTACGCTGCATCCAGATAACTGATCTGAACCAACGAGGGTAAAGTTCTGTCGTCACAAAGGTGCTGCCTACTTTGTGCAGCCGGAGAAAAGCAGCTGCAGCCGCCGGACTGTAGACAGTATATCACTGGATGAAGCCACCCCGCAGCTTTGAATGGACAGCAGTGAAAACAGTTTTAGTTCAGTGAAATACTAAAACAGCGCTGCTTCCTGTTGGCACCAGTGTCTACTGCACATAATTGCGCAGCATAAGGGTGGTTTAATGACGCACCAAATGAAACACCAATTCAATTCAAATTAGCTTTATTAGCATGAATGTGTAACAACAATGTTGCCAAAGCATCATACAAACTACATGAACAATCAACCCCATACATTTCATTAAACAACTAATTAAAGCGTAAAGTAATTAAAGCATGTGTTTGTGTGTGTGTGTTAAAAGAAATTTAAATATATTAAAATTTTAAATAAAATAAATAAATGAAACAGTAATGTGTGTGTTAATATAATAATATATTAAACATTAAAATAAAATAAATAGATAATACCGTAAACATGTGTGTGTGTGTGTATATATTAATAGACAAAAAAATAAATAATAATAATAAATAAATAAATAAATAAATAAATAAAAAGAAATCAGTGTCAAAGGTAAAAACAAAACAATTACTACAATATCAAACAATCAAAATATTTGTCCAATTATTTATCAGTCTGAGGCTCCACTGGTTGTCCTCACTTCATGGCATGAGGAGACATATTATTTGACATTTGGGCATTTCTCCCAGTAAATAGGGGAGTTTCTGTGAGTCTGATATGAATTTGAATTCGGGGTATATTTGGGAAATGTTTGCAAAGTATTTTTGTCTTAGTGTTTTATATTTGGGGCATGAGGTTAGAAAGTGCAGCTCTGTCTCTACCTGTCCTCTGTCTCTCCCTGTCCTCTGAGTCTCTCCCTGTCCTCTGTCTCTCCACCTGTCCTCTGAGTCTCTACCTGTCCTCTGTCTCTACCTGTCCCCTGAGTCTCTACCTGTCCTCTGAGTCCCTACCTGTCCTCTGTCTCTACCTGTCCTCTGTCTCTCCACCTGTCCTCTGCGTCCCTACCTGTCCTCTGTCTCTCCACCTGTCCTCTGAGTCCCTACCTGTCCTCTGTCTCTCCCTGTCCTCTGAGTCTCTACCTGCCCTCTGTCTCTACCTGTCCCCTGAGTCTCTACCTGTCCTCTGAGTCCCTACCTGTCCTCTGTCTCTCCACCTGTCCTCTGTCTCTCCACCTGTCCTCTGAGTCCCTACCTGTCCTCTGTCTCTCCCTGTCCTCTGAGTCTCTACCTGCCCTCTGTCTCTACCTGTCCCCTGAGTCTCTACCTGTCCTCTGAGTCCCTACCTGTCCTCTGTCTCTCCCTGTCCTCTGTCTCTCCACCTGTCCTCTGAGTCTCTACCTGTCCTTCTCTCCCTGTCTTCTGAGTCTCTACCTGTCCTCTGAGTCTCTACCTGTCCTCTTGTCTCTCCACCTGTCCTCTGAGTCTCTACCTGTCTTCTGAGTCTCTACCTGTCCTCTGTCTCTACCTGTCCTCTGAGTCTCTACCTGTCCTCTGTCTCTCCCTGTCTTCTGAGTCTCTACCTGTCCTCTGTCTCTACCTGTCTTCTGAGTCTCTACCTGCCCTCTGTCTCTCCCTGTCCTCTGAGTCTCTACCTGTCCTCTGTCTCTACCTGTCTTCTGAGTCTCTACCTGTCCTCTGTCTCTACCTGTCTTCTGAGTTTCTACCTGTCCTCTGTCTCTACCTGCCCTCTGTCTCTTCCTGTCCTCTGAGTCTCTACCTGTCCCCTGAGTCCCTACCTGTCCTCTGTCTCTCCCTGTCCTCTGAGTCTCTACCTGTCCCCTGAGTCCCTACCTGTCCTCTGTCTCTCCCTGTCCTCTGAGTCTCTACCTGTCCTCTGTCTCTACCTGTCCTCTGAGTCTCTGACAGCAGAGTCTGTCCTCCTCCAGCTCTGTCTGTGTCGATCCTTTTCTATGGCCAGGCTGTGTTCACTCAGTCTGTATGTTGTCAACATTTTTCTTAGTTTAGGACATTTTATTGTCCTCAGGTAATTTGCCAGTGTGAATTCTCTCTTTAGGGTCAGATAACATTGTGATTTACTTTGTGTTTCGGTCGTTTCTTTCCAGTATTCAATATATTTTTCTTTTTGCTTGTCGGTAAGTTGGTTTGGTCTAAAAGAACCATAGTTCTGGCAGCTGCATGGTTGCACAAACTCAGTGGGTTTGTCTGACTCGGATCGTCACTGTTTAATCCGCCTACGAGGATCACCTCCCAAACACCAACGCAGCGTCACTGATGGCCGAATAGTTTTTTTAGATTCGCCTTTTATCATCTAACCAAATGCGACTGGATGTCGCAGGTTCTGGATTTCGTTTTTGGGCCTACACGGAACCCTCCATGCAGGTTTTGGTCGGCTTCATTGATCTCTGGCTTACTCTGCACTCAGGAAACTGCAGCCGCTTTGCTCACGTGAGGTCATGTGACACGGTGAGGTTTTGCAGCGCCGGTTAAAGTCAGACAAAATCTGACTATTTTCTAAAATTTCTATTATGTCAAACGCACCCATTATTTTAACCCAAACCCTGATCTTTTCCTAAACTCAACCAAACTGCGAAGTTTTCCAACTTTACGTGCCATTTCGAAATGGCGACATTCAAGTACTTATATTTTGAAAGTCGACGCTGCGGACGCTGCATATTTATTGTTGCTAAATTGAGCCCTAAGCATCCAAAAATGATGCTAAAGGTTACAAAGGGCGTTAAAAAGGTTTGAAAAACTGTGACAGGGCTGTGAACACTCCGTTACAAGCGCTCTGATGTGTTTGTGCCTTCAGGTCGTATCAAACTCAGACAGGAGTGTTGTTTTGTCTGATGAAGGATGATTTAAAAACCTGACATCGCCGGAGCTGCTGCGATAACTACGACCGATAACACCGTATCTGCTCTGTACTGCTGCTGCAGCTCTCTTCCCCCTCACAGCTCGGCTGGGGAGAATCCCTCGAGCTGAACTTCCTCATCAGATGCAAACAGGAATGTTGTTCCTGAAACGCAGTTTCTCTTCGGCACAGAGACGTCGTCCTGCTGCAGCAGAGCTGGCTGATAAAGGGCCAGTCACCTGAATGACGTCCATGGACCCCCCCCCTCAATAGGATGACTCATAAATATGAAAATTTAAACTGATGTGGCGTTTGGGGACCTACTCATGTGCATGTTTTTCATGCACAGTTGCTTTCAGAAGCTGCAGTAAGAATAATAATTGGAATGTTTGATTGTCTGCAAATACAAAAATGAATAATGTCTTCTTAAAACATTTTTAACCAGGTGGCTGCAGCGAAAATTACTTTCATGCAGGAGAGTTGGTGTCCTGTCACAATCACCCCTGGTTGCTCTAGAGGTGTGCGACCGCTGACGTGTACAGCAACGAGTCAAATGAGTACATGTAAATGAAGGATTAAAGGTCAGGATCTGGGAAAACTGGTCCATGCATTTAGTCGACTCGACTACTGTGACGGCGTCTTTACAGGTCTCCCTAAGAAATCCATCAGACAGCTGCAGCTCGAGTCCTCACTCAGACCAACAAAGTGGATCTCATCACTCCGGTTCTGAGCTCTTTCCACTGGATTCCTGTCTGTCAGAGAGCTGATTTTAAAATACTGCCGCTGGTTTAGATTTAGGGCCTTCTGCTACGTTCTGAACCATCCAGACCTCTCAGCTGGTCTGGGATCAGGTCTGTTTCTGTCCCCAGAGTCAAAACTAAACCTGGAGAAGCAGCGTTCAGTTATTATGCTCCACATATCTGAAACAAACTCCCAGAAAACTGCAGTTCTGCTGAAACTGTCAGTTCTTTTAAATCTAATCTTTTGATTGACATCTTACACTGCTGTAAATGTTACTCTCCTGTTTTCTGTTGCTTTATGTTTTTATGAAAGGCACTTTGTGTTGCCTTGTTGTGGAAACACACTCGCCGGCCTCGCCTTGACTCGCCTCGCCAATATTCTGTCTCTACACGCTGTCGCTGCTTATCTGATGGCCGACCTCCCGCTCAACACCTCCACTCCTTCGCCTTCGTCGTCCCCGGAGACAGAGTCCTCTGGCAGACGGCTAACTGAGCTGATTAGCTCACGGCAATCGGCAGCAGTTCCGACCTGACATGCGATATGCTGCCCCCTGTGTTGTGGAGAATGAATTAGAGGTGGAGAGTCTCAGCTCGTACACATCGGACCTTTAAAGAGGAAACATCAGCTTTAAAAGCGTCTCCGCTGAAGGACCTGAGCTGCGTGTGTGTTGACTTGTTAATCACACACAGTATCTACAGCGCAGTCATAACCACAGCAGCTGCTCTTCCTCTCCCTCCCTCTCTGAGTCGCTTCAGTCCGATATGTGAAAGCTGAGAAGAAGGAAGTCAGATCAGCAGACTCACACAGACAGACGGACAGGTGAGTGCTGCAGGTAACTCTGCTCTGTGTACTTCTACTGCAGTAATAGCTGATATGTTACATCTGTGAGCTGTACATGTAGTTATATTCAGGAAAGCTGCTGCGGAAGAAGTATTTACTTAAAACTAACTAACTAACTTAAAAATGTTCTAGTACAAATCTTGCATTCAAAATCCTACTAAACTAAAAGTACAGAAGTATTATCAGCAAAATGCAGTTAAAGTATCAGTAGTAAAAATACAGAACACTAGATAAAGCTGATAAAACTTTAACTACATGAAATGTTTGGTTGCGTATGAGATGTAATTTTTGTTCTTTAGATTTCTATTTTTTTATATTATTATTTGAATTGAACATTTCTATATTCAGAAACACTTTTATTTATTTCTTCTGCAATGCTTCGACATGTCATTTTCAATCCGGATAAACAACTTTTTGTGGCCGCTGCCTTGAGGACAAATTACTCATGCATGAACAATAACTTTGTTGACTCGACATGTCCTGGATGAATTTACCACTTACTGACTCTTCTGTAGATTTATAGAATTCCTGATTCTGATATTTATCGAGCTGAACCTGAATATAAATGTGATTTTATGTACTGATCAGGTGACTGCTGCTGCAGATTCTGTGAGGAAAGACACACTTGGGCCCAACATTTAAAGTTTTTACAACAAAATTATTCTGAGAAAAGCAGAAATGACAGCATGCAGTGTTTTGTTTTCAGTGGCTAACATTAGATTAGAGACAAAGCTCCT
This sequence comes from Micropterus salmoides, assembly GCF_014851395.1. Classification (NCBI taxonomy): domain Eukaryota; kingdom Metazoa; phylum Chordata; class Actinopteri; order Centrarchiformes; family Centrarchidae; genus Micropterus; species Micropterus salmoides. The sequence goes on from NW_024042261.1 coordinate 39,910,382, forward strand.
CTCTCTGAGAGATTCCTAACTGGGTCACAGAGATGTGAACTGGTCCTGACCACAAGCTGACTTAGGGGTTTCATTTTTAGGCTTGCTGTTGATGTAAAGGAGGCAACGTAACTTTCAGAGAGAGATATTTTTAAGAGTTAAAATGATAAATTAAAACAGTAGTTTGATATTTTGGGGCATGGGGACATATTCTGTGTCTCGCTGTGAGTTAGATGTTCAGACTGATACCACTCTCAAGTCTGTACAGGCTGGAAACGTCAAGAGCGGCTCCGTCCAAAGAAAACATTTTCAGTCAGCAGTAGAAGGTGCACGAAGATTGAAAATGAAAATAGAAGATCGTGAGGACAAATGTGGTCTTAGCTAATGCAATGTGGCAGAAAAGAACAACCACAATAACCATTTACGGGACGTGTGTGCTTTTTCATTTCTTTCTCTCGTAACTTCCTGGATTAATGTATCCAGACAATTTATTTACTGAAACCCAAACTGAGCACCAGAAGTGGGCCGGAGTTCTGATGATTTCTGCCTCCTGAAAAATGCTCCCATGGTGCATCTAACATGTGCACGCACAGAGCGGCTATGTACTTCTCCACGGGCAGCACATATTGTGAAAGAACACCGGGACTTTTTTTTTGCGTGCTGGCTCTTCTCTTTTCTCTGGGCACCATGTGTCGCTCACCTGTTCCCTTTCTCACTTGCCAGCTAAAGAAGAGAATAGGCAGAAGCTCAGGTGCCTTTCATGCAGCCGTGTGCAGAAAGTTGCTTGTCAATGTGAGTGAAACGACCAATCATTGGGCCTAAACCCAACCAAGCTGCGACCGCAGAGAGGGTGCGTCATGCAGCTGGCGTGTCCTGTAGTACCGTGCACCTACAGATAGACCTTCTAGGAACCCATCAGCTGTGATCTGACAATGATTTGAATGCAAATACGTTTTTAAAAAAGCTAATCAAAAGCTCATCTCTGGGGTTCCAAGATAGATAAACAGCTAACGGACCGTTTACCTGCATACATGTTAATATTACTCGGAGGACAAACTGAAACCACAACACTTCTGATGCCAACATCTTGTTTCTTGCCCAGAGAGTCTGCATTCATGTGCACAAATCTGTTTATAGATATTAACTCACTTCCCCCTTTTGTGCATTGCAGAGATAAAGACGCACGCAGGATGGAAATGTGAAATTATCCACAATGTGAGATGTCAATAATAATAATTGATATTATAATCCTGTTAGCAGCTCAGACCAGCTTTGGATTCTGAGCTGTGGTTCATCACAACTCTTGTGGCTTGTTAGATTTAGAAAGCTGTCAGGTCGAGCGCGTTCGGCTATGTGTATTTTAGTGTCGTCTCTGTCATGCAGAGGTTTCCTCTGCTGCTGCTGCTGCTGCTGCTGTCACTTCCCTCTCAGCTGTAACCATTTTGCAAACAGACGTTTAAACCATTTTCCAACACTTACAACGTCATTGTGTTCAAATCTCTCAGAAACAGAAAGCCAGAAACATGAGTAACCTTGAAGGAGTGGGAGTGACCCCGCTCTCAAACCAGACCAACCACTGCGGTCAGGTCGACACTTCGGCCCACCTCTTCTTCATGGTGGCCCACAGTCTGGTGTTTCTGGTGAGTCTCAAATGTCGTTGATGTTGTTGATCTGTTGGCACAATTTCTTGAAGAATTAACCGCCGAGCTGTCGCCCCCAAATCCAGTCGCTGTCTTCTGCCTGTTTCCTCTGCAGGTGGGTTTGCTCCTCAACGGCTTCACCCTGAGGGTTTACTTCTGCCGAGCTCAGCAGGCGTCCAGCAGCGTGACCGTCTACCTGAAGAACCTGGCCGCCGCCGACTTCCTGCTCAGCCTCTGTCTCCCCATCCGAATCGCCAACTACGCCAGCAACTCCGTCCCCGTGCGCCTGGTCTACTGCAACTTTGGCGCATCCGCCTTCTATCTCAACATGTACGCCAGTATCCTCTTCATGGGTTACATCGCCGCTAACAGGTAGGACGGGGGCAGAACTTAATGTGGTTAGATGTGTCTTTGTAAATGAGGGTTTTTTTGAGGTCAGAGTCCCACACAGATTATTCTGCTGAACTGTGGCAGAGGTAGTTGGTTGGTCGGTTGACCACTTCCTGACCTCGCCTATCAGGAGTAATTCCATGAAGCTGTGGGTTTTTCTCACTGAGGTTCTGCCTTCGTCATTTTGATAGAGAGCACTTAGTGAGGACAATAAAACGGTGGAAGCACTTCCAAACCTGCAGTTGCAAGCGCACAGAGGGATTTAATGCTTTATCTAAAGAGAAGTCCAAAGAAAGAAGCTTTCGACAAGCGTGCACGGTTTCTGACTGCATCAACTGTTAATTTCAAGAAGGACTGAAGACATGTTGTCAGCGTACAGGCTTGACTACTGCTTACTACAGAATTGTTTCCAATGCCACACAAACTTAACAGCTTAAGAGAACCCGAACCCCACCTCTGTGCACATGTGCGGACCAGGGCCGGTATTTATCAAGCTTCTCAAAGCGCCATTTTGTGCTGAGAATTCATGAAATTTATTCTCAGAATAGAAGCTTGATAAATACGGGTCAGGAGCATTTTCACTTATTAAACAGCATCACATCCTTTTATAACCTCATAGTGACCTTCGTTTCCGAGCCCTGTTATCATAAAAAGTTTATGGCTTTAGCTTCACAAAACTCCACGTGGTGGCAGGAAAGGGCCGACCCTGATGACCTTTTTCTACCCAGAAGCCTAAGACGAGCCGTTTGAACATTTATCTGTTAAAACTTACCAGTCGCTATTTAAAAGCTACTAGTATTTGTTACTAGTAGCTATTCCAGTTTTACTAGTAACAATTGAGTAGATAGTTAATTTCTAGTTACTAATAACTAATTGCACATTTTTTGCCATTGAAATCTGTGCAGTTCAGACTTTTCATTAGTTACTTGTAACTATTCGAATAGTAAATGTAAAAGTATCTATTATTTATCTATTATCTATTAGTACCTTTCAGTAGCCACTTGTAACTATTCCTGTTTTACTAGTAACAATTGAGTAGATGGTAGTACTTCAGTTTTTGTTGCTAGTAACTATTTGTATTTACTAGTAATTAATTGCACTTCAGATATCTAAATATGTATTCATTAGTCACTTTTAACTATTCCAAAAGATACAAACGAAAAGAAAAAGAAGAAAGAACATTTTCATTCTGACTAGTAAATGTTTTTCATACATTAATAACTAGTGAAATTTTTTCATTCTTACTAATATTGGAATAGTTACTAGTAACAAAAAAATAAGCACTAGTATCTAAATAATAAATACAAGCAAAATGTGCAATTAATTATTCTTAATTTTTTAAATTTTAAATAGCGACTAGTAAGTTTGAAGGAATAAATAAATCAGAGAGACAGAAACATGTGAGATGTCAACAACAGAGTTGTTTTAGTTAAAAACCTCAGATTTTGGTTTGGTGACAGACACAGAGAAGTAAAACTGGTCTCAGCTGCTGAGCAGCCTTTCATGTCATTATCAGGATCTGAGACTTTATTATCAGGTCATGCATGCTTAAAAAGCACAAGGATGTGGTGTGCCAACTCAAACAGGCTGCAGCAGTGATGCAGTTTTACTTCCGTCAGAGTTTCTCAGTTTCTCTGGTGGTGAAACGCTGTCGTGTCTGAGTTCAGGGGGCCGTAACTCCAAACTCAAGCTGCGTTTTATTATTCTGTGTATTTTTCAGATGCATGTTCAGAAAAGATCTCCTAACAAGTATTTTATGAGGGTCGCTAATGATAAAATGAGCGGAAAGGCAAGTTTATTTGTATTGCACATTTCAACAACAAGGCACTTCAAAGTGCTTTACATCATACGCATAGGAGCCATTATACCCCCCCCCCCACACACACACACATTTCGAAATCAATGTTTAGTCCCCCTCACTTTTTTCGTTGATCTTGGAGTTGGCTCATAGCCAGGCGGTTTGAGTGTCTAGTTAATCAATCAATCACACTCTCTGCATCAGAGATGATTAACGGTTGAAACGCGGACAAGGGACGTGTTCCAAGTAACGTAATTTTGCAAAATAAATAAATTAAATAAAAAAGTAAGTGGCACCTTTTCACGTTCCTTTTTTAAAACTGTAGCCTACTTTTACTCTTTACTCCAGTATTTTCTGTGGGCCAGTAATCTACTTTTAATTTCACTACATTTTACATTCATACCTTCATAACTTCAGCAGTCTGTAACCGAATGAGCCGTCAGCCAGGCTGTGCGCAGTTACGCAGAAGAGCCCAGGTCTCCTCTGTGGTACAGAGACGGGCGCGTATCACAGATATGAATGAGCTGGGCAGATGCAAACATTTATAAAATCAGGCAAATACCTTTTCAGTTTAAGGCTTTATTGTTCTTCTGAAACAAGTGAAATCCAGTGAACCTCACCGTGGCGCTGGCGGCCTGTTCTGTGCTGTTCTGAGGGACTGTTTTTACATTGGTTACTGTTCAATAGCTTTCACTCAGCAGCTACCAGCTGTTATTTATTCAGGAAACAATCATTTTTGAGATGCACAGAGTGAGAAAATATGGTGGATAAAACAGTCCTGTTGGTTTTATGCATGACGCACAGCTTCCTCTGTATGCAGCTTTACCTGCTTCAACAACCAGCTGCTCCGTGTCACTGCCACAATCATTGTTTGCCTTGTAAAGATTGTTTAGTTGCTTCAGGAATAATCAGATTGTTTAGGCTGCCTGTGCTTTGGTTGGCTACATGTCCATAATAAAAGATACAATACAGGCAACAATAGTCGGCTGGGCAGCAAGCTGATATTTTAAAGTGATCTTATCAACACATTCATGGAGATTTAAAAAGGAAAATAATTATTAAACAGAAAAAGCTAAAGATAATCAGCCAGCAAAGCAAATTGCATGCTTTGTCTGGAGAGCAGCAGCACTTCCTTCACTCTGTTCGATCTCACTCTTTATCTTTTCACTCAAGTACCTACTCATTTCTCACCGTGTAAACCGTGTTCACTGAAAATCTAAAAACAAAGACAAAGAAAACAGGAGTGGGGGAAATGAAATGATATTGATGCTCTTGTAAAGATGAAAAAGATGAAACAAGCTGATAAAAAACGCACCTTTGACATTTTATCACTTACATGCTTGAGTGATGAACAGTTTCACATCAGCGTAGAGGATGCAAATCAGTGTAACTGTTGGTTCCCCTTCGAGGGAACTCGAACTGCGTCGGTGACGACACTATGGGAACGCCTCTGGGCGTGGCAGGGCTGAAATCATGAATGAAACTACTCCGTTCCTATTGGCGTTGCTACAGCGGTAGCGTGTGACGACGTAACTGGAGGCGTATATAAGCACGCCGGCACGCAGGACACATTAGCTTTTTTCTATTCAGCAGGCACTCTGGCATGTTTGAGACTACTCAGAAAAAAAGCAACCACGAGAGGAAGTTTTCTTACCTGGAAGGAGAAGCAGAGGAGATGGCTGGTGAGCAGTTCAGGCGGTGTGTTTTCCATGCCCGCGCTAGATCACGGCTGGGGACACTCATGCCCTGTGTGTTTCCTGTCTGGGGATGCCGCATGCCCAGGCAGCTCTCGAGGGGGCTGCTTGCGGCCATTGCGAGGCCCTGCCCCTGAGGGTGCTGAGGTCCCGTGTGGCTCTCTTTTCCAAAGACGGCCGGATGCGCTCTCCCCGTGGCTCGGGTCCGGCGGTCGCTGAGCCGGCGCGGCGGCTTCGGTCATGGGGCTCCCAGCGCAACATCTTCGAGGGCATCGGGACTGCCAAGGCTTTTTCCCGTTCCTCGTCTGCTGGCTCTGCCTCCCCTCTTCCCCATTCGGGAGCCCGTTTTTCGGCTTCTCCCGCTCGAGGTGTGAGCCCGGAGAGGCTGCGGCTGTCCGGTTCTGAGGAACTGGATGTGCTCAGCATTATGGAGGAGGAAGACTTCCGGGAGCTGGATCAACGTCATCAGTCAGCGCCCAGCTATGAAGAGCTCTTGGAGCATTGGCCGCTCTATGTCGGCGCTGGTGGCAACGGAGCGGCACCTGTGGCTCAACCAGTCGGGCATCCAGGAAAGGGAGAAGACCTTCCTGCTCGACGCACCGGTCGCGACCTCTGGCCTTTTTGGTGAGGCGGTGGACGCCGTCGTCAGCAGGTTTCAGCATGCCAGGACGCAAGGGGAGGCGTTCTAGCAGTATCTCCCACGCCGGTCTGGGTCCAGGATGGCGACGGCTGCAGAGAGACGGTCCCAGCCCTCGTCCAGCTCCTACCGCCAGAGGCAGAGTGTCGCTTCTCGTGGTCCCCCTCAGCACACCCGGGACTCGAGGCGGCGCTCTCGCCCACATCCCCCCGAGACAACGGATCTGAGGACCGTTCTTCAGTCTCGCAGGGGTCGGGGGAAGAGGTCCTGAGTCCATTTTGTCCTCAGTGACCAGAGTGAAGCTAGGCCGCACCATCACTGTGAAACACTTTCAGAGGGTGTTGGGTCTCATGGCGGCAGCGTCCAGCGTAATCCCGCCTGGCCTGCTGCACATGAGAGCCCTGCAGTGGTGGTTAAAATCCAAGGGATTCTCCCCGAGGGGAAATCCGTTCCGTCTGATACGGGTTACGAGCAGGTGCCTTCGTTCCCTGTCAGTATGGAGGAAACCTTGGTTCTTGTCCCAGGGTCCCGTGTTGGGAGCGTCATGTCGCCGGACAATTATTTCGACAGACGCCTCACTCACGGGGTGGGGCCCGGTCATGGATGGCCGCTTTGGGAGAGGCTCCTGGCAGGAGCATCATTTCTCTACAGTCTCGCACATAATAATATTGCTCCTGGAGGGAGCCATGGCAGGTCCCTCTGAGGGACTCAGGCGGAGGGCCAGGTCTTTCACCATTTCCCCGCCCTGTGGAGACTGTGGGTCTGGCCCTTGAGAGGGCCCATTTCCTTGAGGCGGGTCACACGCTACCGTTCTAGCAACGCCAATAAGATTGGAGTAGTTTCATTCATGATTTCAGCCCTGCCACGCCCAGAGGCGTTCCCATAGTGTCGTCACCGAGGCAGTGTCTCGTTCCACTTCTTGGGGAACAAGCGTTACATACGTAACCCGAGACGTTCATTGTGGCCTTTAAAAAGAAACCAAGGAGAGTTAAATCCGGTTCAATAAACCAGAACATATTTAGGCCTGATCCAAAACGTGGTCATCCCGAGTTATTAGATATGCTGACATATAGATGCAAGACCCTCGGACTGTCTCTCTGAATCTACTCAGCCTGACTAGAGTCCAGGATTGGGACAAACCTGTAAAGAACCATCTCGTTTACGGTAGCTGCCAGACTGAGGCCCTGTCTACATGAACACAGAAACGCAGCATCAGGTCTCTGAAACCAAACATTTTTGAAACCCAGAGCTTTTATTTTGAAAAGTTCTGAACATTCAAAAGAGTCTCTGGCCTGCTTGACACACCGATAAAGCCGTCAGTAAATGTGTGGTTGAATGTGTCAGGGAAATGAAAATAGGCGTCAGTAGGTTTATTAATACAGATCAAACGCCTATTTTAGTCATGCGGTTTCAGAGCTGCGGTCCTTCAAGCTAGAGATGTTGCATAAAAACAGCTTCTATACATAAAACCAACCTTTTTTATTTTCTCTTTAAAAGTAAAAGTGTAAAAGTGATCTCATGAGTGCTTCCCGTCAGCTAGATCACGTACTCGATGCCTCGTGACACACAGTAGCCCAGTATTATTATATTTTGCACCTCATGGTTTACGTCCAGTGCCAACTTGTAAGCACGGACTTACCCGGTACCGGGGACGAGACTCTACAGCCCTGTAAGAAGTTCTGTTATCAAGCTGTGCGCCTGTAAAGCACTGGAGTATTTTTGGTTAAAGGAATATTGACTGTTGTTTTGGAAGCTTAATGTCGTTTGTAACATGGTTGTATGGAGACAAATAGTGTTTTGAAGAAAACTCCCAATAAAAGTGAACATATAAACAGTAATTACGGCCAAAACGTGGACATTCGGCTGGTATATATTTGACAAATTGTGTAATAACTGTTGTATATCAGTTTCTTTTCATCAAATTTACAGTTACAGTTGTTTTCCAGGTGTATAAGAAGATATTCAGGTGCATTATAATGAGTTGGATGATGGTTTTAAAGGTGATATTGCTGTTAAAATATAGATTTTATACCAGGCCAGGATGAAAATATCACATTTTCCTTTATTACATCTCCATTTACTCTTTAATAGCAGAACAAATAGGTTCATTTACAGCTGACTCATATTCCTTAGCTTCCTATCAAAGGAAACCTGAATTATGCATCTAGGCCAAATGGTTATTGGTTAAGAGTTATTTCTGTTTATTTTGGGTTGGTTATTTTAGGCACTCTTCCTGGAAATAGGTGTCTGTTTGGATGTTACAGTGTGAGGTTAATGTCAGTGCAGGAAGAGGTTAAGATTCCTCCCCTGACGCCTGCCTCTGCTCCCTCCAGGTACCTGAAGATCGTCCATCCTTTAGGAACTCACATCCTGCAGACGGTGCGAGTTGCTCGCATCGTCTCTGTGGTAACCTGGGTTTTCCTCTTGACCATGATGAGCACCTACGTCCTGATGTCGCTTTTCACCCAGGCAGCGTTAACCTCGGTCCCCGAGGCAGTGAGCTGTGACGTCCTGCACAGTAAACAGCTCAGCCTGTTATACAAAATCATCCACTGCTGCTCCGCTGCCATTTTCCTGCTCGTCCTGGTCTCCCTGGTCTTCTTCTACTACAGCACCTCCCGCAAGCTATCGCTGGCACAGCAGAGGCAGCCGGCATCCTCCGGCTCCAAGAAGCTCGCCAAGTCACGGAGGAACATGTTGGTGCTGGTCAGCGTCTTCTTCGTTTGTTTCGTCCCCTACCACCTGATTCGCTTACCCTACGCTTTCGTGAAGAATGGCTGCTCGCTGAGCCAGGCGTTCTTCTACCTGAAGGAGCTGACCCTCATTGTGTCGGTTCTCAACGTCTGCCTGGACCCGCTAATCTACTTCATCTTCTGCAAGGCTTTCCGGGCCCAGATGAGCCTGAGGAGGGTGTTCAGCCCCACACAGGAGGCAACGCATGAAGCAAACGCCGAGAGGAGGAGCAGCAGCTTGTGGCTGAGCACCATCAAAATCAACAGGAAGACGTCGCTCAGCTCGGCGACAAAGCAGACCAACATGCTGTAGCTTAAAGCTGACAGACATAGACACCCATGACTTATATAAACTATAACACAATGGGAAATATGTGCAAAGACTGACAAGAAAGACCAGCCGACCCGTGGTTGGACTGTTTTTCTCTTTAAGCTACAGAACGTATGAGGGACCTTTACTCATTATTTCTTTGTAATAGCAGTAAAACTTAACTTAAGTGTCTTCAAGCCAGTGATGTGAGAAACATCCACTGAAAGTATTTTATGAAACAAAATAAAGAACTTGGCCTTTGTTACCTGTTGTTGATATTAAAAGTGACCAAAAACACAAGAAAAGTTAGATTTTGTAGTAGCTTTCCCTCGAAATCCAGTTTTGAAGGGTATTAAAATTGTGTCATCAGTGTACAAATTAATTCCAGTACAGAAACAGTAATGAGTATCTGTCCCTGAGGATCACCAGCGAGGTTAAACTACTGGAGTTTAAGAAAAACAACCTGAACACCTATGAGCCTGGACGCTGGAGCTACGCTGCCTCATGTTTTTGCATTGCAAACCAGGACATTTTGGCCGTACGTACGTCACTGAAAAGGAAACAGGCTACAGCGAAGCTGTTTGGTAGACAGGTGCTGTCTTGAGACAGACAACAGTGGCAGTGGAAGAAGTGTTGCCAATACTGATATTGATTTATAATTAATTAAACATGCCATTAAATTATTTTAATTATTAATTATTATTTAATTAGTAGACTTTTGTACATATTTGTGAATCTAATATGAAAATACAGGGAAGACATGTTGTTTTATTACTGTTGTGTAACCCACATATACCCACAGGATCTTTATCCATTTCATATACATGCACAATAAGTTAACTGGTACAAGTTGTGGTAAAGCTTCAACACATGTTTATGTTCAGCAGCACTGCTCGGAGGTCAGAGTGAAAGCTCGGTAACATCCAGTTAGTAAACGTGAGAAAGAGTTTTGAAGAAGACATTAGATGCAAGAATGCCTGCATGTTTGAACTGGTGCAATGTGTCTTCATTGCTTAATAAAGACACGAAAGTGACGCCATAGACAACAGCCTTCAATGAGCACAACACCAAACTGGTTGCGGCTGAGTCGTTCAAAGATGTGGTCATTATTCCTGTACTGACAGTGAATGTGATAAATTATAAATACCTGCAGAGGTTCTGCATGAGAACATTATTAGGCCCATATGTGTGCAATACACAAAATAAACATTTAAGCTACATGTATTGGGCATGTTACATCAGAATACTGGTTACTTACTAGTTATTATTGTTCTCATTAGTAGTAATATTAAATGTTCTGAGGAGAGTTTGGTGAGGTTTGCAAACAAAGCAGACTTTTCTTACAGATGGGATGTGACTTCCGCTCGTCCTGCTGCTAAATAAAAACATATTGGACTCCAACGTCTCCTGGATGTGTAAAGACTGGAGGAAGCTCCCTACACCAACTTCTGAAGTTGATAATGTGTCAGATGTTTACAGCCCCCAAGTGGCGAGATCAGTTAATGCAGTTTGAAGGACTTAAACCTGAACAGTAATTTCACAAAGACTCACGAATGCTTACTGGACTTTAAAGAAACAAACGAGGCTTTTCAGATGAGCAGAGGAGAAGCAGACCCGCAGTTTAAATGTATTAATTAGGCTGGATCAGTAATTTGCAGCATGTTCATTGGACCATTGATTAATTTAGGGTGCTGTATGTTAATACTTGGGGTGCTGTTGGTCTGACTCAACCTGCTGATTCTGCATTCTTACTACTACTAAAGGACCAGCACGCTGACACAAAGACCATAACCATGAAAACACCAAAGCAAGAATTAAAACACAGAACCCAGACAAGGCCCAAATAATTACAAACACAGATAGACAGACCAGGATCATGACAGGCTGCAGAAAATCCTTCATATGTTCTGGTTATATATAAAGTAAGTATTTGGTTGATGGATAAACATCTGCATGTCTCCTGTGGACCACAGGTGTGAGATAAAGACGGTGAGCTGAGACCATCGTCTTTTTTGGGGCTTGACCTTTAGAACTAAATTACCTAAATTATCTTAAAAATGTCTTTTACCAGGTGTTTTCACACCTACACACTTGTTTAGTGTTTCAGGTCGTCACCACATCGCCTGTTATCATTCTTAGAAATCGTTACCTCTGCAGAGGTGACTGTAGTGGTGTTGTGTGTTTCCGATGCTTTCCGATAATATTTTTTGCATAGGTGTCATTTACGCTGGGGACGCTGGGGACGCTGGGGACATGTCCCCACCACTTTCTGAAATGGCTGACTTTGTCCCCACCACTTTTTTAAAGCATAACTTGTTAAAAACGTTCTGAAATACAGCTTGTAGTTAAATAACAAATGAAAATGTTATGTGGTTATGTTTGAACAGAACCAATTCAGGTCTTTCTGCAACACGTCCTCATACATAAACATAAAAGTCGATTGTCTAGTGTCCCAAAACGAGTTGTGTGTCCCTTGGAAAGTACGACGACATACAGTACACCGATCAGCCATAACATTATGACCACCTGCTGATCCTGGGCTGGTGATGGCGCAATGGATAAGATACATGCCTTTGGTGTGAGAGACCCGGGTTCGACACTGTGACCTTGAGCAAGTCACTTAACCCCTTGTTGCTCCAGAGGCGTGCGACCTCTGACATATAAAGCAATTGTAAGTCGCTTTATCCCCGTCGAGGCCTGGACTCCACTGCGTCTGCTCTGTGTTCTGATGCCTTTCTATCAGAACCAGCACTTTGACCTCCAGTAGCTCGTCTGGTGGATCGGACCACACGGGTCAACCTTCGCTCCCCACGTGCATCAGTGAGCCTTGGCCGTCCGTGACCCTGTCGCCGGTTCACCTCTTTTTACTTCCTTTGACCGCTTCTGATAGGCACTGACCTCTGCAGACCGCTTTGGAGCCGTCCAGCCATCACAGCTTGGTTCCTTGTCAAAATTGCTCAAATCCTCACGCTGCCCATTTTTCCTGCTTCTAACACGTCAACTATGAGGACACAGTGTTCACCTGCTGCCTGATAGATCCCACCCACTGACAGGTTTCACGCTGACCCAGAGTTAATCACTTCACCTGTCAGTGGTCATAAAGTTATGAGTGCTGGTACCAGTTCAGCGAGAGGTTTAACACATTGTGAAAACATGTGAAACTGGTGGTTTAGGTTTAGGGAACAAAACCACTTGATCATGTTTAGGAGAAGATGGTGGTTTGGGTCTCAAACTTCAGTCTCCTGAGTGAAGAGTTTATTTGACTCATCCATCCACCTCACCACCTCCTTCCATGGACTTTCTCGCTCTTCATACTACGTCACCTGACTTCCTCTGCCACTACAGATAACAAAAACGTAGATATGAGTTGTAACGAGCTGCTGCATCATCCACCCATGCGGCCGTGTCTCTGGTGAGGACGTGCTGGTTCATAGCTTTTCTAAACGGCCACGGGGGCGATGTGGTTTTGTTTCATATCTACAGACAGTCTCTCCTTGAAGACATGAACAGGGCTTGAACTCGGCAGTTCACCTGAAAAGTGACAGAAACACTAATAATAAAAATTTAAAGAAAAGAGGGTTCTGGCCTTTTCGCTCACCTGGCGTGAAAGTTTCAAAATTGTTGGACACAGTCGGAACAAAACACCCCACATTTCCATAGACCTGTAGACCACTACTGACCTGCAGACCACTACTGACCTGCAGACCACTACTCGCGTTGGGGGAGGAGGTTTCCAATATTTGAACATGTGACAAGCACTTTCAGATGAAGGACAGTGGTCTCTGAAGAGTCTCTGAAGTGTCTCTGAAGTGTCTCTGAAGAGTCTCTGAAGAGTCTCTGAAGTGTCTCTGAAGTGTCTCTGAAGAGTCTCTGAAGTGTCTCTGAAGTGTCTCTGAAGTGAAGTTAAAAATGTGAAAGGGTTTGTTGACTCATACTGATCTATTTGGCCTAAATAAGTCTTTTCCTGTGTTATTATTCATATAGACTCATATGTCACACTTGGTCACAACCATTCACACTGCCCCCCCCCCCCCCCCCGAACATGTCAGAGAAAGCAGAAGTCTCATTCAGTTCAAGCAACCGTCGGTCTGTTACTTTAAATCATATGTGACATACACTCATTTTGAAACTAAACTTATTCATCACTCAGTTAGTGGAAAGACCTTTAACAGCTGCCTGTGTGTGTGTTGCGGGGAGGCGTGGCCTGTGGTCAGACTGACGACAGCAACATGCTGCTAACTGTCAAGAAAACACCTTCCATCCGTCTGCAGCTTCCGCAGCCCGATCACATGAACCTCGCCAGTGAACCAAATCAAACGTACCCCGAGGACCTGAGGAGAAGCTCGAAGCCCGGCCAGTCCTCTGGTATCCAACACGTGGTCTGAGGACCTGTGAGAGGACTGCGTAAGTCCACAGAGAGGGCGACACAAGAGGTAAGGTCTCCTTCAGGTTTATTTTAATTTAAACCTTTACAGACTGATGTTGAAATATACTCACGATGGAAGATCCTTCTTCACTCACAGCTTGACTGAAATAACAAGTAATTAAAATCAAATACAGGTCAAAGCTTGACAGTTTGAAGGAAGGACAGCTTGAACCTTTGAAGATTCAACCAGGAGAGTTTCATGCCAATAAAAGCTGAAGAGCTCCAACTGTCCTCCTCACGTTGTCTATGACAAACATGAATGAGAACGTTGCTTCCCGAAACAAGAGGCGCCTGAAAGCACTCAGATCAGAGCACTGTTCATTTTGTCAGTGAAAACTGTAATAAAAAGTATTAGCTGACTAAAACTAAATAAAATGCTTCCTTTGAGAACAAGATCTATGATGAAATATTTTACATTTTTGACAGTGTATAACAACTATGGACAAGCAGGGATAAGCAGTATTTATGATACATGTATTTAATATATAACTTCATCTTTTGTATCAAAATACTTTAGTGTTAAAATACTGTAAAAACGTCTATGGATGACGTCAATAAAACGCTGCCTCTGATTGGTGCCTGCTCAGTTTAAATTGCCCAGGCTTGTTGAGATCAGAACAGAAATTGATGTGTATGTTGCCAGATTTTCATCCATTTTTAGCACAGACTCCTTCAATTTAACAGTTTCTGTTAAGTTTTAGTGTTCGTTTCAGCAGCTTTGGCTAGTTTGTTAACCAGTTTACGTAATGTTCTAGCTAGCTATCTGACCCTCACAGTTAGCGTCAGCTTTGCTACTTTCAGCTTTGCTACTTTCAGCTTTGCTACTTTCAGTTTGCACAAAAAAGTGTTGATGACGTTTTTTCCGTATATATAAATTAGGGCTGACCCCAAATAGTCGAAGATTTGATGCGTCGATGGGCGGAGCCTAATTCGACTCAATCTCACAGTCAAAGCTTCGCAACGACACCGGTCGGTTCTTTGAAACGGGCGTTTGTTACTGTGGGCACGTCTGGTCTCTCTGACACGTCCACGATTTGTTTACGCGGTGAGAACCACATTTATAAATGAACACAGTACACATGTATCAGTGCATTCTACAGTACATACCTTAGCAGAAGAAAATACAAACAACGTCTAGCTTCATAAAGACGAAGTGGTAAAATACCTCGTTGGCCGCTTGTCGTGAAAAGAGGTTATTAAATCCTTTAAAGTCCCTTGAAAGTGGACTAAATACACTGTTGATCACATCCTATTCAGCTGCCTATTTTACCCATTAGCTCTTAAACATGCATTATATTTTTAACTTTACGTTAAATTAATTACTTATTTATTACATGAAATTATGAGAGAAATTATGAACTGCGCATCATGAACACACAAGTATTGCAACAACACTTACCCAAGGATCACGCCATTTTGGCAATATGGGGGAGCTCAACGTCTGATTTTACATAGAACTACCAGTTTTCTCCCAATAAGTTAATATACAGCCTGTTACAACGTTTAATACTGTAAATAATCATGTAAAAAGAAAAAAAAAACTTCCAATAAATGTTTTTAAAGTGCGTAAATAAACGACCCGTCATTGCGCATGTAGGCGTAGCGTGAATGTGTGCAGTGGCAAGAAGAACACTTGCTGAAGAGATGGAGCCACAGCTTCACCGGTGTTGTGCCGAGTTGTCGGCACCTCGCAGGACTTATTATAATTCATCACCGTTGATGAACTTGTTTTTAAACAGCCGCTACTTGAAATAGCCCTGCGAGGAACAGCGACATGCAGGCAGCTGTGCAGCACGGCAAAAACTCTGCACAAGACCGGTGAATGGCAGAAGCGAGAGCGGGAGAAAGAGAGAGAAAATGGTCAACAATAAGCCTCAGTTTAGCTTCACCTCGCAATCACCGCGCAGGAAAACACACGATTCGACAGCCGACTATAGGCAGAACTTGGCGATTCTGATTCGACTATGTAAATCCTTAGTCGGGGACAACACTAATATATACAGGGTATATACAGGAATCTTGAAATAAAATTCAAAACCTTTTTAAGACCTTTTCAAGACTTTTTCAACATATTTGAGCACTTTGAGCAAACCAATTAAATCAGCCACACACCTTTAAAATTTATTTGTATCGTACATTTCAACAACAAGGTAATTCAAAGTGCTTTACATGAAACATAAAAGCAACAGGGAAATATAAAAAGGTTTAAAAGTTAAATAGAAAATAAAAACAGGCAGGCCTCCCACCTTTGGTTATTTTACTCCTTTGATTCCCCATCTCCCTCTCTATCCCCCCCTTTAGGGACTCTAACCCCAAGGGGACTAAACCTTCTTTAGGTAGTACAAGGGACATTTTTGAGTTTTTAAAAGGAATTTAAATATATTTATTGCCTATATGTCATCAGGTTTTAACGCCACCTAAAAACTGAGGCATTAACCAACTTTCCCAGTTGCCTATAACAGCCTGTATGAGCCAACGGTTTTCTATGTGAAGGACTGGTCAGATTTCCTGTGAAACACAGACGTGTACGTTCACCCACACTTTTAGCAAACAGGATTTTCATGTTGAAAAACATATCTTCAAAATGTAATACCTTGTTAAATGGTGATTAATACTTTAATACTTTTTAAAAGCCTTAATTTTCGCAAAATTGATTTATCACCTTTTAAGACTTTTTAAGACCCTGCGGAGACCCTGATATATAAATATATACTGTTATGGCAAACGAGTGAGAACGCTGAAATGTTATGTTTAAATATGCAGATTAGCTTGTTTGGTTAATTTAGAAGAAATCTACAGATGCAAACAGACAAGGGTCTGAGAGTAGACTTGAAACAAACATTTAAATGTGTATTTTGGAAGTTTTCTTTCTATTAAATTAAAATACAAGAAAGCCAACTAGTCCAAAATCTTAAAATTGACTACTACGTAAAAAAGTGTCCTGCTTTAAACAATGACTTCATAATGTTGATCGTAGGCTCCTCACGTAAAAACTATCCTTAACTATGCTGATAGATCTTTACATGACACAGCCAGTCCTCCCTCACATGTGGATTCATCAGTCATTGTGTGTGTGAATCCTAAAGACGACCACAGTCTCTGCGTTAACTGCATGATTATCTCGCAGAAATCTGCCGAGTATGAAACAATTGCGTGACTGGGAATTAAAATAAATTGGTAAAGAAGTCAGAGTTGTGTTAATATACTTGTTATTTGAGTGTTTTGTTTTAAACATTTTTAAAATTAAATGATTATGAGAAGTATCCTTTTTTCACTTAAGTCCCTCCCCCAAAATATGTCTGTGCGCCCCTGATGCCACGAGACGCCGTCACCAACACGTTCTCACTCCCGACTCGTCACATATTGACGCTTGGTCAAGGACCTTTGGCGTCGCCTTTTAACGACCTGGGTAGACCTTTTGCGTCATTTATTGACGTTTAGGGCTCCGCGGTCAAGTTAGCAACCACAAATATACAACTTCTGGTAAAGTTAAGACTTTCAAAATAAAACGCTAGTGTTTCGAAACATCGCCATTTTGAAACAGCGCGTTATTAAAGTACTTGGTTGGGTTTAGGCAACAAAACTACTTGGTTAAGGTTAAGAAAAGATCATGGTTTGGGTTAAAATAACTATGTCAGTTAACTAACTAACGTCACCTACGTCAATTTAGGTAACTTGCAACTATGGCTCTTGACCACGTGTCCATATGTGACGACTTGTGAGTGAGAACGGGTTGGTGTAACTCGTTAAATGTACACACCTGTGCATTAATGTCATTAATGATAGACAGACGTTTTTGCAAAGTGATTTCATGGCAGTTTGGAAAAGTATATTTAAATCATAAAAATACAGTTTATTTTGAAAAATAACGTGGTGGCTGTATTTTATAGTTTATTTAGACTTAAAATAATTAATTTAAAATACATTTAGATTTAGATATTTACGAAAAAATAAATATATTCTTTTATGGAAAGATTGATATTGACTATAAAAGAAAAGCCTATTTGAACCTCTTTATCTTATTTAAAAAAAACATTCACAAATACAACATTACAAAAGAAATCAAACATTATATTGAAACATTATATAGTCTGAAGAATTTAAAACGTAGAATGCATAAAGACTTAATGATTGTTCTTTGTTGCTTGTAACTTGATCCCCCCGTGTATCTCGTTGTGTCATCTTCTATTATTCTGTTGTGTAATGTAGGCTATTTACTTTTGGATTAATACGATTCAATAAAATAAACAGTGGTAATGTCGATCAGACAAGAGCATTTCTTAATCAAACACAGTACAGCCTAACTGTGGGCTGAGTTGATAACCTGTGAATGGTGATATGAAATGTTAGAGTGGTTTCCGAATTTAAAAATCCTTCATGTTAACAGGGGACTCATATTGAAAGAAAGGTCCCCCCTCGTGCAGCAGTACACCTTCAACAAGCACTGGAGGGTTTAACAACCCACTCCCACTGCGCCCTCGCTGGTTTGGGATGGCGCTCATGCGGACTCTCCGCATGAACGGAGTGGAAGTAGGTAGGGAGAGGGAGGAGCAAGCATTTTCGGAAAGGCCCAGAGATACCTTCATTTCCATAGAAAGCTGAAGTCCTGATGTCACTTCCTGTTAAGTAGCTGTTCCCCCACCGCCTGTGAGTCAGTGCAATCTGTTACTCAAGGTTTTTTTCATCTGTCTGTCTGAAAATGGAAAATGGTTTCTGGTTTATTGTTCTTACCTGTACAAACTGTTTTATATCCAAGTCAAACCTTCATATTTTAATGTTTATTCAATGGCCGAAGTCTCTTCTTCCTCTGAGCCATTGAGCTCCATTGTTGTCCAGAAACCATTAAACCCATCAGTGAGCCTCCCTGCTGCACTGGGTCACATGTTATTTAATTTATTCTGACTCAGTCCCTCAAACGCCGTCCTGCTGCCCCAAATACTCCAATTATCTGCCGCTGAATACGTTTCCCCAGCATATCCAACCTCACTCCCACAGATCAAACAGTATGAAAATTTCATTTCACGATAATATAGAGACCGAAATCATCACGGAGTTGTTGAAATGTGGTGGGGTGGCGATGGCGGAGAGGATAAGACACATGCCCTTGATGTGAGAGACCCGCGTTTGACTCCTCACTGTGACACATCCAACAACAAGTGTAAAAAATACTTATATATGGGGGGGTGATGGTGCAGTGGATAAGACACATACCTTTGATGTGAGAAACCCGGGTTCGAATCCAAACATCAATGTGTCCCTGAGCAAGACACTTAACTCCTCCAGAGGCGATGAATAAATGAATAAATGTAAAATGTGCTGAAACCGTTTCATCGAAAACCACAAATAAAATGAAACATAACATTAATATAATAACAGCCAATACCTTATGGAAACATATGGAAACCATTTTAAATGTGCATTAACATTAAAGCAGATATAAAATATGTAATTATATAACGTAAACTTTATTTGTTTAGCACACAGTACAAAGTGCTTTCACAGAAAGAAAAAACATTCAAATTATAGCAGTTAAAAACAACAACATTAAAATATGACACAACCTGCACAAATAAAAATTAAATTAAATTTATAAAAGGGCTAGCATATCAGATTAACTGGGAGTTTGCATGTTCTCCCCGTGTGGGTTCAAACCAGGTGCTCCGGCTTCCTCTCACCATCCAAAGACATGCAGGCAGATGGGTTCATGGTAAATTGCCCTTAGGTGTGAACGTGAGTATGAGTGGTTGTTCTTTTCTGTGGGCCCTATGTTGGACCGCCGACCTGTCCAGGGTGCACCCCGCCTCTCGCCTGATGTCAGCTGGGATTGGCTCCAGCAACCCTGCATGGATAGGCGGGTAAAGACAACGGATGGACGGGCTGATCATTTCCTAAACCTAACCAAGTAGTTCTGTTGCCTAAATCTAACCAAATTGCGATGTTTAAGTCTAACTAGACGTTGCATATTGTTTCTTGTAAATGTTTTTCTGGACCAGTGGAACTTTATATCGTCTGGCTGATGGCAGTAACTGGAAACAGTGATGGTGAGAGTGGCATAAACAAAAAAACTGAGTATCTTATATGTCAGGAGGGGGATCAGACTGGCACCACAGACATAAATAAATTAAGAGTCAAACTGTCACAATATTTATTCTTGCAAATGCGACCGCAGAGCCCTTCACGTGAAAAAAACCCCCAACTATCTTAACCAAGCGTCCATGTGTGACGTGTTGTGTGTGAAAGCGTGTTGAACAGATCCTGTTCGCTTGATAAAAACCACAGCGAGGAGCTGATTTAGGAACTGAGCCCCATTTTTTTCCTCAATTGAAACTATGATCTGTGATGTGCTTTTAAAGATTTAAATCTTCAGGAGGAACTAACGGGCTCAGGTCTGACAGCCATAGACAGGAAGTCAGACAGTGAGAGAGAGACTGCATGTTGCTGATCCATGACATCCTCCCACGCTCTTCGAACGTCTACACTTTACGTTGTCTAAATCCTGCCTACACCGTTCATCCCTTCCCGTCCATTCACACACCTTTCTGCTTAACTGGCCCTCAGTCTGTCAAGTTGTCACCTTTAACCCGCGGCGATCTGCCAGCTGGCAAGAAATGTTTGATTGAGGTTTACTCCTGAAACACAGGCCACAAGTTCCAGCATCACCGTGATTCTTGCGTCGGTGATCTGATAGAGCAGAGGATCATTTTACCTGTTTAAACATTTGCATATCGTCGTGAGTGGAAAGTGTGTGAATGATGTTTGAGGAAAGTCACTGCTTTGTGTCAGGGTTCAACGAGTGAAAGTTTCCTGATTCACGACTTCCTGCTGCAGGCAGGTTTGCTTTTGACCACAGAGTTTGCACAGTAGCTCAGCTCACCTACGTCTGTCTGTCACATCCTGCTTTTCAACAATGAGGTTGCAGGAGCTCCTGCACATCCAACAAGACGAATCCAGCGCACTTCAGCTCAGCGTGGGTCAGTGTTTTCTGTTTGTTGTTTGTCGTTTTTATTCCACATGGTTTGAATCGTGTTTTATCTGCTGTGGTTCAGTGAAACATACATACATAACGTATGGTAGTAACAACGGGCCCTTGGGCTACACCGTTACGAGGCACACATGCACACACTGCGTTTGTGTCCAGAAGGGAACCCTATATAGGCAAATTTATGTACCACGTTTACTCGTTTTGCCTCGGTTTAACATGCAGTAAATATTTAATTTAAAGCTCCTTAAATTGATTTCTTTCTAACATTTAGCTGACACTTTTACCCAAAGCGACTTACAGTTGCTATATGTGTCAGAGGTCGTAACAGTAACAGTAAGCGTCGCACACAGTTTAATACCCACAAGCACATCCACACAATTAAACAGGTAGGCCTGTCCTCAGTAATCCAAAACAATCTTATCTGGGAGCTGTGCGACCCTCTGCTCCTGTTCATTCCTCTCCGGTCTCTTCTTGAAACAATGTTTGAATGGCAGGACTTCTAGCTTGCACGTGTGCTCTGCTAGTCCACTTGTCAGATTTTGCATTTCACCTGGTTTCTGTAGTCTTGTCTTCTTGTCACACGATCAAATAGAAACTTAAGAATGGGCATTCATTTACATATTACCCAGCAATCATCACTGCACATGTGGGCTATATGACACGAATAGCAAAGAAAATAAGAAAATATTCATTCTGTTGAATCTGTGGAAACAATTTTGTGACATTTCACTGTTTACTTTACTGCAGTCAGTAGTTTTACCCACAGAAGACTTTGGTGTCAGACACCACGGCAAAGAGGGAAATGCACATAAGAGTGTATATATAGCTCTTGATCGCCGGCGTCTACATAGTTTGAAGAGAAAAACAGTTGTGAATTGGGAGTGTACAGCTGACTGAGGGGGCTGTGCGTTTTTACCATGTAACTGACAAAAACCAACCCGAAACTTGGCGGGGCCGCAGCCGTCACGGGCCCCAGTGCAGCTGCACTGTCTGTACCTTCGCCCCTGACTCAAGTGCAGGACGTTAAAGCTGGATCAGGTGATGTATTTCAGAAGCATTTCTTGTTGCCTGCCTGCTGACCTACCTTTCTACCTGCCTGCACTCACTGCTCATGAACATGTGTTTTGGGGAAGTAGCTTTGGAGGAGGCCTGAAGGGAGAATCTAGCTGTGTGTTGTTGGTTTCTCCAGTGCTGCCTGTCGCAGCTTTAAGTACAATTCTGAGATACTAGTAGTAACGTAAATGCCACTTTTACACTGCGTTTCTGAGGGAAATATTGTGCTTCCTGCTCCACTACGAGAATCTGACAGCTGTGGTTACCAGTTACTTTTTAGATTAGCAAGAAGCGAGAAGTCCACCAGCACTGTTTTATTATTTTTTAAAAGTGATCCCTGTTTCACTTTGTTAAACTATAAGGTTTCTTTATGCAATCATATCTCATGTGCACAGCAGAACCCACATGTCAGCCAGTCTCTCAGGTCTGTCTGACTTCCTGTCTGTGGTTCTCAGATCTAAGCACGTTAGTTCCTCCTAAAGGTGTAAATCTTTAAAAACACCTCTACATTTAATAAAAAGTGCTCAGTTCCTGTTCACAGCTGCTCACTGTTGTTTTTATCACATTCTCACTCCCAACTGGTCACATATAGACTCATGGTTATAGTGGCTTGGCATCACTTGTTAGCGCCCTGGGTACCCTTTAGTGTCATTTTGTGACGTTTAGGGTTTCGCGGTCAAGTTAGCAATAATAAATATGTAACGTCTGGTTAGACTTTCAAAATGAATGTACTTGTTAAAGTGACTATATGTAAGTTTTTGATTTTAATAAATCAAATTCTCATTTCTGGACCACCTGCTGGCTCGGGTCTGTCAGCTGGACTCCAGTGATCCCGGAGCAGATTTTAACAATGCTGCTGTTCCTTTCCTGCACAGACGATCCATAAAACAAGCAGATAAAAGAAAATGTTAAAAGACTTTCAGTAGCTATTGACTTTGTTTTTATCAGTCAAACATGGTTCCTTAAGTACTTAAGTATGAGTATGTCTCTTCATGAACGATGAACTTCTAGGTTACAACTGGACAACAACAATGAGAGTTTTCAAACAGCCCATGCTCTGATGAAGATAGTGGAACTGACAATCATCTGTCTGCAGCAGGAATTAAATTTCTGCAAGTTGATTTGCATAAAATGAACTGAAAACAGAGGCTGGTGGAAGGAACCGGTCTAAAAAGGAACAGGAATCAGGATATCACAATCAGAATAAGAAATACTTTATTGATCCCCGAGGGGAAATTCTTTTTCACATTTGTCAAGGCATAAGCAATAGAAATAGCAATAAAAGGTCGATAGATAAAGAGAATATAAATATCAGTATAAATATAAAGGAGTGTGGGTATGTACAATATTTACATTATTAAGAATTATTATGGTGAACCAAAAAGGACCAATGGATGAACATCAGCAGAGAACACGAAAATAGATAATATGTGTCCGTGTGTCAGACACTTAGAGGGAGGAGTTATAAAGCTTGATGGCCACAGGCGGGAAGGACTTCCTGCGCTCTGTGGTGCATTTTGGGGGAATGGGTCTTGCACTGAAAGTGCTCCTGTGTTTGATTAGCACGTCATGGAGCGGGTGGGAGACACTGTCCATGATGACATGTAGTTTGGACAGCATCCTCCTCTCTGACACCACCGACAGAGAGTCCAGCTCCGCCCCCACAACCTCACTGGTCTTGGATCAGTTTGTTGAGTCTGTTAAAGTATTTGCAGTAAATGTCAATATATTAAATTAAGAAGCTCCGTCCGGAAAAGCGGTCACTCCGACAGTGTTACTGTTTCCCAGACGTTCCTTGATCTTAAATGTGGTTTCAAATCCATCGAGTATTTCTCTATAACACTGAATGTTATTAAAAACCATCATTAGACATTAGTGATTAAGAGTTTCCCAGCGAGCTCAGCAGCAGACTGCGGTGTGATCGACAGATCTGAAAGATCTGCAAACATCCGTCACTGGTTGGTGCACGCCTGACCACTTAACACCAGCGAGAAGAGCTCAGACAAAAATATGAATGCAGAAATAAATATCTCAGGTGAACTGACCAAAAGTGTTTTATTGACTAACAGGAAACATTTTGTGTTCTTCTAGGAACCCGAGGCCGAATTAGATTTTCAGTGTGGGTTTCCTTCCCACAGGCCTCTGCTCTGAACCAGACTGTGACATCTGAACCACAATCTGAGCAGCTGCTGAAGATTCAGACATCCTCCAGTCGCTCCACAGTAAGCACAACATCGCACCTGCAGCTCCCTGTGTTTGCTTTTCTTTAAGCGCAGCGTCGAGGATTTTTCCTTTCTTGTGTGTCAGCTCCAGGTGAGCACCGAAGCTCTCGATGATGCCTCCTTCCTCCAACTTCAGCGGTGGAGGATCTGGTGAGGAGAAGCAGTGCATCGTCAACGACCAGATGGGACCTTTCGTTGTCCTCTACATCCTCATCTTCGTCATCAGTCTGCCTGGAAACCTGCTGTCCGTGTGGGCCTTCATCCGCAGCCCCCGAGCCACGGTAGGACTGGGACTGGATGTTCGGATAAATTCAGATGAGACAGCCTGACCTAAAGTGAGATGAGAGAAGGTGAAGTGAGGTGTAAGCGGGATGTTAGTTGCGGTTTTTAAAGGTGTGTCCGTTTGTGGTTCTGCAGCAGCAGAACGCCAGCGTCTACCTGGTCAACCTGCTGGTGGCCGACCTGCTGCTGCTGCTCGCGCTGCCCTTTAAGATCCTTTATGACCTCGGGTCGGCGTCGTGGAGCCTTATGGTGTTCCACTGCCAGGCCAGCGCCGTCACCATCTACATCAGCCTCTACGCATCCATCGCCTTCCTCGCCTTCATCATAATTGACCGCTACATGCAGGTAAGGCTACGCAGGAACACAGCTTCACCGCGGAGGTATGAACTTTAACCCACGATGTGAGTCAGTGTCGATTTGTCTCTTCTGCTGCAGGACTGCCACTCTCTGCGCTCTCTGCGGCTGCAGGAGGTCGGCTTCTCCCGGCTGCTGACGCTGGTCGTCTGGCTGCTGCTGCTGCTCATCATGGTGCCCAACATGGTTCTGCCCACTCAGGAAGTAAAGGTACTGTAATACATCTGCTGCTATTACTAAGGCTGCTACTGCTTCTTGACTCAAGACCTGACCTAGAACAAGAGGCAGGTCAGGTCCAAATCATATCCAGTCTCATCAGGTCTGGTAGGGTCCTGTTGCATTGCTGCAGGTTTAGGTCTGTCTATCAATATGTATAAAACCTGGGGGGGGGGGTCCTCTCTAGACCGCTGCTGCTCCTGCAACAACAGTTACTTCTAATTCTTCTACAACTGCTTCAACTTGAAACTTGGAACAGCTTCGACTGCTCCTCATCATGGCGTCCGTTTGTCTCAGCTGATGTTTGTAATGAAGTGACCGAGATTAAAAGTTTGTTTGTTCGCCTCTGCAGGAGCAGCGGTACCTCAGCTGTTCATCTCTGAAGACGGACATCGGCCTCCACTGGCACGCCCTGACCATCTTCCTCTGCACGGCTCTGTTCCTCAACGCCTCCATCGCCGTGCTCGTCTCCTGCGGTCTGGCTCTCAAAAGACTCCTGGGCAGTCGCAAGGATCCCAAACTCTGGGTCGACGCCAGGCAGGCAGCGGGGAATGTGACGGCCGTGGCGTTGGCCTACATTGTCAGCTTCGTGCCCTACCACGTCGTCCGGACGCCGTACACGTTGGCCCAGACCAAAGTCATCACAGACTGCCAGACCAGGAGGCAGCTGTTTCTGGGGAAGGAGTGGACGCTGCTGCTGAGCGTGCTGCACCTCTGCTTCGACCCCCTGCTCTTCTTCTACCTCTACGCGCCGTTCAGACAGACGATCTGCAGGATGTTCCCCTGCTGCAGAAACCAGTCAGTCGGCGAGGCAGAGGAACAGGCTGCGGAGGAAATGATGCAACCTACAACTTCTGTGCAGCCGGAGGATGCTTTCTAGACACAGAGATGCTGTTTGTAAAGCAGGGATTCACACACATTCATGCCAAAGATCACCTCAATAAACAAAGACCGGAAGCAGAGAAACTACAAACACACCTTTCAACAGCTCCAAAGGAGGACAAATTCACTGTTTATTCATTATGTAACTGCATCATCCTTCTTTTCAGTCTGATTGTTTTGGTGTTCGTTTCTGAGAATGATACAGTAATAACTGCTTATAGTGCACAGTACCAATAGGCTACAGTTAAGAATAAAAGAATCATTCACAAACTCGACCAGAAGACGACTGAAGACATTTGCATAGTAGCAGTGGTGCATGTATCACACACTGCAAAAACTAAAATCTAAATAAGATTAATTATCTTAATTGAAGGCAAAACATACTTGTTTTTTGTCTGACAAGATATTTCTTCTTACCAGGCGGCTTTTATGTTGGAGAATTTCACTTGGTTTAAGTTTTTTTGGCTTTAAGTAGCAAGTGAAATATTCTTGTTCTGTTGGCAGATAATTTTGCTTATTTTAAGTAATATTTCCCACATTTTAATGTTTTTTCGCTTGTTTTTGAGAGCTCACTTTTTGCAGTGTAGGCCTACATGCTTCTTATTTAATGCTCGGCCAAATAACGAGTGCCAGACCAGAGTATTATTCAGGTGGTCTGGCCCAGGGCCCCGAGGCAGGTGCTGTCTGTGGTGCTCGTTATCTATGTGTACTCAACCGCACTAAAAACAATCAGGTTACTGCAGCGGACTGTTCATTCACAGTTACATCCAGGCAAGCAAAACAAACAATATAACCACATCAGAAATCGCACACAGTTAAGTTCAGAGAGAGGAGGAGGAGACATTTCACTCCCCCTCTCTGAAAAGGAAGTGGTCAATAACCAAGTTATAGAAAGTCCTACTGGCTTTTAGTTCCTCCGCAACAACAGAGTCAGTCGAAGTTTGTGCTACCAGCTAGCCTCTCAGTACGGATCTAGTTTTCCTCGTTGAATGTCCGAACCCCCTTTTTCCTCTCCACACACAGCTCCAGTTTTGGCGTTGGTCTTCCACCAGATTTGATCTTAAATTGCTGCTGTAGTGGTAGTTTAGTTAAACTATGAACTCCAAATCTCCACCCTCCATAACTGCACCAGCTGCTAACAGCTCCCGTTATTTCGTCCGAATGACGCGTGCTGTGATTTGCTTCACACACATCCAACGCGCTGCATTCAGAGGGGCGCTGTTTCACTTACTGTAAGATATTAAGAAATGGGGAAGAGATGACCACAACAGCACGTAAGATTTATCAAAACTATAAACATTGGGTTTTTATTAAAATGATAAACGCAGAGGAAGCCTGGCTTCCCTTGGCCTCTGGGAGAAAACTCCACTGATTGGTTGACAGGTCTGCTAATACGGTGGCTAATCAGCTCATCCCAGGGCGTCAGATACAAGCGTCACCGTTCAGCGTCCGTCTGAAACGCCCTTTGAAGACGCGGTTCAAATAAGTATGTTACATGACATCAGGCTCGTATGTAACGTTAATCTTTAAAAAACTCAACATATGAACAAAAGTAATGGGACATCCATGTCCTACTACTTTTGGTGGGGGCTGTTTTGTGGTGTAGTCTTCGTTAAGGGAAATCTTAACGCTACAGCAGTTTTCCTGTTTCTATATGACAACGTGCACAAAGCCAGCTCCATAAAGAAATGGTTTTCCCAGTTTGGCCCACTCAGAGCCCTGACCTTAACCCTATCCAACGCCTTTGGGATGAACTAGAACGGAGACCTCCAACATCTTGTAAGCAAACTTTCCAGAAGAGTGGAAGCTGTTAGAGCTGCAAAGGGGAACCCACTCCGTATTAATGCCTGTGGATTCAGAATGAGATGTCATAAAAGTAATGTGTATGTGTCCCAGTAGTTTTGTCCATATAGTAATATATAATTAATACACATATATAGTGGACTCCTGTACGCAGGATAAGCGGTTGGCGATGGATGGATGGATGTAGTGTACTGTATTTTGAGTTCTGATTGGTTCAGAAACAGTTAGGTTTGTTTATAAATGTGTGACTCAAACTCCTCTTACAAACTGTGAGAGAAATAATAAATGAAGAGTAAATGAAGTTTAGCGTATCATTCTGTGTTTGGACCAGCAGATGGCAGCAGCGATCAGCTTTCACAGAGTTCTCCATCAGAAACTTTGATGCTTCCTTTCTGCCATAGGTGTCATTTACAGCGGGGACGCTGGGGACGCTGGGGACGCTGGGGACGCTGGGGACGCTGGGGACGCTGGGGACGCTGGGGACGCTGGGGACACGTCCCCACCACTTTTTGAAATGGCTGATTTTGTCCCCATAACTTACTAATTTTTGAAAGCATTTGTTAAAATCTTTCTGACAAACAGCTTGCAATAAGAAATGTTAAATAACAAATGAAATTGCATTGAGAAAGGTTTATTTGCACAATAAGAAAGCATGTAATGTAATTTAAATCTAGAGGAAACAAATGTGCTTTGTCCAGGAAAGTAATTTAAGCAACAAAAAAAGCTACTTATTACTGCATTATATTCCAGTATATTTTATTTATATTTTGAGTTGTCACCTGCCACCTGAATTTCGTGTTTTCCTTCCTTCATAAATTGGTGAAGACAATGCAGTAAATTAAGAGTTTAATGCTAAAAATCTTCTGGGGGAGAAACCCAGACCCCCAACTCACATATTTTGGCATCAAATATTACTTCAAAATACTGTTAAAATATCTTCTTGTCTTGTTCTCGTGACCAAAGACTTTCCTCACACTCCTGACCTCAGACATTTTGTCCCACCACTTTTCAACACAAAGTGACGCCATTGCTTTCTACAACAAAAGTACAACATGTGTATAAATCATAATCATCAATCTTTTATTTCAGTATTTCTAAATCTTTTATACAACTTTATATCCATTGTTGTATTATCTGTTGTAACGCACCTTGTCGCCAAAACAAATTCCTTGCAAGTGTAAAAACTACTTGCAATAAATGTGTTTCTGATTGATTCTGATCAGACGGCTTTTGATTGATTATAACAAGACAAATAATGTTGGTATTAGAATCCAATGCACACATATGGAAGCTTCTTCTTATAAATACATACCAACTTATCATTTTACAATGAGAAATGTTTCTTGATTTAACAACATATAGATTTTGTGTAAACATGAAAATATGTAATGAGAATCTGTTATAACAAGACACTGAGTAGCAGCTTTATCCTCAGAGCAAGGTTATAAACCGGTCACATGATCATGTTCGGATGTGATTTAGTTCAGTAATTTAATCACAAAATAAATGGGTGTTATTAAATTCAGGTTACTTATTGTGTTGGGATTTACATGTGAATATTTTCTGTTAAAAGCTCGGTTATATGTTGAATAATATTGATTTTGTTTCTTTGCATGTTTTTCATGTGCACAAAATCTTCCTTTGTCGTTTCCAGCCACAGGTGTTTAGTAATTCGATGCTGTCCAAAGGCTTCTGATTGGTCCTTCTGTTTTAGTTTTGCAGCGCTGCTCAAGCTGTCTTTTGACAGTTAAAAGCAATCGGTAGAAATTTAGAAAAGTAATCAAAAAGTAGTTAAATTATAAATTACTCTGATTTCTCTTTTGATGGAGCTAGGCTAACAGTTCCCTCTGCCTCCAGTCTTTGTGCTAAGCTACGCTAAACACATTCTCTGGTCACACGGGGAAGATGGTTAACAAGACAAGTTCACAAATTATCAGACTGCTCCTTTAACCAGTCGTTCATTCGCGGTCAGCTGTGGACTCCATGATCTAATGGAGTGAATACTCAGCCAACGCCTGACCTTCTGCCTGTGAGATTACACGTATAACATTATCCACAGCAGCTTATAATAACGGTTAATTATGTCTCACAGCGGTCGAATGCTAATAACAGTCAGACTGTAAAAAATAAACTCAACTTTTGTCTGTGGAATCTATTCTGCATTTTTGGTCGGAGACGTATAGTGTAGAAATGTAACTGGATCAGATAATCAGATCATGGTATTTATAACTGGCTTATTGGATTATGCTGAAATCCCCCTCACAGACCACAGAAAATAAACAGGATGCAGAAAAAATGTGCAACACGTGGAGAAACATGAAGTGAGCTGCTGTCAGGAGGAGGAGACAACCTCACAGCATGTCATGAAATTAAGTCTGACATATAGATGATGCATCTACGTTTCATAAACAAACTGGCAGACATACATCCCCTTCCAAAGCGGTTAAAAATGAGCTGGACGTGGGACAAGATCACAAGTAGGCCGAGGCTCACAGCTGCGTTAAACTGTCGACGACACTCAGCTGACAGCTTGGATGTGTGTGTGGAGTCACTGAAAGGTCTATTTTCTTATATTTTGATAAAATAAAACTTTAGTAAGTGCTGAAAGACTGAATATTTGACTCTGTGATCAAAGATTTTTAAAGTTAGGGAACCCACATCTGGGTTTAAACTGACGTCCGCTTGCACAGCCAGAAAACCTGTGCAGCAGCTTCTTAGGACGCATTTTCAGTTTATTTGTTAGGACACAACTTCTAGTGACAGAAGAAGTCAGGTGATGTGGTAAAAAGAGCGACAAGTTCAGAAAAGGAGGCGGTGGGATGGAAGTAAATTTCTTTTTTGTAGAGGACTTATGTCATGTGACTTATTTTAACCCAATCCACGATCTACCGGACCGCCACTACATTACGCAGGTCACATCGCGTTTAACATGTGGAAAACATCCACACAGGTCTAAGCAACAAAACCACTTGGTCAGGTTTTGTCCCTGGACTGTTAGTTGCCAACACTCATGTCATTTTGGGAAACGTTTATATGTCTTTGTACTTTCAAACGGCTCTACATGTCCTTGTGGGACACTTGGCAATCAACCTATTTTGTTGTTTAGGTATGAGGACGTGTTTGTGGGCAGCTTCTAACCAGAAAGGATTTAGAGAATGCACCCAGGATTTCTGCTCCACTCCTCCCAGCCAGAATATTTAAAGTCAAGGCTAGATGGAGGGAGAACAGTTGTTATTACCACCACCCCGGACAACACGAGGGAAACTAGAGGAATAATCCTGAGACATGAGATGAAAAACTGCCCGAACACAGGTTCAAGAACAAGACACTAGTGAGACTGAAACTTAAATGCCTGAGTGGATGGAGATAACGAGACACATGTGAAACACAGGTGCAAACAATCAACCCAGAAAGGACAGGAAGTAAAACAAGACCAGGACAGCAGTGGCACAATATCTACAACGTAAAACAAGAAATACTGACACAACACAAAACACCAACACCCCTGAACCGTGACACCACCTTAGCGACTGTCAGTCAGTGTTCAGCTTTCCAAGCTTGGTTCTGCAGCCGCTGCCACATTAGGGAAGGTCAGCGAATGAAACACACCTCAGGGTCTTGGCTGTTTTGTCACTGCTGAGGCCACAGGACACGGCTTAACTGAACTTTCAATTTCCAAGAAGAATCGTACAAGCTAGTTTTGAGCATGACGAGTGAAATTGTGGGCAAGATCTGTAGCAATTAATCATAGAAAGGGAATATTTTTTATATATATGGAATATATCTGTGTTCATGACCAACCAACTAAAAAAATCCCTTCTGCTGTAATAATGTTTTATGGTAATTTATGCATTTTTTCACCTTCAGCCAAACGCAGATCACGGCAGAGAGTTCACAGTTTATTTAACAAAGAGAATAGTGCAGGGAGGTTGGGAACTTCAGGGGTAACTTCAGGAGGAAGTTCCCGGTTAACCCGCACTGCGACAGGTGGACAGGTGTTACCCGAGGTCTGTTGCCATGGCAATTTACTCTGCATCTCTAAACTGCTCCGAGCAGGTTTTGTTCGTGGTTAACTCGAGGTTACCCTGCACGTGGACTACAAACCACACCTGTACTCAGTGTTACTGAGGAGACGTTGGATATTAATCCAAACCACTTCATAAAATATGTTTAGATTTCATCCTGATTTGTTCCACTGAGGATGCACTGAAGTTATTCTGAACACAACAGCGTCACGTTCAGACAGCGAGCCCTGCAGCCGAGCTGGGATTTTAGAGAGTAAATCTTAATTAACGGGACAGTTTCTTAGATGCAGCCCATCTGCAGTCTATAATTGAATTATCCTAAGTGTTTTCACATATTTA
Source organism: Micropterus salmoides (assembly GCF_014851395.1). Taxonomy (NCBI): domain Eukaryota; kingdom Metazoa; phylum Chordata; class Actinopteri; order Centrarchiformes; family Centrarchidae; genus Micropterus; species Micropterus salmoides. The sequence goes on from NW_024042261.1 coordinate 39,942,146, forward strand.
GATTGACTGTTTTACGTGTCCAAAAAATATGGAGCCAGGGTGAGGGTTAATAAACCGAGAAAAATAAATCCTAGATTAAAGTGTGAAATTTACAAGAAGAAAAATCGGAAATTCCCTGAAATTAATGTCACGCCCGATCCAAGGCAAAGTCTCTGAGGTGCATGATAGTGATTGTGGGCTAAACTATACTATTTCCTCACTGCTGAATCCGATTGCAAAGTTTAATATAACTTTCCAGTGCATGCATAATACACGGCAGACTGTGTGATGATGCAGCCTTGCAAAGTGAAGATTCTCTCATAAATGTCATTAATCTTGGAAATTAAATTCTGTCTCGGATTATTCCCCCTCTCCGCTGGCTCCTTTCTTTCTATTACAGTAGGCCTTATGTGCAGTTGTACTTTTACATCTTAATCATATTACACATCAAAGAAGAGCCTGTAAAATAAAGAATAGAGATTTAACTACAATAAGAACCCTGTGAAGATAATCAGGCTACAAATTTACTCCATGCGATTCCAACAAGCCTCCTTGGCTTTGTTGGCCGCCACGATTATTAGATTTGCCGTTAACTGACACTGCCAACGTGCGTTCCTCTGGAGAAATACGGAGCATGTGCCGTTGCGAAACAAATGCGAAGACGCACCAACTCCAATTAAGTTAACATCGGGTTAACTCACCAACATCTTCTCCTCTGTCGTAGTACCGTTAACTCCAGCGTAGGCGGTCAGAGTTTGTTACCCTGAGGTAACTCTGAGGTGTTTGAACTCCCATCGTAATGCAGTCACGAGCTCCCAGCACGCAATCCAAACATAAAGACACTCACACACATACACGTTCACAGCCGGGGATTTGTGACAGGATGTTATGAATTTAATGCTTTTCTACAATTGGATGAATATAATCAACAGAAAGAAATGTTTGATTTTGTGGTTACTCAGACTTATTTTTACACTCACAGCAGTGAGGTCCCTTCACGCCAACGAAACACGAGGGATACATCCACAGGGCACAATAATGGACGAGGAAGGCGTGTTCTTCTCCTTGGATGAAACTAGACTAGCAGTTTCCCACCTATCTTTGTTCTGGAAACACACACAGGTGAAACCGATCTGAATCATCTGACTCTGGAGACACAACAAAACAATCATCACACACTTCCTTTAACTAATTCCCCACCCTCCTCTTTTGCAGCTGGTTGGTGAAGCAGCTTTAACATAAATCTTGCGTTGAACTCTTCAGCCCGAGGATCCTCTGCGCTGTGGTTGATCCATGTTTTCCTGACGGTTTCTTGGTGTGTTTTTCGGTGTCTCCGGCCCAGCTGGCTGCCTGCGACCCGGCTTCGGTCTCCCTGGACCTGTTCAAGAGGAAACATCTGGCCTGTGTGTGTGAGTGAGACTGTGTGCCCTTGGTGTTGCAATAAAACACACAACTCTAAAATTAGACCCTGAAGACTCTGATATTAGCTCACTTCCCAGGTATGGAACCCAGTCAGAGCTCTGCAGTGAGTCAGCTGGGTTTTTTTTGTTTGTGCAGAAACAGATACCAGTCATCTTTACATCCCCGACGTCATACTTTACCCTAAATTACTTGAAGAAACAGAACAATTACAAATATGGCTGATAGTTTTACACGCCTGATCTGATTTTCCTTGTTTGGTTTCAGCCTTAGTTTCAATGAAGACAACCATGTTCTTCCAGCTTTGTCAACAGTTTGAGTTTGTCCCTTTCCTGTTTCAACATGACTCTGCCCCCGTGCACAAAGCCAGCTCCATAAAGAAATGCTTTCCCCAGTTCGGAGAGTCTTTCCAAGAGAAACGACTTTGTTGTTGTTTCAGCAAATACCCAATAAAAAAACTTCCGTTCACGGTTAAGACCTCGACCGGTCGTAGGATTGATCAGCAAAGAAGGAAGTAGTGTGACGTTCTTGTAGAGCTACAAAGGTCCACAAAGGGACAGAGGTCGAGTCAACAAGACATCAAACTAAGATGCAGGCGACCGCTGCCCTACAAACAGTCAAGATATCATTTTAAACTGTGTCCCTGAACATGATGTTGGGGGTTGCAACACGTTCTCACTCCCGACTCGGCACATATTGACACTTGGTCAAGACACTTTAGCGTCATTTTTAGATGTTTAAGGCTCCGCGGTCAAGTTAGCAACGCTTAGCAACAATAAATATGCAACGTCTAGTTAGACTTTCAAAATAAAACGCTAGCCTTTCGAAACTTTGCCATTTTGAAACGGCACGTTATTAAAGATGTGAAAAGTTGCAGTTTTGGTTGGGTTTAGGCACAAAAAGTACTTGTTCATGGTTTGGGTTAAAATAACTACATGGGTCAATTAACACTTAAGTTAACTATCCTCATTTGCCTTACTTTATAAAAATATTTAAGTTTGACTTTTTGTTTCATACGGGACACGAAACCCGGTCTCCTGGTCCAAAGTCCACTTTTTGATGGTCTCGGTCTCGTCTTGGACTCGGTCTCGGGCATGGAGGACTCGGGATTTTATTTCAGGACCAGTCAAGACCGTAACTTTGGGAATATCAATAAATTGCTTTTGCATTGTCTGATTTATTTGTTAACATCCGAACTTTGACTGGATGTAAAACATTTTGCTTCAATTTCAACCAATAACCCTGATTAAAATGTGTTGTTGCCGTTAACGCCTGCCCCCCCTCCCCACGATGGTCAGCGTGAAAAAGGAGCGTTGAATAAAGATGCTATCTTTGATTTCAGCTCTTAGTGTTTGTATGTGGGGGTTTTAATGGGAATGTGGATCTTCCAGCTCAGTTTGAGAAGCACCTCTGATCTCGTTCCACATTTTATTGTGTGTCATGTAATGTGGGGAACTGGTCTTAGTCTCGACTTGGTCTCAGACCCGAAAAGTCTCGGTCTTTTCTCTGTCTCGATAAACTCTGGTCTTGGTCTTGACTTGGTCTCGGTTTGGGCGGCCTTGACTACAACACTAGTTGGTTGCCTACATGCACAGAGGACAGAGCAGAAACAGTTTTGGAAGCTGCAGACAAACGCTGTTGTCCTGCTGATAGCGGCGTCAGATTATAAAACACTAGCACGTGTTGTTCTGAACGTAAATAACTAATGTTTTGTCATCTTGTTAGGAAAACTTTTTGATATTATTATTATTATTATAGTACTACTAGGGAGGTGTCAGTATTTGTAATAGCACAACTCTCGTGTGTCATTCAGGGTCATTTTCTTACCATTAGACGTAATTCTTTCATTAATTGGCTACTATTAGTGCCTGCTCTTTCACAATATAACAAGTGTGTGTGTCTGAGAGAGCAGGTCATCTGGTTTCTATTCAAGCTATAATGACGCTTATTTAGAGTGTATCACCCCCCCTTCCTTTCCCTGTCTCCTGGATTACCAACCCGGAAAAGGCAACTGCAAAGGCAAAGTCAGCTGAGGCCCACAACAACATGTTAAAGGGTCATTACGGTCATTATTAAAGAGGCGAGTTGTTACAGGAAGAAGACGGAGGACACGTGAGTCAGAGCTGGAGAGAGGAGTTTGTTATGTTGGAGTAAAGTTAGGAAACAAAGTCTTGCTAGAAGCTCCTCTATGTACACAGCAAACTCCTCTCCCTCCTTTCCACCGGCGTCTTCCTGCAACAACTCACAGGAGTGAGATTTCAGTTTCCTGTTAAAAACAAAGGGTTTCCCCGGGAGTTCCTCGTAGGGATCCTTTCCTTGATGTTGTCAGACACCTGGTGAAACAGTCTGAGCCTGTCGCTGGCAACAACAAGCACTTTTTATGGACGTCAGTTTGACAGCAGCAATCGCCCTGAAGGAAGACGTTGCAGCTTCTGCAGCCTGTTCAGCTGCTAGTGTTGTGTGTGTTTCAAAACCGGTCTTAAGACCACTTTCTGATGGTCTTGTCTCGGTCATGGAGGACTTGGGATTCTATTTCAAGACCAGTCAAGACCGTAACTTTGGGAATATCAATAAATTGCTGTGTCATGTAATGTGGGGAACTGGTTTTGGTCTTGTCTTGGCCTCGGTTTGGGCGGTTTGGGCTCTAGTGTCTACTGCACAGATTCAAAATGGCTTGTACCTACTCATCATTTTAACACCAACATATGTGGAAATAGGGCCCAGGTATAAACATACTGAAATTACCCTTTAGATTAGATTAGAAAGCTTTATTAATCCCAAAAGGGGAAACTCAGCTCACATCAAACAAAATAAACCAAAAAGACGGCCAGTACTTGCACACAGGACAAGAATTAAAAACAATACACGCATTAAAAGCCTTCTGAAGCCTGATTAGAGCTGCAGGTTGTTAGAAATATTAATTAAAAAGTCTAATTGCCTGAGCTGCTCAGTAGAACACCGGGGCATCTTCATTCGGCCATTTTTAAACACAAAACATGGTACGAGTTTATGAAATATTCCCCAGTTTATACAATTGAAATGATGGTTGAAGACATTTTTCCTGCAAAGACAAGGCCTTGCACAGAGAGCAATGGTTCCAACGCCAAGTCCACTGAGTTCACGCTACCCTAAATGTCAGTTCCCTGACCGGGAATTGAACCCCGGCCGTGGCAGTGCGAGCGCCAAATTCTAACCACTAGACCACCAGGGACAGCTGGCGATGCTGTGACTGCAGCCAAAGTACTGTTCTAATTCAAAAGTCGGCATCTGGCCAAGTACAGTCAAAGATGTGTTCTCGCTCCGCCCGTTTTACCGAGCCTGCATCGGTGGTGACTTGTGTGGACTTCGGATAGCCCAGAATGCATTTCGCCGCCAAAAAGCGGAAATGTCGGACGAGAAAACTGTAACATATTATACTGCTGTTCTTGTGTCACATATTGTAGTTTTAAGAGTTTTCCATGCAGGAATATAGCTGTTTAAACTACAAATATGTGGTTGATTTTCGGAGATGTGAGGTCCCGCTCGCTAACGAGTCCGGCCGCCATCAAGTCCTCTGCTGTTCCAATTGCTGAATGACGGAGTGCGTGCTCCCGTTCCTGGGAGGTTGTACTTCCGAGCCAAACTCGCCAAGTCTGAGCTTTAAAGTACAGAAGTCCGAACTTGGCGAACTTGGTATTGAGAAACAGCCATGTTGTGTAAACACGCCACAAAGGAGGTCGACGTGCATATTTTATTATTGATGGTTAAGGTTAGCAGTAAAGTAGCTAGCTAGCTACTTGAACTTTAACGTAGCTAACACTATGTAGCTAACGTTAGCAATGATGTATCATGGTAACTTACATAACGTAAATTAAAACCAAAAAAGCAAAACAAATACTAATGTTGTGTAATTATGGTTTAACTCGGGAAACAACCGCCGGTCTTCTGGGTCAGGGACCAACTCCCCCCCACACACCTTAAGCCGATGATACACGGAGCAACTTTTAGAGCAATGGTACTGGGCAATGTTGCCGTCAATGGTAATCAGTAAAGATTAATACCGTAATCCCCTTCCCCCATCACTCCGCCACCGCTCTCCGTTCAAAACATAGTCGGACTTGCCACTAGCAACGTTGCCCAGCAACATTGCTCAAAAAGTTGCCCTTTGTATCATCAGCTTTAGTGTTGGACTTTCATTGCTATTTATATCCCACACGCGCTCATTTTACCCGTGACAGTAGGCATAAAATGGCGCGCCGTTTCAATGCAGTCTAAACGGCTGATTTTTTACTCTGTTTCCAGTCTTTATGCTAAGCTAGGCTAACCACCTCTGTACACACAGACAGCAGATCAACAATCCATCTGAGCGTCTCACTTTCGGAAGAACTTTATTTCCCAAACTATTTCTCAAATCTTATCCAAATGGGACAATTTCTTCTCCGCCTCTCTCTCTAAATATTTTGTTTGATTTTGGCCTTTTCTAGTCACGTTTCCCTTCGTCTCTTTCTCTTTGTGTCCTTTTTAAGTCTGACTGGTCACCAAAATGCCACCAGACAAGCCATTTATAGAGAGAGAGAGAGAGAGAGAGAGAGAGAGAGAGAGAGAGAGAGAGAGAGAGAGAGAGATGGAGGTCATTTGGTGTCGTGGGAACAGCTCTAAAAAAACACCACCCTCCTACAGAAAGAAACACACTGCTCCACAACTGCTTTCAGTGTCTCGTCACATTTCAGTCCCCCCTCCTCCAACACACATATCCTCATCAGTTCCTCCTCTCTCTCTGGGTCTTTCTCTTTTCTTCCCAGCATCTCTCACCCTTTCCTCCTCCATATATTGTAAAACTGAATCTCTGCGTATCCTGGTGTTGAATTTCACAACATTTGTACGTAAAATGTCTCCTGTGCCTGTTGTACTGTTACATATTCTCTCATCAGATTATTAGTGCTCTTGTATTAGTGTAAAGGGAAGGAGAGTTTATTTGTATAGCACACTTCAACAACACACATTAAATATATATATATATATATCTCAATGTTTAAAAGGAGTCAGATAGAGTAGTTTATTGGTTCATTCTACTGGGGTATTTATTTCCTCTCAAGCAGGATTTTACTGCTGTAGTTGTTAAGCTGGAGCTCATTTTGAACTGTTTTTAACGGACTGCAGCTGATCCCATGAATCGACTGACTGTTTGGTTTGTAAAGATTCTGCCGTTACCCGGAGCCCGAAGTGACACCTTCACAACGCTTGTTGTGTCCGACCAGCAGGCCGAACCTCAACGTTATTAACAAACATAAGGTATTACAATCATTCAGAGGAGAAGCAAAACATCTTCAGCCAAACATTCGCCAGCTGTCCCTGGTGGTCTAGTGGCTACGATTCAGTGCTCTCACCACTGTGGCGTGGGTTTGATTCCCGGGAATGTAGGTTTAGGATGAAAGAAGCTCAGTCTGCGGTGGCTAGGGATGGCTACTCGATACTTTAATGGAGTCAGGAGGCTTTCATCTTCTGAGATCATTTAACTCTTATCTGTACATTTTTATTTGCTGTTCCCACACGTGGCTAACTGAACTCAGAAAGAAAATGGCGAAAAACCAAAGACCCCGCCGACCTTAAGGGCTACCAAGTGCTCCTAACCTCCTTCTCAACAATCATCAGTGCCGCCAAAACTGCGTTCTATAATAACAGAATTAGCAGCGCCACTGACTCGAGGAAATTATTTTCCACTTATATCTCTACTAAATCCTCCTCCAGCACCCACAGACTTGTCTGCTGATACTCTTGCTTCCTTCTTCACAGGCAAAGTGGCGGCTATAACTAGCCAATTCTCTCAAGATCAACCATTCTATTCACTTGTGGTCAAAGAGTCAGGTCATAACCAGGCCAGCAATTTAAAACAGGCAAACCCATCCAGAAAGGGGTCAGGCGGAAACCGCTGGAAGGCAAAATAGACAATGTGGAAATGGGCCGGTGTGTATAATGAAGAGCCGATGAGGGACAGTGGGAACAGGTGTGCAGTGGGCGGGGATGTGTCAGGTGATGGGGAGAGGGGGTTGGTGCGGGGCAGGAGGAACCGGCTGGGTCTGAAATGACAGGAGCGTTGGCGTGTAGCAGGACGGCAGCAGTTTTGACAGAGCAAGCCAGCATCCATCAGGTCCTTCTTCACTTCACTGAAGGGACTCAAGTTTAAAATGTAAGACGTCTACAGATGGGGCTTCAGCCTGTCAGGTTAGTTATTACTGCAGTGAAAAATATGAAACACGTTCTCACTCTGGATAGGGGCCCCATTACGTGGGCCGCAAATGATTTGTCAGTTGTTTGCAGACACTACATACAAGTAACAAACCAACCCAGCCGTTCTTGTCGATGAAACACGCCCTGCATCATGGGAATTCTTAGGGACTTGGGCAGCTATTTATGACCACGGACGGACTCACACAGGCGGCGTGTGCGCCGCGGTTTAGTTCCGTCCTCAACTTCCACTGGAAGCAGGGAGCATTTCAGAAAAAGAGCATTTTTAGTCCACCGGTTTTTGCTGACCTGTTTAGATTTTGTTGATTTGTTGATAAGTGCTGATTTTTGTGCTTCTACTACGAAGGCTACGTAGTTAAATTGTTTCTTTGTCGTCTCATTTAACTGTTTATTGTTGATATATATGATCGGGGTCTACACAGGGTATTTTATTTTGAAAATGGATTCATAATAATATTAATACATTAATAATACATTTTATTTCTATAGCGCTTTTACAGAAAAACCAGAAGTTGTGTACATTAAAAACAGATAAAAAACATAAATACAAAGTATAACAGTAGATAAAAACATGTGCTGCAGAAATACATAAGAGCAAAGGGGCGACAATATAGATAACAAACAGCAGCAGGTGCATTATAACATTATTTGATGTTAAAAGCTAGTCTAAAAAGGGGGGTTTAGATGAGTGAGTTGAAAGAGTCCATGTCGCTGCAGACTCAGATGTGTCTGGGTAAGGAGTTCCTGAGGGGAGGGGGCTGCGACGGTGAGGTACGGAGCTTGGTCCTGATTTGTGGTGAGAGGAGGTTGGTGTCAGAGGAGCGGAGGTTGCAGGAGGGATTGTGGTGGTGGAGCAGGTCTGTGAGGTAGGGAGGGGCCTTGTTATGGGGGGCTTTATGTGTGAGGAGGAGGACTTTGTACTGAATGCAGGGAGCTAGTGAAGATTCTGGAGGACAGGGGTGACGTGTGAGGGTGAGGAGGTGGCCAGCAGAGTTTTGGATATATTGAAGTTTATTTAGGGCTTTGGGTCTTTGTCCTGCTGGAGGACCAATGATCTTTGACTCTAACCAAGTTTTCTTACACTGGGTAGGACGTTTCGCTCTAAAATGTCTTGATAATTCTCTGATTTCATGATTCCTGTGATACGGTGAAGGCCTCCAGTACCAGATGCAGCAGAGCAGCCCCACAGCATTTTGGAGCCTCCACCATGCTTAACTGTTGGTAGGGTGTTCTTTTCCTTGTAGGCTTCATTGCGCCGTCTGCAAACAAACTGTTGGTGTGCATTGCCAAAAAGTTTCATCTGTCCACAGAACATTTTCCCAGAAGGATTGTGGTTTGTCCAGGTTCTCTTTGGCAAAGATTAGTCGTTCCTTTTTATGTCTTTCCCTCAGCAACCGTGTCTTCCTTGGCCTTCGCCCATGAAGCCCTGTGTGGTTCAGTGTGCGGCGTATGGTACTTGTTGAAACCGTGACCCCAGACTGTTCCAGGTTGGCCTTCAGGTCTTCGGATGTTTGACGTTTTGTCCACCATTCGCACCAATCTTCCCCCCACGTCCAGGGAGGTTCTTGACAGTTCCTTGCTTGGCAAACCTCTTAATAACATTACGCACTGTTGAAACAGGGATACCAAGGTCTTTGGAGATGCCTTATACCCTCTGGAGGTCTTGTGTTTACTAATGATCGCACTTCGGATGTCCTCGGACAGCTCCTATGTCTTCACCATTGTGACAAAGCAACAGGGGGTAACAGATGGCTATTTGAAACACAGAAGTCATCATTCATTGGCTAATTCATGTCACACGGGCACAGACAATTTATCACAGGTGATTCTCATTTGTGATGCACTACAGGTGAGTCACAATGTGTTTCCAATACCATTTGGTAAAGGAGATCTGGATCCCGGTCTTCTCGGCTCTTATTGTTGTAGGTAAATGTGAGACGTCGGCATCACACACGTCTGCTGCGTCTTCTGAACAAGGAAGCGAGATTGCTGATGTGTGACAAAGTTTTGAGGGAAACTGCAGAAAAGTTGCAGCAATTGGTCAAAATTGCAAGTCGCAGTGGGTTCACAGGGATTTGATGAATTTGTGTTCATAGTTACGATTGCAAAATACTGGAGGGACTGACGTACGTAACGTAACTTTATTTAACAGAGACCATGATCTGTTCTTAGCAGTAGTTCACGTCCATATGTGACGCACCGGGATTAGAACGGGTTGCCCTCCAGACGGGACTTTAAAATCACTGTGATGTTAAAATCACTCCACCTACATGACAGAAATAAATCCTACGCAGCTAAAGATAGAAAGAAAGAGACTGAGGATGAAGGAATGGAGAGATAAAGGAGAGAGCCGCAGTGAATCAGAGGTTGTTTTCTATAAAGAGCCTGAGAAATATTAACTGCTGAGATGGAAAATACTTCAGACTGTGTGTGTGTTTGTCTTGAGTACCCAGTCGTCTGACCTCTGTAACCATCTGGCTAAACCCCGGGGAAAATAACAGACAGATAGCTGATGCTCTTAGTCATCACTCTGATTCAACAGATTGTTTTTCAGCAGGTCTGGGGATGCTCACGCCGAGCTAACCCACGAGAAACCGTGACCCTTCCAGTCGTGTGGCACAGTGTGAACTAACAAATCACTGTCCCTCCCTGCATCTGAGGGTTGTCCCCCCTAAAGATATCATTAAAAAATATAAAAAGATACTTTTGATAGATACGTTTGAGTAGTAACACAACTGTTGGATAGTAAGTCGCCCTCTAAAAGCCTCTGTGTGATCTGATGTGTCTACTGTTGGGTTTTTCTCAGATCAGCTGCAGCTGAATATCTAAGTAAGAAACTCCTCTGTTGCAGATGAAACCTGGGATTCTGTGTGGAGGACGTAAGATAACTGAATAATTATTATATGCCCATGTGGTGAACTTGCAAATCTAACTCAGCGTTTTGTGTTGTTGCTCAGATAAAATAACAGATGAAAGAAAAAACAACCATAAATCATTTTTTCGTGAACCAAACTGGCAAGTAAATGCAAAATTCTGCATATTAAGGGGATTTAGTAACATCACGGTCTCTGTGCTGCACTCATGTAAGTAGTTAGACTTTACAATACTTTAGATGTAACATCTGCACGAGATTGGGTCCATGAATACGTGACAAGAATATATTTTAATAGACGTACTAGATGGAAAAAATATTAATAGATAAAATATTTGATTGGGGGGTCTGGGGATCCCCCCCCCGAAGATTTTTAGCGTTAAACACTTAATTTCCTGCAATCTGGAGACATTTTCTGCACCAATTTATGGTGGAAAAGTCTTAATTTTTATAAAGAGAAGCAGAAAATTCAGGTGACAATTCCCAATATAAAAATATATTAACATATAAAGCAGTAATCAGTAGCTTATTATTATGCTTATTATGCTTCAGTTACTTTTTACAGACAACGCAGAGGTTTCTTCTATATTTACATTGCATCGCAGGTCTTATTATTGTGCAAATTAACCTTTCTCATAGCATTTTTATTTGTTAATTAACATTTGTTTTTTTTGGGCGTGGGGGCCAGTAAGAGATGTGATTGGGCCGGACCAGTGTCAGGACAGAACATTACCCAATGGGCCGCTGTCCCTGCTTTATGGGCTGATCGTTGGCCCGTTTTTATAAGTTATATAAATAAATGATTTATGTTACACCGGCCCCTAAGGTGCGTCAGCCCACCGGGCATTTGCCCATATGCCAGATTACTAGTCCAGCCCTGGCTGGGAATGGCGTTGACAGCGTTCCAGTTAACAAGTTGGAACTTTCTAAATTCTTCCCTCTCACGAAGAAAAGAAAGGTCGAAACACAGCCGCAGCTGTTGTGTGAAGCGTAATCGTAGCAAAATGTCGAAATATTATAATAAATACATGTTCATTTGGAAGGTTGTGGGTTTGAGTCCCACCACAGTCCATCTGTAAGGATGCTGTAAAGGAAAATCTTGCAGCGCCTCAATACAAATACATCCAACGTAGAGTTAGTTCAGGCAGGCAACGAAGTCGAGCTCAGCTCACAATCCCGGCGCATGAGCTGACAGCAGCCTCCTTTAATCATGTCATTCTGTTATTAATGCCTGCTGCACCCCGGAGGTTCTTTACTGCTGCTTTCTGCCTCTGGCTTTCCATGTATGTAACACGGATGGGCAGGTAGATGCCAGAACGAGAAAGAGCCATACCGCCAAACATAACTTACTGCGGTGCAAATATTCCTGTTTCTTTAATGAAAACTGTCCTGACTGAAATGCAGTTAGTGGGGTATTATGTCAGGGCCATGATGCAGACTGCTGCTTTGTGATCATCCACCATCATAACCTTGGCTGTGAGGCATCACACACACACACACACACACACACACACACACACACACACACAGAGTCTCTTGTTACCTGCTGCTGCTTTGTAATCTGGTCAGATGTGATTACAAGCCACTCAGATCCTCCTTAGCCAATCGCCTCACAGTTCACCTGGCTGCCGGGGCACGGGCCCTGTCATTACTGGCTCAGTGGTAACGATGCTAACTGGGTAGCTGTCTGGTTCACATGGCGATAGACCGGAGACACGGGCGCACACGCGCGAGTGTAACACACAGAAAAGCCATAAAAGACACAACATGGAGGCTCGTAAGCTGCAATCATGCTGTCTCATATTTATTTGTAGAAGAATAAAGACATGATGTCTTACTCAAGGTCTCTGAGGCACAATGGATAGTGTTTGGTAGTTTATCCTGTGTTATTATTACTGTTATTATTATTTCCTACATTTTTATTTCCACATCCATGTTGCAAAGCCTTGTGGGAATCTATCAGCCCAATTCAAAATGGCGATGTTTGGAAACGCTAGCGTTTTATTTTGATAGCGTAACCACACGTTACCAAGCGTTGCTATCTTGACTGCGGAGCCTTAAAGGTCTAAAAATGACGCTAAAGGGGTTAAAAGGCAACGGCAAAGGGCCTTGACCATGCGTCAATATGTGACGAGACTTCGGGAGTGAGACCTTGAACCGGATGAGGAAAAAGAAGGACGAGCCGGAAATGCGATGCTCCCAAGCCGAGCCAATCATGGATCCAGGCGTAAAATCAGTTGGTGATCGTTCCCTCTGGCCGGATGAATTTTACGTGTGATCCGTGCACTAGTGCAGCTGGGGGCTCTCTGCAGCGCCACGCAACTTTCTAAATTCTTCCCTCTCACGGAGGAATTAAATTCATGTTTGCAATGAAATGCCAATCAAAGTTCTGAGCATGCTGTACTGTAGCCTCGTTCTTCTCTTGACAAATGTTGGGCTGATGTTCACAGCTTTGTTATAAAGGAGAGATCCTGTGTTTGTCCTCATTCTAACAAGGATTTGTGTTGATCTGAGCAGATATGAGGTGTAATTTTATTGTTATTGTGCATCGTAGGTGATGTTACGCAGTAATCCAAAAGTAATGTAACTAGTTACTGTCAGCAGTGAGTAATCTAGTAAAGTAAGGCATTACTTTAAAAAAAGTAACTAGTATTAACTTTTTTGAGTAACTACACGTACAACGTAGGGCAGGCGGCTCCGTGTAGGTACCGTCTTCGATTCGACGCAGAGTTTATCAGCATTCCAGCGTTCTGTTTATTTGCTGGTGGCAGCGTAACCTTGAATCTGCGTTTTGCCCTGTGATTCAGATCCTCGCTGTTTGACTCCCAGTGCACCAGTCAGCGAGTCAGTAAAGACTTTCTCTGCTCCACTTCCAGTTGTCTGTGGTCTTGCTTTTGAGTCCTTCTGTCAGGAATCATGTCGTGACACATTGTTAATTTCCTTTATTTATGCACGTGATTGTTTATTTCATCATGTCAAAAAAGCTCCAGAAATGCTTAGAAAATGCTGAGGGTGTGGATTGCCCTTCAGTTTCCCACACAGAAAGGACAATGACTTTGTGTGTGTGCGTGCGCGCTCTTCAGTGTGTTGAATCACTGCTGCGGGGGCCATCCTGTTAGCAGAATGCGTGGGCGTATTCAGTGCGTGATAATATCAGTGTGTGTGTTTTGCCTGCAGGGTGAAACAGTAGACATGAATAAAGACACACACACACACACACACACGATGATCAGAAAGAGTCTGCTTGTCTTTGTTAGACTTTTTCTCAGACACACACACACTTACCTCACATTTTAGAGTGAGAAGAGATAACTCTCACAGGGCTGACTGTACAAAAACCTAATCCATTGAGTCACTTCTGCTCTACTGGCACACGCTAACACGTACAGCAGCAGCAGTTAACACGCCTGCGTTTTAAGACCATTGCCAGGAAGCTGAAGGAGTGCTGGTATGTGTGTTGGGAATGTTTGCTCCACACACACCAACATCATGTAAACTCCACGTGTGTCAGTAAGTTCTTGTTCTATTATCAGCGTGTGAATTCTGATGCCAAATATTTTCTCATCTTTATTAATATATTTTGGTCTGATTAGCTTGGCGGTCTGCATCTTTATGGGAAAGACCTCCCGTGTACGTCTCCTGTTCATTGACCAAATATGACGTCATCCACAATGAGTCACACCCCTGACCTCTCTTACTGAAAACCTTTTTTCCAGGTCAAAAAGGAAACCCAGTCCAGCGCAGCCGCGTGCTTAAGGAAACTAGAATCTTACAATATCCCTGCTAATTCAACTAATGTCTGCAGCCTGTAGATGATGATAAATGAAAATCATTTCACCAGTTGATGGGGGCCCCGTGCCATACAACAACTTTTGTAGTCAGGGGTCACCAAGGATTCTCGAGCACAAGACACTATAATAAAATACAGGCTGCATTATCATCTCTAATTGCTAATTCTTATCATTTTAAGTTTCAACTTGCTCTTTTTTAGCAAGTATCTCCTTTCGTCTTTCTCGTGTAGACTGTAAATGCACTGTAGGCCTAATCTGGGTTAAATAATACATCGCTGGGTCTCTGTAAATAATATTAAACCAGGGCTCTCAAGTTACATCAAAAGTTTGGAGTGAGATAATGCGTGTAAGAGGAGGAGACACTGAAATATTTGCGGCAGCGGCCCCTCGGCCCCAGCCAACTCTCTCAGGTTTTTACTAGCAGTTAGATTTTACCTAAAGTTAATTACTGACCCGAACAAATAGAAAGTATAACAATAGGTAGATCTGATAAAAGACTATTATATATATATATATATATATATATATATATATATATATATATCTCAAACAAGGATCACGCCATTTTGGTGATATGGGGGTGCTCAACGTCTGATTTTACATAAAACTACCAGTTTTCTCCCAATAAGTTAATATACAGCCTGTTACAATAAACATTTCAATGTTTAATGCTGTAAATAAACATGTAAAAATAATAAATCTTCCAATAAATGTTTTTGAAGTGCGTGAATAAATCCAAAATTGTCATCAGTGCGCATGTGCAGCTAGTAGAACTACGTCAAATTTAATTGGTTTTGGTATTAGTACTTTTTCATGTAAAAACATTTCATGGCTCCAGCTTCACAAACGTGAAGATTTGCTGCTTTTACTTTTGATTATTTTAATGTATTTTTAAATCATTTTAAGGTTTGTAATTTTTAATTAGGGCTCATTTAGGGCCCCCAGGTAACTGTGACAGCATTTCTCACTATTTTCAGAATTTATTTATTATTTAATCGATTAATGGAGAAATTAATCAGCTGAATCATTAATTGCAGTTAAAATAGTTTGACTTAAGCAACTACATCAATGCATGAGGAATA
Organism: Micropterus salmoides; assembly: GCF_014851395.1. NCBI lineage: Eukaryota > Metazoa > Chordata > Actinopteri > Centrarchiformes > Centrarchidae > Micropterus > Micropterus salmoides. Next base: position 39,957,514 of record NW_024042261.1, read on the forward strand.
ATAATCTAATGCTATAATATATAATAGTTTTAATATAGTATGCATAGTATAATAGTGGTCAGGGAAGCCGTCCGACTGAAGAAGGAGGCCTTCCGAGATTTGTTGTCTCGGAGGACTCCGGAGGCGGTTGCGAGGTACCGACGGGCCCGAAGGACTGCAGCCTCTGCTGTGGCAGATGGAAAGCAGCGGGTGTGGGAGAAGTTCGGAGAAGACATGGAGAAGGACTTTCGGTCGGCACCAAAGTGTTTCAGAACTGTCCGCCATCTCAGGAGGGGGAAGTGGGGAACCGTCCAAGCTGTGTACAGTAAGGATGGGACCCTGCTGACCTCAACTGGGGAGGTAATTGGGCGGTGCAAAGAACAATTTGAGGAACTCCTAAATCCGACTGACACGCCCTCTTTAGTAGAGGCAGAGCTCGAGGCTGATGGGGGATTCTCGGCAATTTCCCTGGTGGAAGTCACTGAGGTAGTCAGTGCTTGCATCACGGAGTTTACCCGGAAACAACACATTTTAATTTCTAATTGGCTAAACGGCTCTGGCATTTAGTAGGCTACAGAGAAAGCTATGAACTCGGCACAAAAATCGTCGTCCATTAATTGAACATAGCGGCGCAACTCTGTGCACAACTGTGAACTGGCTGAAACGCGTGTGTCTCATGGTGAATGCGTGAGACCTGGATTTTAACATTTACCAAGCAAGATAAAACTCCTGAGTTCCAGAGTGAAAACATACGACTGCTTAGCCTAATGTTAAAATACCCACAAAAGACTTAAAATTAAATAATAAACTCTCCATTGAAGTCAAAATGTATCTCTTCGATAACTAATCTTCAATTTCAAATGAAATGACATAAAGATAATGAAATGATAGATCAGCTAGCTATCATCAGATGGTAAAACTCTAAAGGAAGGAACTAAGTGTCTCTGAGTGATGTGGGCAGACAAGACGCTCAACTAACGTCATTGTCAGAAAATGGTACGGTCCATTTTAGGGGTGTCTGATATCGTATTTTAAGTGAATATTAGGCATGAATATGGGAAATATATTGTATTACAGTTAAGAAAGACCCCTATTAACTGTTGATTTTGCTTCTTTTGGGGGGGTCCAAGCCTTATTTAGGGGGGTCAGACCCCCCCAATCCCCCCTGTAATTAGAACCATGCTGAAAACCTTCAGTAGCAGGTGGTATTTGAAGTACTAAGTGTAGTCTTTGGAGTATTAGCTGTAGTAGCAGGTGGTATTTGAAGTACTAAGTGTAGTCTTTGGAGTATTAGCTGTAGTAGCAGGTGGTATTTGAAGTACTAAGTGTAGTCTTTGGAGTATTAGCTGTAGTAGCAGGTGGTATTTGAAGTACTAAGTGTAGTCTTTGAAGTATTAGCTGTAGTAGCAGGTGGTATTTGAAGTACTAAGTGTAGTCTTTGGAGTATTAGCTGTAGTAGCAGGTGGTATTTGAAGTACTAAGTGTAGTCTTTGGAGTATTAGCTGTAGTAGCAGGTGGTATTTGAAGTACTAAGTGTAGTCTTTGGAGTATTAGCTGTAGTAGCAGGTGGTATTTGAAGTACTAAGTGTAGTCTTTGGAGTATTACCTTCAGTAGCAGGTGGTATTTGAAGTACTAAGTGTAGTCTTTGGAGTATTACCTTCAGTAGCAGGTGGTATTTGAAGTACTAAGTGTAGGGCCATAAACTTACAGGAAGTCATCCAGAGCTACATACAGTTTGTGTGAATAATCCTTCTGCTTCTTTGAAGTTTTCCTGTCCCCGGTGTCATTGTCTTGCTTTACCTCGTCTCGTCTCGTTATGTCTCTTGGTGAATTTAAGTGATCTGCTGCCAGTTCACTGTCTCTCCCTGCGTCTCGTGTTTCGCAGTGTTTTGTGGAGTTTACTCATTCTGGCACATGGATTTATGGACTTTCACCTTTTTGTCTCTGGGTTTAAGTTGTTTGGTTTTGCACTACCCCTCCGTCTCTGTAAGTGTTCACATGTTTGTTCAATAACTATACCTCCTCTGTGTAAGTGTCTTCATCTGGGCCTAAAACCCCCCGTTTCCTGTGTCTGTGCATAGCAGAACCATAACACCGGGTCTGGTCTGGTCTGGTCAGCCCCCCCCCCCCAATTTGCCCCAATTTGCCACAATTTGGGCTTCAAACACTTAATTTTCTACATTCTGGTGAATTTTTCTGCACCAATTTATTGAGGAAATGTCTTTAATGTCAATGAAAATATAGTGTAATATAATGCAGAAAGGCTCTCGGGCATTCTGTGCCGCTGCCACATATGTTTCTCCTGTATATCAACTTCTCCCATTTAATTTAATCCCTGCTACATACATACATTTACACACATGCAGGCATGACTGAAGTAGCCTAAACTATATTTAAATGTGCATGTGGCACTTTTTCACCTCAGTGATACATTCATTCATTTTAATTCATAATAAACTCCTGGACTTTTAATAGCTCCTGTTTTTCAGCAGGTCAGATTCTCTGGCACAGATCTGTGTTCTCTGACAGTTGCAGGATAATTTTTTGAGACAAAAGTCGTAATATTACGGGAATAAAACATCTAATGAGAGTGAAGTCATAATATTTGAACTAAATCTACCTGCTTTCCCCTGCGGTACTGCTGTGCTGATATGGTGGTAGGCCGCCCCCTTTAGACACAGAGCCTCGATGAGACGAGCTCACTGCTCTTCTTCAGATGTAGAAAAGTTAAAACACTTGTGATCAGACAGACGTCTCGCCACAGATCCACACACGTGTAAACTTGAGCTCCTCTGATGAAGTTTAGCTCACTCGCTTCAGAGGGAATGAAGCATCCTGGAGCAGAGAGACGGTCAAACAGAGCAAAGTGTCTCTGAGCGATGGGGACAGAGACAGCAGAGCGAGCGACACGTGTCAGCTGCGTTATATTATATTCTCGCTACTTTGCGGCGGACTGTTAACCGTTTGTGCAGCAAACACTGACTGGCAACATTTATATTCAAATAATTTTGTGCAATGCCTCTTCAACATTATTACTGCGAGTAGCCTCCGTTCTTTGAAGACCTGCGAGACTAGAGATTATTGAATATTAATACGGAACATATTTTGATGTTGTTGTTGAGTTACATTCGGGGCCCCGGAAAAATGACCTGTTGACGCCGATGGGTCTGGTGTCTCTGATGTCTTAGTGTCATTGTTAAATGCTAAAAGTAGGCTTGTTATAAAAACATGCCACAAAGCGGGCTTTCGCCCAGGAGGCCAGTTTTAGTTATGGAACTTAACTTGCGTAGTTTTTTTTTTTTTAACCAACACCATGTTCTTTTCCTAAACCAAACTGCAACGAAAAGACTAGTTTTATTTTGAAAGTCTAACCGGACGTGTCTATGTATTGTTAATAAGCAACAGAGGCCCCGTCCACACGGAGAATTAAATGAACACGATCTTCGTCCACAGCAGCGTTTTAGCTGCGTATCAGAGTTGATCTCCGTCTGTACTAAAAGGACTGAAAATGCACGTCTAGTTCACGTGCACCGGCACGAATGTAACCCTCTGCGTCTCTCTGTGGACTTAATGGTGAACGTGTCCCCTTGTGTCTATGGTGTAGAGGGACGGCAGGGCCACACTCGACTTCGCTCACTCTGGTTCCTCTTTTATTCTCGGATGAAAATCAGCAGCACACAGTCGTCAGTAAACAGTGTGTTATGCAACTGCAAGTATTCATATCTCCTTCCTTTGAAAGACTAACATGAAATACACTTTCACACTGCAACAGTATTATAGTCCTCTTCTGTCCATACTAGTATAAACCAAACGCAGGATCGTTTAGTGGTGGACGAGCAGTTTTCTTTTATGTTCACAATGAAAATCCTCAAACAGTCTAAATAAACATTTTGTCCAGAGACATTTAAAGGAACAATATTTCATGTCTTATCCAACATTTTACTGCCATTGTACAAAAATCTCACAACATTTTAAATAATTAGCTCATTGTTACAGAAGCCCAAAACGGCCATCGATTCACATCTTTATTTTATTGCCACATTCTGCCTGTCCGCCAGTTTTGGTCAGTTTATCTGTTATTTTGGTCTGTTGTGTTTTGGGTTCTGTCTAGTCTGTTTTTGTCTGTGTTATAATACTTGTTACCTTCTCTGGGTTTTGGTTTCATGTCTTAGTGTTACTCCTGGTCTGTTTACGTCTGTGTTGGTTGTTATTTTTGCCCCATGTCTGCTCTGCGTTCTGTTATTAGTTCAGTCTGTTCTCCCTGTTATGTCTGTAGTCTGTCGGTATGATTAGGTTTTAGTCTGTTGTATGTTTCTTCTCTTGTTTCAGTTGCCTGTGCCTTAAGTTCAAGTTCTTGTCTTATTCAGTTTCTGTCAGTCTGCTCTGCCAGTTATCACTCTGCCTGCCTCGTTAGCCTTGATCTCTGTCACCTGTGTTACTGCCGCCCTGCTCGTTAGTCCCTGTGTGTGTGTTTCTGTCACTGTAGTGTGAATACACTCTGTCGTGTTATGTGTGAAGCGTACTGCCTGTTTCTCTGCTGTTTTGGATTATTATTATTATTATTCAACTACCTGTAAGCCAGGTTTTTGTGTTGCTGCTAACTGGATTAAATCCCTGAACTTTATCTTGGCTCTGAGTGTCTTGCATTTGGGCTCGCACCTCAAACCGTGACATTTACTCCGTTTTCCCGTGATAGCGGGATAATTTTCTCGCGATCTCGAGATAACAAAACAGTAGTTTAACACAGGGGTTGGCAAGAACGTTTCTTAATGGTAAATTCAAGGTTTAGTCTCTAGATTGTGAGTTGGATCCTTATGGAAGACCAACTTTAAAAAAAAAAAATCTGTTTCATATTCCTGTTCAACAAAGTTGTTATGAAGATGACTGATTCACATGTGGACCGATTGCATCCGAGCGATTGGTCCACATTCATCAACCTATGGACTTTTCATTACCCGTCATTCCCAGGCCGAGGAGATTCATCCGCATCTCATTCAGGGGAATCCATTTAACTACACATATCCTGACGGCTACTTCAGAGCCTTTGAAACAGCCGTTGGGAAATGTTGAAGAGAACGATTAAAAAAACACGCAAAAGAATAAAGAAATTTTCAGAGAGCAGGGATTGAACCTGCAACCCTTGGGATACAAGTCCTACACTCTACCAACTCAGCTTACACCACTGCTACTACTTGCTGCTGACGCAGCAAAATTGGTCTACAATTATCCCAAAGAAACGCACCTGCCGACCCCTGTATTCAGCTAGTTCCTTATCTCGACATCACGAGATAATTATTAAAACGGAGTAAAATAAAGATATGAATCGATGGCTGCTTAGGGCTTCCGTACATTGTAGCCAACAAAAGCTTTCATTTCACACAAACCACAATAAATTCTATCATGGGAATTGCGAGATTTTCATGCAATGACAATATGTGAAACCTACATTTAACAAAGCCTACCTGGTATAAAGTCAGCAGCACACAGTCGTCAGCAACTGCAAGCATTCAGATCTGTCTGCGTCATCGTTTCTAAAGTCCTCCTTTTTTGCCCATCTTCACTAAAACGCTACCCGGAGTTTCAAAAGGAAAAACGGGGTCGGCAGTGTTTTCAAACGTCTCCGTTTTAGGCCTTTGTTTTCGCCGTTTTAGTCTGGACGGGAGGAGCAAACGTAGCAGAAGGTCTCCGTTTTAAAATGAAAACGCAGCAGTGTGGACGGGGCCTAAGGGGTCCTGACCAGGCGTCCACATGTGACACTCTGGGATGAGAACAGATTGGTATAGCTTGCGAGTGAGAAGCCAGATATTTACATAAACGCACGAGGAGTAGAAACGTTAGACATGAGCAGAAAACTTTAGTGTAGTCGCTGGACAATTCCGGTATAAATCAGAACGCAGATATTTTGGTGAAATAAAAAGGCACACATACAGCGTCACGCCCTAAAAGCATATTATAGCTTTTTAAATGTTGTATATTGACCCTGATAATGGCTGAAACATGTCAGCCTGACAGTAATGTTATTGTTGCAATAAAGTTGTTCTAACTTTAATACCACAAGTGTTGTTTTAAGTCTAAAGGAAACTCAAAGCATCACGTTTCTCAGCCACACATGTCAAGGCCACTTCCTGTTGTCTTCCCGGTCATCGACACGCTAGAGTGAAGGTCACGGATCAGGGGTGGACGCACTTTGTAGGAAAAGAGAGACACGATGGAGGGAAGGCAGGCAGGAGGAGGGAGAGATGGATTTCAGTCACTCAGCAGCTCATAAAATCCATTCGCAGGAAGAATGTTGAAAATCTTTTAAGGTGGGAACTAGTCGGATGTCAGGTGGGTGAAAAGTGAAACACAAATCACTCTGACAGAGGAAGTCTCTTCCATTAAAGTCAACCCAGGATGAGGAAGACGTCCTGCACCAGCTGGGATTCTATTTGGTTTGAACTGACTTTAGCGCTCAACCTTGTCATACGTCCGCAAACAACCCGTTCTCACTCCCCGAGAGTGCGTTGTGTCACAGTCTGAGATGCAAAGAACATTCTCGTCTATTGTAAACTCCAGCAAAGATCTTTCAACCGTGAACATTTCAACATCAGATTTATTGAAGCATCTGCTGAAGCAGCGACGTGAAACTTTCAGAAAGAAACTCCGGCAGCTGCTGTCACTGATGCTGGACTCGTCGTGAGAGAGCGGCGTTAACGTAACGTTTTGTAACTGCTACAGGCTAAAACCGCTGTTTAAAAGTCGGGATTTACTTGCTTTATTTTTTTATTTCAGCCGGTGGCGTTAGGAAACGTCAGACCCAGGCTATATGCTCTGTAAACCACACTCCTCGCTGCTGTTATGAATATGATGTTAGTTAAAAAGTCGGGAGAGACGCTTTGTTTAGGGGTGAAGGGGGGGTGGTAGTGAGAGCGGTGTTTCCCATACTTAGCCTATAATTTGGATAATCACCGCAGAGTGCAATGTGACCAGAGGCTAAACCCTTTCCCCCATCAAGCACTGAAGACTGGGATCGTCATATGTCAGTTTATTGACAGAGAAAGGGTGAAACTGAGATGAAACACAATTAGCAAAGTTACTAAAATCTAAATGAGTCTCAAGCACCATACAATGATAACTGACATAGACTATATAACCACATAGCTACAATGCTGTAGGATTACTGTAGCTAACATGTAAGACACTGGTGAAATATTTTTATTTAAGTTACGCGAGTTACGTAAATTGCGTAAGTTATGCAAGTGACATTAGTTAACTTACGTGTTTACTGACCTACGTTGTTATTTTAATCCAAACCAAATCCAACAAAATTGCAACGTTTCACGACTTTAATAACCGTTTCAAAACGGCGATATTTCAAAACGCTAGCGTTTTATTTTGAAAATCTAACCGGACGTTGCATTTTAGTTGTTGCTACAAGTTGCTAACTTGACTGCGGCGCCCTAAACGTCTAAAGATGACGCTAAAGGGGGACCCAGGGTGTTGAAAAGTGATGCCAAAAGGGCCTTGACACATCAATGTGTGACGAGTCGGGAGTGAGGACGTGTTGCAGCAAACTCACTTCCTGTGTGATGCCAACATGAGTGACATGTGACGTGTGAGTGACATGTGACGTGTGAGTGACATGTGACGTGTGAGTGACATGTGACGTGTGTGATGCCAACGTCACATTTGCCTACAAAAATAACAGCATAGGAAGAAATGAAGACCAGGATCCAGATCTGATTTACCAAAGTGGGGGAAACAGTTTTGTCACAGTCAAAGCCCCACCTACAGTAACGTGTCAGGAGAAGTGATCGGGAGGTTGTGGGTTCGCTTCCCATCATCCATGTGCTTCTTTAGATTACAGATATGCAGAAATCTGCAGGTGCTTGTATTAGACCAGAGAAGCCAGCCGCTCGTGCATTTGGCTTTAACATTCAACCCTGAACGCTGATCGATCGCCTCGTCTGTTTTGTTTGTTTCTTATCAGCACGAAACTGTTTTTATGTTTAAATTTTATCCTCATCAAATTAAATCCTCAGCTGTTACTGGATCACCGGTCGGTGCCACAGTACGAACCCAAGGACCTCGAACACACACACACACACACACAGACGGACTAATTACCGTCTGATATTCGTGCTGGTTCACAGCTGATTGGTGTTAAAAAGACCAACATGGCTGCCAGAAACCACACTGCAACACTCCTCCTCTTCTTTCTCTCAGTTTTCTTTTTCATTTTCCCCTCTTCTCTGCTCTTTTCTTCTGTTTTCCCTCCTTCATTTACTTTATTTGCCCCTTGCTCCTCTCTTTGTCTCTTCTCCTAGCTTCTCTTCTTTGTTTTCCCTATTCACTCATCCTCCTTCTCCCTTTTTCTTTAAACTTGAAGTCCTTATTTAGTTTTGCTTGAGTATAATTACAAACCCCTCTAAGCTGCAGTGAACGAGCGGCTGCCAAGTCTCTGGTTTTTGGTGTGAAAGCAAAGCGGACCAACAACATGATGGTAGAGATGAGATTGAAGCATGAATCCAAAATCTAAAGTATGAACTGTTCAGGAAATGTTTCTCAGCTGGGTTGAAACTGCACTTATTGCATTTTTGCAGGAACAAGCACTTCATCTTTTAATCACAACTTTCTGCGGTGCCAAAATGTGCAACTCCTTTACGCTGTGCAGTCCAATAGGCCTGTCACGATGTGGCTACTGAATATAAACGTACTTAAAGATGACTAAACGCCACCAGTGTCATGGTTGAGGGTCGCCACCTCGGACCAGAGATACGGAGTGTGGACGAAGGAGGCCTTTAGCCCTCGGGGCGCCATACTGAGTGCAGTGCATGTTACATCACCTAACCCTAATACAACACAATGAAAGGACGTTGAATTTCATTGGGATAAATAAAGCATGTCTTCACCCTGCTAAGCTAGGCTAACACAATCCTGACTCCCACTCTGTACAGACATTAGATTTCACGTTTGTCATCACAAATAAGCTCATTTGCTCGAATGTTCAGCCGATTTCTGTAACACCAGACTGAAAATCAGCGTTCAGATTTGTTGCACCGCAGACCACACCCAGATTTCTTTCGTGGTGTCGAGGCTCGCTCGTCCAATCGAGGTCCAGAGACCGCAACGCAACCAACAACTAGGTCACACACACACACACATACATGCACACACACACAACATACCACAGCTGTAAATGCTTCTTGGCAAAGATACGGAGAGATTAGGACAAAATGGCTGAGCCAAACCCACATACACTCTCTCTCTCTCTCACACACTGTAAGCCTGTAATCAGCAGCAGGGCTGGAAAGCCTCCTCTCTCCTCTGCTAATTAAAGACCGTAAAACGATCTGAGCAGAATTCTGATTTAATGAACAAAATCTGCTGCTTCACCAACAAGTATGAGACTGAAACGCTCCAAAAAACCCCTCAGCTGGAGTTCAGCGGACGCTGCAGGGAGAAAACATCAGGCTGTCGATAATCCGACATCTGCAGCGAGCAACAGGTGTGCTGTGATGTGCAGCAGGTCGTTAAAACTAGATGTGTTCTCACCTGATTTTTCTCCTCACACATGCACTCCAAGGAGCCTTTTCCCAAACAAACAAACCTGCTAGTCATTAGAGAGGGAGATCATTTCTTCCTTTTATTCAGTGACACGTCATTTCGCAGACCATTCACGCCAGTCGAGCTCGTTTAATCTGAGAGAAAGGGACGACGTGACGATGTTGCTGCAGGCTCACATGGCCACGCCCGGACAGCGGAGAGTCGGAAGTGAAGAGCGCCTTCGCTAACGTCAGAAGAAATGTTTAAAGTAAATCAGTCTCAAGGCAGACAAGTCCAGGTCATGTTGGAGGTGCAGCCGCAGTCTGAAGCCTGTATTTTTAAAAACCAGCGACTGCACCTTTACTGTAACCTACACCTCTGCTCAGGTTACCACAGGGTGAGCTACGTCCACTCAAAGCTCCCAAACAAGGTTATTCTGTTACTACCTGTGGTTTCACAGTTTACATATAAATACGTATACACTGCGGCAGCTAGCATGGCTAGCGGGCTAACAAAGTTGTAATTTAAACACAATTTAAAGTAACTTTCCTCACAGTGTCCCTCCATCTCTGCTGCGAGGATTATTTCACCTGCATTTGTAAAACAAGAATATAAACTAGGGTTTTGGCTTCTAGATCACCAGCACCTTAATTTGACACTGACACGTACGGACCAGCTTTGCAGGTCATGCATTCTGCTTCACACGGATCGAGACAGAAACACGGGATATTTATCTGGGAATTTATATTTGTGCGCTTTGTTGCGCTGTTCAGGCGCCTGTGTGGTGCTGAGGGTGTCGACTGAGATGCAGTTTGACCAGAGTTTGGTCCAAAAGAGAAAGTCAAAGCAATGCAAAAATGCACACAATGAATGGTGAAAAAGCCGATTTCAAAATTCCGGCCAGACGCATTTTTTATGTCCCAATCATTGGACGTGGTCTCTCTATATAAACGGTCAATATTTCCTGCGTGAGACGTCAGTCCCACCGTCTCTCTCAAACAGGCTGTCAAAGTTTAGTGAGATTAAACTCTGCTGGAAGCGAAGGAGGCGGGTCTATTCACGACTGAAAACAGATGTGTCCCGTGTTCCTGTTTTACCTTGAAGTTTTTTCTATCCTTGGTGTCTTATCTTACTTCCTGTCTCAGTGTTCACTGATGTCTGATGTGGATCACCTGCGCCTCCTGTGGATGTCAGCTGTCACTCGTTGGCTTGTCTCTCTCATGTTCTCCAGTGTTCTGTGGATTTATGGTTTCTCCTTATGGATCAATGTGCTTCGTTTTTGGACTGCCAACCTCCCGACACCTGAAAGTTTCACCCGTTTCTTTAAGAAATCCCACTAACTGTGTAAATGCATCTTTGTTTCAGTGCTGTAGCTGAACGTCAGTGTGCGATCTATACCGTGGCCTCAATCATTACTTGCTGCAAGCATGTAGGCCAGACTGTGTTTGTCTTATAACAATAAGAAGAAGAATAATTAGGCTATTACCATTATTATTATCATATGCAGCCATTTTGCAACAATCACGCTTCACACAGCCGACCTTTCTTTCTTTGCGTGGCGCTGCGGGGAAACGCCAGATGCAGTAGTAGTACGATCACCAACCGTTCACAGCTGTAGCCAGTTATGTGACCTGAGATTATGACGGCTTTGAAAAGTTAAAAATGTTTAAATAATTTGGAAGTTTACCTAAAATTATCTTAGAAATTAATTGATACTTGTGCCGGGAATCTCACAGCCTCCTTAACATGCAGAGAAAAACAGCAGCAACAGTAGAATACGTAGACGGCTGTCCTCGGTAGCCGTAACAAATGGCAATAAAGCAAGCTGTCAATAATTTAGAGACCCCCCACAATATCACAAATCCTGATTTTAGGGGAGCTGATGTCGAAAACGATGAACAGAAACTGAAACACTGGAGCGAAACACACACAAAAACCGTTAATGTGAGGGTATCAGGGCTTAAAAAGAGATGAAAGGAGCCTTTTCATGCTGCTGTGCATGTAAATATACTCAGTGAAGCAGCTTTCTCAAATATAAATGCTTCTCTCTTTACTGTAAGTCTCCCTCTGTCTGTCTTTAAGAGCCACCTGCAGACTTTAACACGTCTTCCTGCTTTAAATACCACAGACATTCTGCCTAACACACACACACACACACACACACACACACACACACACACACACACACACACACACACGCTTTCCTCCAGCTGATGACCTCTGACCTCCCCCTCCATGCCCCCCCCCCCCCCCCTTTCTCTCACACAAACAGAGACACACACACAGGCAGGTCTGGAGGTTTGGGCGCGCCGTGCCGCCACGCTGCCGTCAGTTTCTCAGATAGCCTGTAATGAGACGGCAAACGGGGCCAAGATGGCCGCCGCCGTGTCATTAAGCGGTGGAAATGTGGTCGGCTATTAGAGATGGAATATCAATACGAGCCCCGGTGACTTCATGCGAGGCTGTTAGCTGATCCAGCGCACAGGAAGCAGCCGAGACGACGGTTCACCCTGAACTCACCAGGATGCAGGCAGACGGGGGTGAATCTGCCGCTGAGACAAAGTCCTCGCTGCTAACTGGTGTTCTACGTGCACGCCAAATGAACCGCAATGTTTCTAGTTTAAACAAAGATGAACTTTCACGGCTGCATCACTGCACAAGTTTCATATCTGTGACTCTGTCCTTTCTCTCTGACTCTGCACTCGTTTCTCTTTCGCCTGTTCTCGCTTCCCCAATCAGCCCTGTAGTTACCCGGGCCACCCTCGGCCACCCTCACCTGAAACTCATTCCCTCATCGGCCACTCAGCATATACATTCACTTCTCTTTCTCATTCTCAGCTCATCTCGTTTGTTATCTGCCTTCTGATTTTCTGCTTTGCTGTAACCTGAACATGAATCCCGTCTCTCTGCCTGCCTTTACCTACATGTAAGCTCATTTATGGACAATAAAGTCCTTGAACTGCACCGTATCGGCCTGTTCTGTCTGCGTTTGCGTTGCAAGCCCACCTCTGACAGTAACGTATAAAGTCAGCGTCACTTCCATCTGTGGCTAAAACCTTATTTACAACCTTACGGGTGATTTATACTTCCGGGTCGAATCGACGGCGTACCCTACACGCGCCTCCTCAAAAACGCAACTACACATCGGGGCGACAAAACATTAAAACGGTCCATTCCACATGACTCATCTCAGATTTTGGGTTAAATATCTTCTGGTTTCTGAGTTTCATTAGGTACACCTGGAAAAAATGAACCCAGTCCAGTAAAACAGTCCTGTAATCCATCCGACCTCCAGGAAGAACATCATTTTTTAGTCTTTGTTGAAGCTGTTTTGGGGCCTTTTCACAGCTGAAAGTCTGCACCGAGCTCCAAACTTCATGTTAAGACTTTAGACTCGACAAAATCAAAAACTTTGACTTTGACACCGATGACTCGTGACTTCTCTTGGACTCGAGCCTTTTGACTTGACCCCAAATAAAATTATATTAAATTATAAGATTTCTTCTGTTTGGTCCGGATCGTGGTGTCATTTACACGCCGGGGACGCCGGGGACGCCGGGGACCACGTTTTGAAATGGCTGATTTTGTCCACATCACTTTTTGAAAGCATTTGTTGAAAATATTCTAAAAAATAGCTTGCAACAAGAAATGTTACCTAACAAATGAAAATGCTTTGAGAAAGGTTTATTTGCACAAAGAGAAAACATGCAATGCCATTTAAATCTAGAAGAAACAAATGTGCTTTTTCCAAAAAGAGTAAGTTAAAAAGTTGAAATTTTACATAATACAACAAATGGAACAAAACTAATACAATAAACAATAAAAAAAACACGCAGAAAACAAACAAACAAACAAACAAAAAAAATATATAGTATATATGCATATATAAAAATATATATATAAAAAAATAAAAAAATAAATAAAATGAACAAATAATAAAAATATAGGGCAGGGCATATTTAAAAAAATATGATTTCTGTGCTGTATCACTGACAACATATTTGAACACTTAGTGCTCAGAGAGAAAGGTGGACGGCACACTAAAGAGTTTCCCCAGGTCAAGTGTCACATCGAGCAAGATGATCCAGAAATGGCTGCCATATATCAGAGAATTTAATAAGACTGTCCATCATGTTGTATCAAACCTTTTCCACATGGAAGATACTAGTGAGCTCAGTAAGGCAGGTTTTAAACTGGGGCACAGTGTCTGATTTCCAGGGTCTTAAGATCACTTTCTTTGTGATCACCATTCCATACATAATAGAGCACAGAGACACTTTGGTTTAGAGAACAACTTATATATGTCACACCAAACATTCTGCAGCTTTGTCCAGAAACGGTGGGCCAGAGAGCCTTCTGCAGATTTCCAGCAGCCACACAGAGGGGAAATCTTTGAGTAATGAAGTCTGTGCATAACCTTATATTCAATTAACTGATGTCTGGATCCTGCTATGAATTGTCACCTGCCAGCTGAATCTTTTGGTTCCCTTTATATAAATAAAGACATTTCCACTGTAAACTGGAGCAGAAAATGTCTCCAGAATGCAGGAAATTAAGTTTTTAATGCGCCGATATTCTGAGGGAGGAACACAAGACCTCCTGCTAAAATATTTCAGCATTTTAAATTTCTTCAAAATAGTGTAAAAATCTTCTCGTCTTATTCTCGTGCATCGTTACGTCTTGTGACCCGAGTGTGTCATCACGCCCCTAATCTGGTTTCAAAGTGACGCCTGCGGTGATGTTGTTGAACTGCAGTGGATTGTACTGAGAAGCATCTCTAATATTTTGTCCGCCAAGTTTATATCAGAGGGTAAACAAGATGAGAGAAACATCCTGAATGTTAATATTATTATTATTATTATTATTATTTAACCTTTATTTAACCAGGAAGTCCCATTGACATTCAGAATCTCAATCTCTTGTCCAAGAGAGACCTGGCCAAGGTAGCAGCCAAATCACAACAAATGCATCCATAATAAACACCGAGTTACATTTTCATGATAAAACGTACAAAATGTTAAAAAACACAATGAGACTCTCGAGAAAAACAAGAACATGTCTCCATCACAACATTCTCTACAGTAGTTTTAAATTCATTAATGGACATAAGGGTTTCTAACTTCAGCTCTTTCTGTAGGTGCTGAATAAGAGAAAGCAGTTCTTCCCAATTCGGTTGCAACTCGTTGCTCGTTAAAAAGCAGCTTTGAGGAGCGTTGCTGATACCAGAGCAGACAGAGAGGAGGTTACAGAGGTGCAGTGGAAGTTTGCCAAGTATAGCTTTATAAATAAAGATATACCAGAGCTGTTTTAAGTGCTGTCCAACCAGCTACATCATAAAGAAGGCAGTGATGTGTGAGGGACTTTGTATTTGTTATGAATCGTAGTGATGCATGTTAAACTGAATCAACATGACGCAAGGTGGAAGATGCAGCATGCATGTAAAATATATCTCCATAATCAATTACAGACAGAAAAGTAGCTTCCACAAGTTTCTTCTTAGCACTAAAAGTAAAACAAGATTTGTTTCTGAAACAAAAGCCAAGCTTGACTTTAAGTTTCTTGACTAAAGCAGTAATATGTTCATTGAAGGAGAGTTTATCATCTTTCCATATCCATATTAATCAAGTAGCTGCAGACTTCTTCTGTTTTAGACCAAGACCATGATCAACCAAGAGCTGTGAGCACCTGAACACAACCAATAAAAAGTTTCAGAATACTTTAGCTGCTCATATGATGCAACAGTTAGTTCATCCTGGTGACAGGAAGTGTTTTACGCTGCGGCGTTTCCATCACTTCAGAGGACGTTCCATAGACTTCCATTCATTTCCTGGAGACTTACCCCAAGCTGTAAAACCAAACTTTCACCCTATAATATAATGATTTACGTTACGGGGACTGTGTGTATTGTCACATAAAGGAAGCGCGCACACACACACACACACACACACACGCACACACACACACGCACACACACACACACGCAGGGTTTTTGTCAATAGGAAAGTGAGCTGAGGAATGTCTGAGTTTGGAATAACAGTGTCAGGACCGGTGCCAGCTCACCAGCTCTGTTTACCGTCTGTGTCTGTGTGTGTGTCCTTATTTTAAGTGTTCACACTTGCTTACATCTGCTTCTGTTTGTGGATGCATTCCACCAGTGAGTGTGTGTGTGTGTCCAGTATAAAGCGCTGACTGGTCCAGACTGGTAAACTGGTTGTTTAGAAGGAACAGATGTGGTCAAGAATGTCTCCCTTTTCCACGTAGCTCTTTGTGTAAATGTGTGTGTTTCATGCTTTTGCACTTTAACCTTAATGCCCTCCTCAAATTTTTACACCCTCTGAACATCTTCGTGGCTAAAACTGTACACGCACAAATAAACTGCTATAAAATCAACATACATCTATATTTATTTCATTTTCAGTCAACTTTTCCTCTGCTCAAAACTACCAAACATTTAATAATGTTCAGGATTTTAACCCTTTAAATACCAGTTTAGTCATTTTAATTATTAATTATATATATAAAAACACTAAATGTGAATTATTTTCCTTGAAATAAATAGTAGGGAGGTGAGGCTTTGGTGGTAATTAGACTCTTGGATATGTCAAAGATTTCCAACAAAATTGATTTGTTTGCATTAGTATTTTTATGTGGCGTCAGATTTCAATTTTTGCACCCTCTGGACACCTTTGTGGCTAAAACTGTACATGCACAAAAAATTGCTATAAAATCATCATACATCAATATTTTTTCTGCTTTTTTTTTTCATTAATCTCTTAAAAAACGTCTTCCCTGCTTAAAAATACCAAATATTTAATTATTTTCAGGATTTTAACCCTTTAACCTTAATGCACACTCACCGATCAGTTTTTGTCCACACAGGTAGAAAGTGCTGTTTGATCAAGACTTGGTTTCAGTGTTCAGGTTAGAATTAGGTTTTACTTTCTGTTGAAAATTGGTCGGGAGCATTAAGCACTTAATTTCCTGCAGTCTGGAGACATTTTCTGCTCTAATTTGCAGTGGAAATGTCTGGATTTAGGAGAACCAATCAGAAGCATCAGAACAGCATCACACTTAACAGCTGTGGCTGGAAACGGCCACAGGAACTCTGTGCAAATGAAAAACATGCAAAGCAACAAAATGAATATTATTCAACATATAGACGAGCGTTTTACAGGACGTATTCAGATGTAACCCCGGAGTAATCGTGAACATTTTCATGACTAACTGTAATTATTTCCCAGTAACAGATTACAGTTGGATTTATTTTCTAATTAAATTGCATAACTAAATTACAGGTAACTTGTTACTCCCCAACACTGTTGGAAAGTCTCTGGGGAAAAACACTTTTTAAACCTTATTTTGGGGCAAAGTCCTCAGTTTTTATGTTCCAGTGACCAGTGAAATGCAGTTATGGCTCTCTCACTATCCATTTAGAAGACGGGCCTGATGCTGTTAAACGTCCTCAGCTGAATCTTTACCATCAAATCTTAAAACATGTTTGCAAAGAGAGAGAGATAATTAATATATATATTTTTATATTTTTATTTTTTATAGTGATTAATGAACTATATAAAATAAATATAAATAAAAGAAAACAGAAATTCTAAAGATCATTTTAAAACGATGTAATAAACAAATATAAGAAATACTGTCAGTGGTGGAAGAAGTACTCAGATGTGTTACTTAAGTAAAAGTAATAATACCACTGATAATTTTTATAGATGGTTATTTTATTTTAACTGTGGTGTGTATTTTCTTTTGTCATGTTTATTTGTTTGCCTGTTTACATGTCGCTTGTTTGATAGCTGAGTGATGACAATAACTATATCCTCCTTGATCCTCGTATTACCACAGTGTACAAATACTCTCTGTCAAGTAAAAGTCCTGCATTCACTGTAAATGCCTAAAGTAAAAGTACACATCATGCAGAACGGCCCATTTTATGTTATTGGATTATAATTATAATAAACCCTTAGTTGGTTATTAAACTGGACCTTGTAGTGAAATACTTCACATTCTGTGTAATACCCGTTTTAATATTTAAAGTGCAATATTCTCCACTGCAATTCTGCTTCTATTTATTCTCTACTAACAATTCTATTGATAATGTAAATATTGTACATATCCATACTCCTTTATATGTTTTCTTTATATTTTATATTTATACTTTTTATATTTATACATTTCTTTATATACCTTCTAACTTCTATTATTATTTCTAGTCCTTTATGCCTTGATGTGCAATGCGCGCAACTGTGAGACAAGAATTTCCCCTCTGAGATCAATAAAGTATTTCTGATTCTGATTTAATTTCTTCATCACTTTAATGTTGCAGCTGGTAAAAGTGGAGCTCATTTTAATCAGAATCAGAATCAGAATCAGCTTTATTGCCAGGTATGTGTTCACATACGAGGAATTTGACTCAGGATTGTAAATTGCTCACGATGTGTTTACTTGTACAAAGATACAATAACACAATAATAAAATAATAATAAATAAAATCAGACACAAACTACAGTGTAGACAACACTAATATACACACTATGAACAAAACAATATAGACATATTGAGAAATAGTGCAGTGATCAGAGTGCAAAGGATGCAAGAGTAAACTATTATTCTCATTATGTACATGTTGAAGGTGGATATGATATACAGGTACACATACATGTACACAGTGTGATGGAGCACAGTGCAAAGGATGCTGGAAAAAATAAATAAGACCTATGACCTTATGACCTGAGGGAGGTGTATATACAATATGACATAGTATGAACAGCACTGAAATAGAGAATGGTGAATAAATAGATAATAAGTGGAAACCAGTAAACAGGTGCTGATTAGAGACAGAGTTACTGGGTTATTGCACAGGAATAGTTCCTGACACTGTGATTCAGAAATCAGCTGTTCATCAGAGTGATGGCTTGTGGGAAGAAACTGCTTCTGTGTTTCTTAATTATTTAAAGAGGTTATATTCTGCTCATTTCCAGGTTCCTCATCTTATTCAGAGTTTGTACCAGAGCAGGTTTCCATGGTTATATTTGTGTCCTACTGCACATTGCTGCAGCTCCTCTTTTCAGCCTGTGTTGAAGGCTTCGTTTTAGCTGTGGAGTGATACATCTTGTCTCTAAATGATCTTTGTTGGGAGTTGCACATGCTCAGTTCCTAGTTAAGGACTACTAGCCAATCAGAAGCAGAGAAGGGCGGGTCGGCGAGAAGCCGGTAAACGGCTCGGGTTCAGCCGGACTGGAGCGAGAGTTTCAGAGCGGTGAGTTATTAATCTGTATCCATAAAGTTTTAACTGAGCTCTGTCTCTACATCACAGGAACAACTTTATGTCCACTGACTGCCTGGAGGGTAGCTAGTGTTTGGGAGATGGGAACTCTCTTTGGGCTTTTTCACTTTGCAAACCTGTTTAAGCACAGAAAAGGTTTATAAATCAAAGGAGAAGGAAAAAGGCAAAAAGCACAAAACCACCTCTTTACTTTACTTTACTGTTTATTCTATAATAATACATAATGCTTGATTATATTTCGTAGTAATATTCTAAATCTACAAAGTATCTAAAGATAAATGTAGTGGAGTAAAAAGGACAACATTTGCAGTATAAAGGAGCAGAAAATGCTCAAGTGAAGTAAAATTCCAGCTGTGGTCTGTGTGTACTGTAAATGCATGCATCTGGGTATCATTAACCCTCATGTATCCCTTTAAATATATTCATAACCTCTTTTTTATTTGTTGTCTGTGTTACTGTTTTCCATCCAAACTTCAGTGTCACACTATCTGTTGGCTGATGTTTTACACTTCATATCATGTAACCAACAACAGAACTGAAGGCCTCCTTCCATCGGGCAGTGTTGGCTCACCTGGTTTATAAGGACACTAATTAGACTAATGATCAGCGCCTCAATTAAAGTTATCAGTCACACCTGCGCTTCTCCTGTAAACTTTAGTTTCAGCAGCTACACACTGACTGCTGCTTCTTTAAAGAGCCGCTGTAACTTTATCTGCAGGATTAGAGCAGACTCTGCAGAGTGAAACTGTTTCTTAGAAAGTGTTTTGTTCGCTTGTAAACAGCTGGCCGGTTGTCAGAAGTCTCTCTCTCTCTTTTTCTCCCTCTCCCTCTCTCTCTGATGGTTTTTGGACCTCCCCCTCCCTCCGTCCCCTGCAGCAGCAGCAGCAGACGGAGCCGACTCTCCGCCGCCCGGAGCTCATCTCCACATCTTCCACTTTCTTAACACTCGCTCTAAAACTTTTATTCTTCTTTTCTGAACTTTTTCTAAACCTCAAAGCGGATGTGGAGGCTTCAGGAAGATCTTACCGGACAGATGTTGGATGGATTCACTTCTCTTTTTTGTGCTTTTGGTGCGTAAAACGTGGCCAAGTAGGTTAGCGGACGAACCGGAGGACTGAAAGAGCTTTCTGTGCGTGTTTGACCGTTTTGTGTGTGTGAGAGAGAGAGGGAGAGAGGGTGAGAGAAAGAGAGGGGGGTGAGTTGTTGAAAGCACGGAGAGTGTTTGATCCAATGCGTCCGGAGCGGCCGGTGAAACAGCAGGAACACCAGAGAGAGAGAGAGAGAGAGAGAGAGGGAGGGAGGGAGGGAAGAGTTGAGATCAGCGGGGTCTGCAGGGACTCACCGGCAGCTGGACGTACATGTCTCCGCTCCACACCGGCACAGAGGTACGCTCACACTTCACTCACTTTGACCTCCAGTTTGGTGTTTCCTTTTTTATTTTGCACAGGAGCAGATCTGGTCCGGGGCTCGTAGCGGACCCTCCAAGTGAAGACAAAAGCCTTATTGAAACATATAAAAACCACAGCTGACAGTTATCTTAAAATGAAAAAGAAACAAAAGAAGAAGAAGGGGGGGGGGGTCGATCACAGTATTGATGATTTGAAAGCTTCTTGTATGATCAAGATTTTCTCTCATGGAAATTTTTCCTGCGCGTCTACGTGCTTTTTGCGCCACAGCACTGTTGTAACGTGTAAATGAGTGTGTGTGTGTGTGTGTGTGTGTTTCACATTTTTGCACAATAGCGATGTATCCCCACATACACAGGTACTGCGTTACCACGTTTGTGTGACTGACTGATTCTTCTGATTGGTTAAATAACCATAATGGTCTGAATAGAAAGTCTGCCTGACCTCATCTTAGAAAGTGTCTGAATTTTAGCGCGCATTATATTCACTGATCCCAGTGCTGCTCCTCAGAGGATGGACCCTGTTTGGTTTTAATGACCCCGCGACTCCCCAAACAAACATTATCATCACTGTGTTCCGTCCCTCACTTGTGGAGGCTGTAATGGGCATTGCAGCCTGCAGGGGGTCCATGGAGGACTTTTCACTCTCAAGCCAAATAGCAACTAAACTGATGTGATCTGGATTGAAGGATTCATCTGTATTCATCTGCACGGCAGCAGTTTCCAGTTTCGTGATTTCCTTTTATTCGGTGCCTTTTGGATGGTTTTCGCTTCCTTTATTTACAGCCTTTTAATTGTTGTATAAATGTTGTATATTGTTGTGTTCAGTGTACGTTGGACTACTCAGAAATACTTTAGTTACTGAGGTTAAAGACAGAGTTGACTCAGATGGGTTCAGCTCCAAAGGGAGAGCGAGGGAGATAACATGAATCTGATCCCCCTCATCCTGTTTGTGTCTGTGTCACTTTCTCTCATTGTCTCATCTTTCAAACGGCTGCTTTTAAAAACAAACTTCCCCACAAAGAAAATGTGGAATGTCAGCTAGATGGAGACGGAGGGGGGAGAGAGAGAGAGAGAGAGAGAGAGCAGAAGTAAATAACTGACTATTACACAGTCATGGATCTGTAATAAATCTTTATTAGTATTGTATTTAATAAACAGAAACACGCCCAGAAGCATCGTCCTGCTGATATTCTAGCTTTCTTTTTGTCATCAAATCTCACGTGCAGAGCCAAACCGATGACATGTCACTGAACACACACTCTGTAGTTCATCCTGACTCAGTCCTACAAACCACATGTGGATTCATCCGCTGCTGAAAGTAGTCCCCAACAAATGCACCATTTCCTGCTGTTTGTTTGATTAAAGCTGCAGCGAGCAGCTGTTTAGGAAATGACTGAGCCCTTTAAACACGACACTTCATATTTTTAAAGATTTATGTCTTCAGCAGAGCCCAAAAGAGCTCGGAGCTGAGAGCCACACACATGAAGTCAGGACGTACTGAGAGATGGACTGACAGGTTGTTGGATTGGGTCCAAACAATATGACACCAGACTTACATTTTTACTGAAACCTTTTACTCTAAGAGATCATGACAGAAATCAGAAGTCGTGTTCTTTTCCTGACAGATGGGAGAAAAAGGTGTGTTTTTGGCTTCATGTAAAGTAACACCGTTCCCATTTACACAGTGAGCGAGGTGACAGTGAAGGCACCATCTGCACAGACACAGTCACTTGAACACATCTGTGTTTTATTTAAGATGCTGAGAAAAGACTGCACCAGACTGCACACGACAGATTATTAAAACTTTTGAAAGCGGTGTGTTCAGGTTCTCACGTAAAGAGTGGGACAGTTGTGTTTTAAAATGTCCACTGAAGGTTCAGAGCTGTCAGAGTGGATCCTGAGTGAAACTCTACTCTCGCTGGCTGACATCCAAACAGTGACTAATCACACGCCACTTCACTGAGGCATGTGTGTGTGTGTCTGGGCTTTACACTGCGTTTGTGTGTGAAGGCTGAATCATTGGGGAGTGCATCTCTGCGTGTCAGCCAATAATACCCTTCGGTTACTGCCTGAGGAAAACACTAATGGAATTATAATTGTGCTTGTGAGTGTGTGTGTTGGCAGGCAGATGACAGCTAAGTCCTTCTGGGCATCGATCTTACTAATAACACACTTAGTCAAGAACAAACATACGTCACTGTCTAAACTGGGTCAAACTGACCTTATTGATGCATTATGTGTGTGTGTGTGTCGTTCCAGCTTTCACAGCTAGTGTGTCCTCAGTATCCCATAATCCTTTGCACTTGTTTGGTTATGCTCTGCGTTCAGTTGGTGCTCGCTGTGTTTCCTCCCTCTTTTCTTTTCCAGCTGCTTTTCTTCCTCCTCATTTTCTTCATCTTCCTGCAGGGAAGTCGAGTTCTGCACGATTGACAGGTGATTTCTGGGAGATGTAGTTACACAACATCTGAGGGCTGGAAGCTGCTTCTTTGTATCTGGGTATAATGTGATCATGATCACAAATACGGGAAATTATTAAACTATTCTGTACCGTGTAAATAACACTTACAGCCTACACTTGTACTGTGCATGTCGCCGTTTACTTTGCAGCGACTCCCAGTCTGTTTCCCGCCGCCACAGCCGCTTGTAACCCCCGTGTTACATTCAGTAACAGTCCCAGCTCGTTATCGGTCCATGCAAAATAAAATCTGGTGCGGTTCTTCCTTGCCAAATCTTCTCTAACTACGGAACAGACCATCTGCTTCCTGTTAACACTGGCACGCGCACACCCAGTGTACCTGAACGCCCACTAGATGTGCGTTTTCAGTCGGAGATCAACTCTGATATGCAGCTAAAACGCTGCTGAGGACGGAGATCGTACTCGTTTTAAAACTTTGTGTTTAAACTAAAACGTAGTAGTGTAGATGGGGCCTTGGGAAAGACCCCTTGGCGTCGCTTCTTAACGCCCTGGCTACCCCTTTAGTGTTGTTTTTGCACGTGTAGGACTCCGTGGTCAAGTTAGCATGAATAAACATGCAATGTTCGGTTAGGCTTTTCAAAATAAGACTAACTTTAGGCAACAAAACTAGTTGTTCAAGTTTAGAAAAAGACAATGGTTTCACACTGGAAACAAACAACGGTCTCCTGGGTGAAAGTCCGGTTTTTGAGTTTTCTGTTAAAGGGCTTCCCCTGGTGAGTTTAACTATGAAGCGAGAGGGTGCCATGTGCGTCAGTACCAGACGCTGAAGAAGGTGACAAAGCGTAGGTATTTGATGACCTGAGAATGAGAACGGACTGGACTTACAGTTATCTATAATACCCTCCCTCTGCATGGATTTGCAGACATGTTCACATGTTCCTACCAAATATGGGAAATAAACCTATCTAGAGGAGATGTTTTGTTTCCTCCCCTCTGCTCCAGTGCCATGGAAAATACACAGAACTTCTTATCAATCCTTTCATACCAAAATCAGCTTCTTTGCTTTCTTTGCCAATAAACATTTTTCGTGGCATAAAATACAGTAAATATGTTTAATTTGTGGCACGTTTATTTGTTTGCGGGACCCAAGAATGTAATGGAACCAAAGTATGATCCAGGAATGTCTCCTCTTTGCAGATGCTTTACACTGAGCAGATTTAATGGAAAAACAGATCAGAGAGGACAAACTGCTGTTTACAGCCAGAAAACAAGAACTAAAATGCGACATCTTGAACATTCGTGGTCTGTTTTTTGTGAAAGCAGCTCAGACTGCAGAGGGGTCAAGGCTGGACTGAAAGGAGAGGAAGGAGGGATGAAGGACTCAGAGAAAGTTTGTCAGAATAATAAACATGAAGCAGGATTTTCAACATGGCGTCAGTTTGTTTGGAGACACGGAAGCCTCCAACTCTTTCTCTTCTCCATCCTTCCAAACAAGCTCCCCTTTGAGGTCTTCAAGACAGACTTCTATTGTTGCATTGTTGTGCCTACTTTCTCTCCTCTTTGTCCTTTACTCCCCCTCTGTCTTCTTTCTCTTCTCTCTGTACTACTATCTTTCCTGGTACTGAACTGTCTATTTGAACATGTACAACATGTGAACATGTGGTGAACCTCAGGCCAGCGCACTGGACTCCTAGTCCAACACAAGAGAGGTGATTCAAAAGGTCTGAGTCCTTTAAACTGCAGGT
Source organism: Micropterus salmoides (assembly GCF_014851395.1). Classification (NCBI taxonomy): domain Eukaryota; kingdom Metazoa; phylum Chordata; class Actinopteri; order Centrarchiformes; family Centrarchidae; genus Micropterus; species Micropterus salmoides. The sequence goes on from NW_024042261.1 coordinate 39,981,883, forward strand.
TCAAGGAAACCCTTCTTGCTTTAATAGTTTGGACAACGCTACATGTTTTTGTTTTATTAATAGTCTATTTTTGGTTCAAATTGAACTAAAGCCGAAGAGGCAATGAGTGTGACCTGTCTGTGTTTGAACTCTTTATTCTGTTCAAACACTGCAGTCTGTATCTACATTCAGCCATGTGATGCTTTTATTAACCTGTCAGTAGGTGTGTTGATTTGCATTTAGGTGGGCAGCGGCTCATGTTGCGCTGGAGCAAAAACTGGTTGTCTCTGCTTTGTGTTTTTACAGCTACATAATCTGCATTTCCTCTCAAAAAGCTCAACTCTGATGTGACACGAGCCCACAACCTTTGAATTACTTGTCAACTAAAGGTCCAATGTGCTGTCCTTTGTGCCACTGTGTCGCATATTTTGAAATATTTTCATGAGCATGACCTTTTAGTGAAGACGTTTGCTTATTTCTGTTTGTTAACGCCCTTCATGCTGGAATTCTATTTTATAGGTTCATCTCTGCTGTTTGTTCGTACTGCATTTCCTCTATAAAACATGACTCTGATGAGACTCGAACCCACAACCTTTGAATTACTTATTGATAACTAGAAGTTCAATGCGCTGTCCATTGCGCCACAGAACCACATCACTAAGGAAACATTCATGAGCATGACTGTTTAGTGCTAACATCGCCTAGTCGTAATGTTTCCCGCAAATCCAAGTAGATTTGAAGCTAATCCAGAAGACCAAAATGTGGCTCTGTGGCGCAATGGATAGCGTATTGGACTTCTAGACAAGCAAATGAGAAGTGATTCAAAGGTTGTGGGTTCGAGTCCCACCAGAGTCAATGTTTAAAGACTGACAAGATAGAGACACTGTTTATAGTGCATGTTGAATTAAGCCCTTCATGTTGGAATTGCTAACATCGCCCAGTCGTAATGTTTCCCGCAAATCCAGAAGACCTTGCTCTGTTGCGCAATGGATAGCGCTGGAATTCTATTTTATAGGTTAATCTCTGCTGTTTGTTCGTACTGCATTTCTACATCGCCCAGTCGTAATGTTTCCCGCAAATCCAAGTAGATTTGAAGCAAATCCAGAAGACAAAAATGTGGCTCTGTGGCGCAATGGATAGCGCATTGGACTTCTAGACAAGCAAATGAGAAATGATTCAAAGATTGTGGGTTTGAGTCCCACCAGAGTCAATGTTTAAAGACTTACATTAATGATAGAAACACTGCATGTTGAATAACGTCCTTCATGCTGGAATTGCTAACATCGCCTAGTCATAATGTTTCCCGCAAGTCCAGAAGACCTTGCTCTGGATAGCGCATTGGACTTCCAGACAAGCACATGTGAAGTGATTCAAAGTTTGTGGGTTCGAATCCCTTTCAGATTTGATGTTTAAAGACGTACATTAATGATAGAAACACTGCATGTTGAATAACGCCCTTCATGCTGGAATTCTATTTTATAGGTTCGAACCCACAACCTTTGAATTACTTATTGATAACTAGAAGTTCAATGCGCTGTCATTTGCGCCACAGAACCACATCACTAAGGAAACATTCATGAGCATGACTGTTTAGTGCTAACATCGCCTAGTCGTAATGTTTCCCGCAAATCCAAGTAGATTTGAAGCAAATCCAGAAGACCAAGAGGTGGCTCTGTGGCGCAATGGATAGCGCATTGGACTTCTAGACAAGCACATGCGAAGTGATTCAAAGGTTGTGGGTTCGAGTCCCACCAGAGTCAATGTTTAAAGACTGACAAGATAGAGACACTGTTTATAGTGCATGTTGAATTAAGCCCTTCATGCTGGAATTGCTAACATCGCCCAGTCGTAATGTTTCCCGCAAATCCAGAAGACCTTGCTCTGTTGCGCAATGGATAGCGCTTCAATTCTATTTTATAGGTTCATCTCTGCTGTTTGTTCGTACTGCATTTCTACATCGCCCAGTCGTAATGTTTCCCGCAAATCCAAGTAGATTTGAAGCAAATCCAGAAGACCAAGAGGTGGCTCTGTGGCGCAATGGATAGCGCATTGGACTTCTAGACAAGCACATGCGAAGTGATTCAAAGGTTGTGGGTTCGAGTCCCACCAGAGTCAATGTTTAAAGACTGACAAGATAGAGACACTGTTTATACTGCATGTTGAATTAAGGCCTTCATGCTGGAATTGCTAACATCGCCCAGTCGTAATGTTTCCCGCAAATCCAGAAGACCTTGCTCTGTTGCGCAATGGATAGCGCTTCAATTCTATTTTATAGGTTCATCTCTGCTGTTTGTTCATACTGCATTTCTACATCGCACAGTCATAATGTTTCCCGCAAATCCAAGTAGATTTGAAGCTAATCCAGAAGACCAAAACGTGGCTCTGTGGCGCAATAGATAGCGCATTGGACTTCTAGACAAGCACATGCGAAGTGATTCAAAGGTTGGGGGTTCGAGTCCCACCAGAGTCAATGTTTAAAGACTGACAAGATAGAGACACTGTTTATACTGCATGTTGAATTAAGCCCTTCATGCTGGAATTGCTAACATCGCCCAGTCGTAATGTTTCCCGCAAATCCTGAAGACCTTGCTCTGTTGCGCAATGGATAGCGCTGGAATTCTTTTTTATAGGTTCATCTCTGCTGTTTGTTCGTACTGCATTTCTACATCGCCCAGTCGTAATGTTTCCCGCAAATCCAAGTAGATTTGAAGCTAATCCAGAAGACCAAAACGTGGCTCTGTGGCGCAATGGATAGCGCATTGGACTTCTAGACAAGCACATGAGAGGTGATTCAAAGATTGTGGGTTTGAGTCCCACCAGAGTCAATGTTTAAAGACTTACATTAATGATAGAAACACTGCATGTTGAATAACGTCCTTCATGCTGGAATTGCTAACATCGCCTAGTCATAATGTTTCCCGCAAATCCAGAAGACCTTGCTCTGTTGTGCAATGGATAGCGCATTGGACTTCCAGACAAGCACATGTGAAGTTATTCAAAGTTTGTGGGTTCGAATCCCTCCAGATTTGATGTTTAAAGACTTACATTAATGATAGAAACACTGCATGTTGAATAACGCCCTTCATGCTGGAATTCTATTTTATAGGTTCGAACCCACAACCTTTGAATTACTTATTGATAACTAGAAGTTCAATGCGCTGTCATTTGCGCCACAGAACCACATCACTAAGGAAACATTCATGAGCATGACTGTTTAGTGCTAACATCGCCTAGTCGTAATGTTTCCTGCAAATCCAAGTAGATTTGAAGCTAATCCAGAAGACCAAAACGTGGCTCTGTGGCGCAATGGATAGCGCATTGGACTTCTAGACAAGCACATGCGAAGTGATTCAAAGGTTGTGGGTTCGAGTCCCACCAGAGTCAATTTTTAAAGACTGACAAGATAGAGACACTGTTTATACTACATGTTGAATTAAGCCCTTCATGCTGGAATTGCTAACATCGCCCAGTCGTAATGTTTCCCGCAAATCCAGAAGACCTTGCTCTGTTGCGCAATGGATAGCGCTGGAATTCTTTTTTATAGGTTCATCTCTGCTGTTTGTTCGTACTGCATTTCTACATCGCCCAGTCGTAATGTTTCCCGCAAATCCAAGTAGATTTGAAGCTAATCCAGAAGACCAAAATGTGGCTCTGTGGCGCAATGGATAGCGCATTGGACTTCTAGACAAGCACATGCGAAGTGATTCAAAGGTTGTGGGTTCGAGTCCCACCAGAGTCAATGTTTAAAGACTGACAAGATAGAGACACTGTTTATACTGCATGTTGAATTAAGCCCTTCATGCTGGAATTGCTAACATCGCCCAGTCGTAATGTTTCCCGCAAATCCAGAAGACCTTGCTCTGTTGCGCAATGGATAGCGCTTCAATTCTTTTTTATAGGTTCATCTCTGCTGTTTGTTCGTACTGCATTTCTACATCGCCCAGTCGTAATGTTTCCCGCAAATCCAAGTAGATTTGAAGCTAATCCAGAAGACCAAAACGTGGCTCTGTGGCGCAATGGATAGCGCATTGGACTTCTAGACAAGCACATGAGAGGTGATTCAAAGATTGTGGGTTTGAGTCCCACCAGAGTCAATGTTTAAAGACTTACATTAATGATAGAAACACTGCATGTTGAATAACGTCCTTCATGCTGGAATTGCTAACATCGCCTAGTCATAATGTTTCCCGCAAATCCAGAAGACCTTGCTCTGTTGCGCAATGGATAGCGCTTCAATTCTATTTTATAGGTTCATCTCTGCTGTTTGTTCATACTGCATTTCTACATCGCACAGTCATAATGTTTCCCGCAAATCCAAGTAGATTTGAAGCTAATCCAGAAGACCAAAACGTGGCTCTGTGGCGCAATAGATAGCGCATTGGACTTCTAGACAAGCACATGCGAAGTGATTCAAAGGTTGGGGGTTCGAGTCCCACCAGAGTCAATGTTTAAAGACTGACAAGATAGAGACACTGTTTATACTGCATGTTGAATTAAGCCCTTCATGCTGGAATTGCTAACATCGCCCAGTCGTAATGTTTCCCGCAAATCCTGAAGACCTTGCTCTGTTGCGCAATGGATAGCGCTGGAATTCTTTTTTATAGGTTCATCTCTGCTGTTTGTTCGTACTGCATTTCTACATCGCCCAGTCGTAATGTTTCCCGCAAATCCAAGTAGATTTGAAGCTAATCCAGAAGACCAAAACGTGGCTCTGTGGCGCAATGGATAGCGCATTGGACTTCTAGACAAGCACATGAGAGGTGATTCAAAGATTGTGGGTTTGAGTCCCACCAGAGTCAATGTTTAAAGACTTACATTAATGATAGAAACACTGCATGTTGAATAACGTCCTTCATGCTGGAATTGCTAACATCGCCTAGTCATAATGTTTCCCGCAAATCCAGAAGACCTTGCTCTGTTGTGCAATGGATAGCGCATTGGACTTCCAGACAAGCACATGTGAAGTTATTCAAAGTTTGTGGGTTCGAATCCCTCCAGATTTGATGTTTAAAGACTTACATTAATGATAGAAACACTGCATGTTGAATAACGCCCTTCATGCTGGAATTCTATTTTATAGGTTCGAACCCACAACCTTTGAATTACTTATTGATAACTAGAAGTTCAATGCGCTGTCATTTGCGCCACAGAACCACATCACTAAGGAAACATTCATGAGCATGACTGTTTAGTGCTAACATCGCCTAGTCGTAATGTTTCCTGCAAATCCAAGTAGATTTGAAGCTAATCCAGAAGACCAAAACGTGGCTCTGTGGCGCAATGGATAGCGCATTGGACTTCTAGACAAGCACATGCGAAGTGATTCAAAGGTTGTGGGTTCGAGTCCCACCAGAGTCAATTTTTAAAGACTGACAAGATAGAGACACTGTTTATACTACATGTTGAATTAAGCCCTTCATGCTGGAATTGCTAACATCGCCCAGTCGTAATGTTTCCCGCAAATCCAGAAGACCTTGCTCTGTTGCGCAATGGATAGCGCTGGAATTCTTTTTTATAGGTTCATCTCTGCTGTTTGTTCGTACTGCATTTCTACATCGCCCAGTCGTAATGTTTCCCGCAAATCCAAGTAGATTTGAAGCTAATCCAGAAGACCAAAATGTGGCTCTGTGGCGCAATGGATAGCGCATTGGACTTCTAGACAAGCACATGCGAAGTGATTCAAAGGTTGTGGGTTCGAGTCCCACCAGAGTCAATGTTTAAAGACTGACAAGATAGAGACACTGTTTATACTGCATGTTGAATTAAGCCCTTCATGCTGGAATTGCTAACATCGCCCAGTCGTAATGTTTCCCGCAAATCCAGAAGACCTTGCTCTGTTGCGCAATGGATAGCGCTTCAATTCTTTTTTATAGGTTCATCTCTGCTGTTTGTTCGTACTGCATTTCTACATCGCCCAGTCGTAATGTTTCCCGCAAATCCAAGTAGATTTGAAGCTAATCCAGAAGACCAAAACGTGGCTCTGTGGCGCAATGGATAGCGCATTGGACTTCTAGACAAGCACATGCGAAGTGATTCAAAGGTTGTGGGTTCGAGTCCCACCAGAGTCTATGTTTAAAGACTGACAAGATAGAGACACTGTTTATACTGCATGTTGAATTAAGCCCTTCATGCTGGAATTGCTAACATCGCCCAGTCGTAATGTTTCCCGCAAATCCAGAAGACCTTGCTCTGTTGCGCAATGGATAGCGCTGGAATTCTTTTTTATAGGTTCATCTCTGCTGTTTGTTCGTACTGCATTTCTACATCGCCCAGTCGTAATGTTTCCCGCAAATCCAAGTAGATTTGAAGCTAATCCAGAAGACCAAAACGTGGCTCTGTGGCGCAATGGATAGCGCATTGGACTTCTAGACAAGCACATGAGAGGTGATTCAAAGATTGTGGGTTTGAGTCCCACCAGAGTCAATGTTTAAAGACTTACATTAATGATAGAAACACTGCATGTTGAATAACGTCCTTCATGCTGGAATTGCTAACATCGCCTAGTCATAATGTTTCCCGCAAATCCAGAAGACCTTGCTCTGTTGTGCAATGGATAGCGCATTGGACTTCCAGACAAGCACATGAGAAGTTATTCAAAGTTTGTGGGTTCGAATCCCTCCAGATTTGATGTTTAAAGACTTACATTAATGATAGAAACACTGCATGTTGAATAACGCCCTTCATGCTGGAATTCTATTTTATAGGTTCGAACCCACAACCTTTGAATTACTTATTGATAACTAGAAGTTCAATGCGCTGTCATTTGCGCCACAGAACCACATCACTAAGGAAACATTCATGAGCATGACTGTTTAGTGCTAACATCGCCTAGTCGTAATGTTTCCTGCAAATCCAAGTAGATTTGAAGCAAATCCAGAAGACCAAAACGTGGCTCTGTGGTGCAATGGATAGCGCATTGGACTTCTAGACAAGCACATGCGAAGTGATTCAAAGGTTGTGGGTTCGAGTCCCACCAGAGTCAATTTTTAAAGACTGACAAGATAGAGACACTGTTTATACTACATGTTGAATTAAGCCCTTCATGCTGGAATTGCTAACATCGCCCAGTCGTAATGTTTCCCGCAAATCCAGAAGACCTTGCTCTGTTGCGCAATGGATAGCGCTGGAATTCTTTTTTATAGGTTCATCTCTGCTGTTTGTTCGTACTGCATTTCTACATCGCCCAGTCGTAATGTTTCCCGCAAATCCAAGTAGATTTGAAGCTAATCCAGAAGACCAAAATGTGGCTCTGTGGCGCAATGGATAGCGCATTGGACTTCTAGACAAGCACATGCGAAGTGATTCAAAGGTTGTGGGTTCGAGTCCCACCAGAGTCAATGTTTAAAGACTGACAAGATAGAGACACTGTTTATACTGCATGTTGAATTAAGCCCTTCATGCTGGAATTGCTAACATCGCCCAGTCGTAATGTTTCCCGCAAATCCAGAAGACCTTGCTCTGTTGCGCAATGGATAGCGCTGGAATTCTTTTTTATAGGTTCATCTCTGCTGTTTGTTCGTACTGCATTTCTACATCGCCCAGTCGTAATGTTTCCCGCAAATCCAAGTAGATTTGAAGCAAATCCAGAAGACCAAAAGGTGGCTCTGTGGCGCAATGGATGGCGCATTGGACTTCTAGACAAGCACATGAGAAGTGATTCAAAGGTTGTGGGTTCGAGTCCCTCCATAGTCAATGTTTAAAGACTTACATTAATGATAGAAACACTGCATGTTGAATAACGCCCGTCATGCTGGAATTCTATTTTATAGGTTCGAACCCACAACCTTTGAATTACTTATTGATAACTAGAAGTTCAATGCGCTGTCCATTGCGCCACAGAGCCACATCACTAAGGAAACATTCATGAGCATGACTGTTTAGTGCTAACATCGCCTAGTCCTAATGTTTCCCGCAAATCCAAGTAAATCCCACCAGAGTCGATGTTTAAAGACTGATGTTAATGATGAGGGACTCTTTAAATTTTTTTTCTGACCCCCTTCATGCTAAAATAAGCCAAGTTGTACTTTAGATTTGCCTTGTTTCTTAGTTTTCAGGAAGTCATAAACACAAATTTAGTTTTTTTCATCCATGAATTCATCCATGTCATCCATTCTTCAGTTCAGTTTCTTCAACCAAGTCCAGTATCATCATGATATATTATCTTTATACTGTCCAAGTTTAGTGCCATCCCTTCAGAAAATTTCTATTCCACGTTAGTTGAACGAGGCTAATGGTAGCTGAATTTAACGTTCCGTTGAGCTGGACGAGGTACGATTACAACTACAAACTCTCTCTGTCAGTGGTTCAAAGGTTCTGAGTTCGACTCCCACTAGAATCAATCTTTAGAAAAGGTCATCAGGAACTAACCGCGACACTAAACCATGCTAACTGTATGTTTACATCCCTCTACTTACTGAATTGAAGTACCTGAACGGGCTTTACCAGCGAGCCGTCCTCCCTCTGCTGTGTTTCATCTGACAGTCTGAAGAGCTTTTTAAAAACACAAGGAGCCATTGATTTCACAAACAAACAGAAATCAAACACGCCCCAACCATCTCAAGTATTTGGAAGCAGTTTTGATATCGATGCCAATGCAGGGGCAATTATGGGATGTGGGAGGATTGTTTCCTTGGCAACCAGTGTTTGTCGTTTATAATAATTAGACCGACAATTTAGCGTAGCCTGAGGTTGGACAGAGGCTCTACTGTGACGTAGGCAGTGTGTGTGTGTGTGGCTCAGGCGACAGATGTATACCGCAGTGTTTCCGACCTCAGAGCAAGACAGTAAACAACATAAACAACACACACAGAAATGCACAGATACATACAGTAAATATACTTGTTTGTTACACACATACAGCAAAAGAAAGTGGATGCACTTTAAATGAAAAGGCCTGACTGGCGAGAGAGAGGTTTGTTAAGTACATTTCCAAATGTATGTTTTCTGTTTTCACATCCATGTGGCTCTATGGTGCAATAGATATCATGTTCTAGTCAAACACAGGAGAAGTGATTCAAAGGTTGAGGGTTTGATTCCCACCAGAGTTGAACTTTACTGTCAGGGAACAAAGAAAGGTGAACCTCCAAAGTCTAAGATTACATTTTCAGGCTGATTAGTGAATATATGTTTTTGAAGATTATTGGATGTTTATGCTGCACACAATCTAATCAAATCCTGATCAAATCAGTCTCTGTCAGGCTGTACGAGATCAATATCATGGTGGCCTGATAGTACGATGAAAGTGTGGTGAACTGTAGGGGCCATAACTGAAGAAGAACGCAAAAGAACCAACCTGTTCTCAATGCTTTGTCAAGACCCCTTGTTGTCAGTTTGTATAATGCACGGGGAAGCCCTTTAGCATCATTGTTGAATGCTAAAAGTAGGTGTAGTATATAAATAACAGACATGTCTAAGTACGCATGAGGTTTGTGAGGAGTAGGACTTTCACCCAGGAGACATTATCATTTTAACCCAAACCATGATCATTTCTTAAACCTAACCAAACTGCGACATTTAACAAACGTTATTGACTAGTTTTATTTTGAAAGTCTAACTTGATGTCAATGTAATATTAATAACTTAACCACAGATAAAATAGTACATGTTTCAAACCATAGACTGCATGAAAGAAGTGGACCGTAAGGCCACCCGTTGGTTTTTGAACTACCATTTAGAATCCTCAAGTTTGGCATTTTGGATGTCGCCATCTTGGTTTTTTAGAACCAAACATGACCATATTTTGGTGAGCAAAGTGCATCTGTAATTCACGTTAACTGTGATATTAACTGGAATGCTAACTTTTGCTAACTAAAAATACAGGCTTAAAACAAAACGTACTTAATGGAAAAAAATGAACAGCCGACTCCTAATAAATGAACATCATGCCGTACTGAAGCGATTGAGACCATAAAGTCATTAGATAAATAAATCAGCTGAGAAGTAGCCTCATGTTCTCAGAGACTTCTATACAATCACACTTCTTTCTGCAGCCAGTGGAGTCGCCCCCTGCTGGCTGTTTGAGAGAATGCAGGTTAAAGGCACTAAAGCAGGGGTTCTTAACCTTCTGACCCCTTTAAGAGGTTGAAAATATTTCGCGACCCCTCCCGGATCAGACAGAATTTCTATCGTTTTCTATCGGCAGTGAGTTTTTTGCGTTTTTGAAGGAGCGCTCTGACCTCATTCGCATTTTTTTCCATTGTCCAATCTAATGAATGGAGAGACAGGCCCTCAGTTGTGCTGACGGACGTTTACAGTTGCTTGGATTGTCCGGAGAATGCAACAAAACGACCCCTGAACTGTTGGTTTTGCCTCTTTTGGGGGGTCCAAGCCTTAACTAGGTGGGTCAGAACCCCCCAATCCCCCCCGTAATTCAAACCATGCTCTCAGCCTCAAACAATGCCAGAGCAGGCGCTCTCCTTTTGGCAGATGTTTTTAATAACTAAAGACACAGACCTGTGAGTTGTGATAAAAGCCCCTTTTCCGCCGCACGGTACCGACTCGACTCGACTCGACTCGACTCGACTCGACTTTGTTTGGTTTTCCACTGTGGAAAAGTTGTACATGTACCTGCTTCCAGATACGTTATTTCGTATCACCTCCGTCCAAGTTCGAAGCGAGCTGAGGCGATACTAAAATATGACGTGAAAACACGGCAGACTGCTGATTGGTCAGAGAGTTGCTAAACACCTCAGCTCACCGTTGATGTGTGCAGGCAGAGTAGGCCTAGAGCTCTCCCGTCTGACTGCTCCACCAATAGGGGAGAAGTTCACCCCTTGAGACCCCGCCCCTCCTTATTTGCATAATGAGGCAGAAATGCATAGAGAAATAAATACCATGGAGGAAATAAATAGGTAGAAAATGCAACGGAAGAATAAAACAGACAAAAATATTAAAACACACATAAATAAATACATTTAAATAATTAATAAATAAAGCTGAAGATTATAACGGACAATAAATAAATAAGGTAATTATTACAAAGGTGAATAAGTAAAGAAGCTAATTAAAATAGATATATAAATTTTTGTCTCCTTGTATAATTTAATTACTGCCTACATTTATGTATTTACTTTATTTTTTTGTGCATTTAATCGGATGCTTAATTATTCATTGAGCATTTATTTATTTCTGGATTTATTTCTGAATTTGTCAGGATCAGTCCTCCATACAGGCGGCGCTGCACAGTGCTGACTTAACGTGATGCATGCTGGACTTAAAATAAGGTTAGAAATTGTGCCAAACGTCACCGTGTCACATGACATTAAAACGTCGCGAGAGCAAGGCGTCTGCAGGCGCTGAGTCCGGGGGGCCACAGCTGCACAGAGTTGGAACCACCTTCATGCCTGATCTTGCTGCATTTTTCTTTGCAAATGCCGTGAGATCAGTCATCGCTCGCAGTAAGCTCACGCAGGTAGAACGTGTCCGACTTGATGGTGCCATTTTGTCCCTGCAGTCACCTGCACGCTGGACTATCAAGTCGGCGAAAGTCAGTCGCAGTCATTTGGAACGCACCTAATGGCTTTGCTTTTCAGATCCGGAGGCCTGGTTTCAACAGAGTAGTTGCCAGTGTGTTTGCTGCGTGTGGTCGGTACGTGTTTCACCCCCAACTAAACTTAAGACTGAAATCTGAAGGATGATGAATTTTAAGTAAAGTAAATTATTTTTACAGCCTTATTTGAATGGTTTTAGTCATCAGGTTTGGTTATAAGCAGGTTCCAGCTTCATTGTTGAGATCTGCAGGAACAATAACTCTAATGTGTTCATTGTGTTTATGGTTTTAACCAGGTGTGTTTGGCTGGAGTCAGGTGTGTGTGTGTGTGTGTGTTTGAAACCTCCCGCTGTCTCTCTGTACATTCCCATCATGAATCACTGCTCCCTCCCTCTCTCTCTGTCATTCCAGCCTTCCCATTAAATCTCGCTGTCTCTGTCATTTTCTTTCTTTCCACTAATCTGAGACACACACACACAAACCTTTCCTCGAACAGCTTGCTGTGTGTTATTATTCACACGCAAAAAAGGTTAAAATACATAAAGGGACAGTACAATCCAGGACAATAGAAACGAACAAACCAGAGTACAGGGTGGCACTTTGTGAAGCACGTTGTGATGTGGATTTTGCAAATTGCTCTATAACTGAAGATTAGTATTGTTATTAATAATATTACTTATGATTGTTGGGAGCAATCACAGTAATGTATTGCTTTTTGCTGTAACGCAGTAATATAGCCAAAAAAATTGGTAATATTACAACGCATTTTAACACAGAAATAAGTGGTGTTTGGACGCACTTTAAATGAAAAGGCATTTCAGCAGCAGAAAAACCATGAGTAAGAGAGTAACGCTATTTCCTGTTGCTGGAATCCAATGGTCGAGTCTGTAGGCAGGGTGCAAACTACGGGGGAGCTCGGACTGTAGCTCCCCTGATGGATCATGCGTAAATAGATGTCTCTAGGCTGTGTGTTTGTGCTTGAACAAATTACTTTCCTGATCACAGAGGCTGCTGTCAGCTCATCCTGACCGATCCTGTCGGGAGATTCAAATAATCAGTGACGTTATGCTGCTGGACCTCGCGCGTAAATGAACGTCCTCTTTCACTCGCTCCCGCTACTAATCAGAAGGTAAACTTTTGAAGATGAAGGTGAAGATACGAGTCCCTCATCCAAAGGACTTCTTCAGTTCAACCAAGTCCAGTTGCCCTTGACTTCGACCTTCTTCGGATAACTATGACCTGGATGACTGAGAATCTTCACAGACAAAGGCGCATGTTAATGCCAGGTGTAAACAGGGCCTTAAAGTTAATCACCACTTATGTGGTGTGTCCCAGATCTACATTACACACTAATTCTAAGCAGACATTTTGTTGGTAGTAGTATTTTCACGTTGCTGCGATGGACTGGCGACCTGTCGCCCAATGTCAGCTGGGATTGGCTTAAAGCCCCCGCGACCCTGTACGCAGGATAAGCGGTTGGCGATGGATGGAGGGATTTTCACGCTGGAAAAACAGCAAAATTAATAGCGTGACATCAATGAATCAGTCATTTCCTGTTGAAATGAAACTGTAAACATATGTTGATTTTCTTGCATACTAACTGCAAAGGATTAGTATGTAGTACATTCTGTATTTAAATTAAATGTACTGTGGAGTTGTGACTCAGCTGAGATGGAGGTTGGGGTAATCATTTTAATAACAACTCCTCAAATTAAGCTTTTCTGTTTCTGACCTGACTGATCGCCTGACGACTCGTCTCTCTTCTTTTTAGCGCGATATAATTTTGAACATTATATGTAGGTGATTGAACTCCAGAGCGATAGTCTTGATGTTGCTGTTTCCTTCCATCGAACAGAACAGAACTGGAATAAACTCGACTACTGAAAACAAAAACAGCAGTTGGGAGCCGTCCAGATTTAGCAGTGTGCTAACAGACGGAGGTCAGAGGTCAGAGCCTCCCTGACTGCTCTGACTCAGACTTCATGCTTCCCTCAGGAGAAGTTTCACAACACTAATTTTACATCATTCTTCTTCTGTTACATAAGCCATTATTGTAGCTATTGTACCCAGAGCTTTTCTCCAAATCTTTTCATCCTGTGCCACACAAACACAAACCAAAGTCAGAAAACCAAATGAAGAGTAAACCACATTGCAGCGAAAACCAATGCAACTTAAGTTCAACTCACAACGACAACATTTCTTCTGGAAAGGAGGAAACCTACAGACCAAAACGTTAAATTAACCTTAAACATATATAAAAAAATGAGGTGTAAAGAGCTGGTTGGGTGTGTAAACTCAGGTAGTCCTCAACATGTCCTGCAAGCAGCCAGACCTCACCAGAAAAACAACCGTATATAAAATAGGGCTCTATGAAATCCATTAAAATTTTACCCACATTCCATGTTTTCTATTTTCATTTTTCTGAGTTCTGTGTTTTAAGCACATGCTGTCATCAGAAACAGTCTGTAATCATATATATTCAATTAATATCAATGAATTTGATGTATCACGCAAATAAAAATATTCTATTGTATGTTAACTATTTATTGGGTGACAATTTACAATAAATGACTGGTGCAAACTGACTGCAAAGTTTACCCATCACAGAATGGGAAACAGTTTTACTGCCGCTGTTACGTTTTGAAGATTTAAGAGATATAGTTGCAGTGAGAAGATGCGTGCTGCGTTTAACCCTGAAGCGCAGTGATTTAAAAGCCGTCGCTTTGTGTTCTGTGTTGTCACAGGGACACTGGGCTGCTTGTCGTCAGCATTACATCGCTGCAGCAGCTACCATCTCACAGGTGTAGATAGGCTCTTCCTTTTGACGTGTAACCAACCAAACTGAGCGAGAGTTTTTTAATGACTTTCTGTTTTGACCCAAAACACATAAGTTTTATTGTCTAAATGTGAACAGACTCCAAACGTTTGAGAAGGGTCCAGCTGTTGAACTTCCATATATGGTTCATCCCAGAAGCCACCTCGTACAACACGTGATGGCGTTTATCACAGCCGCTCGGCCCACGCAGAGCCGCCAAACAAGATAAGTGTCAAGGTCGTAATCAGTCTAATATTTACGATACTATAATTATATAGAAGCGTATAGTAATACTGTTATTCCTAATGAAGCAATGACAGCCCCCTTTCATTCTGCTTCTGTTTATTTTTTATTTGTTCCAAAGTGCTTTAAGCTTCACAAGCCAAGAATGTTCTGTACATCACGAGCCAGATGGATCTTTACTCACATTAAAACTTTACATTTACTCATTTAGCTGATGCTTTTATCCAAAGCGACTTACAGTTGCTCTACATGTCAGAGCTCGCACGCCGCTGGAGCAACGAGGGGTTAAGGTCTTGCTCAGGGACACAATGGTGGACGGGTCACAGTGGGAATCGAACCCTGGTCTCACACCAAAGGTATAGTCTTATCCATTGCACCATCAGCACCCTGACGTTACAACATTACTGAGAATTTAATGATAGAACAACAGCGGCACGAACGAACATTAACTCTATCATCTGCTGCGTTGGCTGCAGTGGTCTGTGTGACTGCGCCTGGAGGAGGCTCCGCCTGTAACTCACTGATTTATACAAACTGTTTAACAAAGATTTTCAGTATCTGGCGGTCAGCGTTGATATTGTCACAAATAAATGAACGAATAGGAAACACGGCCGTTCCTGTGTTGTCGCTGCTGCGGTGGTCTGAGTAACTGGAACCAGGACGCTCTGTGGGCGGGACCGGCCGTCCGGCTGCCACCGCTAATATCGCGGCCACTTGTGGAGCTTCTCAACCCCGAAAACGTTTCGATTCGCCATCAACTTTGGTAAAACTGCCAATATTCACCGCTCAAAAGTGTATTTAGTGATTAAATAGCCTACAAAACCGTTCGCCTCTTTCTCCGCTTCTTTCCGCTTCTCGCATGAAAGCTTCTTCTTCTTCGTGAGTAGAAGTCAAGCAGTCGTGGCAGACAGTGGACGCGATGCTGCCCCCTGCACGTCCTGTAGTGCACTGCAGTTAGAAATAAACAACCAGAAATGTTCCTGATATGAAGACTGCTATCTCTCCCTTAATCGGCATCTGTGTAACGGCGCGCGGTGTCTTCTGGGACAGAACATCTTTGGAAGTTCAGCTTCTGCGGGCTGCAGCTGGATGTACTTGAAACGTCTGTCAACGTTGACCACGTCGTGTGACTTCGTAGTTCGGTGTGCGTGCTGTGGACTGGTACTTATGCGAGTCTGCAACTACACACACATGCCCATTTCATATTGTGTGTGCGGTCAGCGCTGACTTGTATTGAACATAACTGAGTCACAGGACCATCGCTGTGTGTGTGAGCTGGTCGACGCCAGGAGCACAATGGAAACAGCAGGACAACAGAGTGGACCTATTGTTTATATATGTGTGTGTGTGAGACCGCACACAGTGTTCTGGCCTACATCGTGGCAACTGGATCAGGCAGGACAGACTCTCACACACACGGCTACAATTAACAAAACATTTTTGTTTACATAAAACATGTAGGAGGATCTGTCCTCACTGAGTTGGCTAATTTCTGTTTGTACAGAAGAACACCGGAGTGTTCAGGGACCTCAGCCCCACGTGAACACAGGTGTTTCAGGTTTCTCCTCTCAGGAGACAGTTGTTGTGACCGAGCGGCTTCAGGGGGTCACGCGCTACACAACGATCTGACAACGACTCTGTAACCAGACGACTCTATTTGACCTCCGAAGCGAGGAAACACACATGAAAAGTGACACAGGAAATGACGTGAAACCACGTGTGAAACGGGATTTGTCTATTATTAAAAAGATAAACATTATAAACAGAAGTTTGGAGTGAGATGACGCGTTAGAGGAGGAGCCGCTCGGCCGAAGCCAATTCTCTCTCTTTTTACCAGCAGTTAGATTTTACCTATAGTTCAGATATACTTATATTTCAAAAATACAAATGTATCAAAACCCAAAATGAGCCCAATGAACAGCAGTGCTGTACACAAATTGTAAAAGTAGTGTGCTATGCTAGATACCTGCCGTCGGCGAGCCTCTTTCATGCGTCGTTGCGTAGATCGATCAGCGCCCGCCAGTCACCCTCGGACTCTTCCAAATCAGGCTTAGGATGGTGTAGTGAACTGGTTTTTACAGGAAACTTGTTTACTTTACTGGATTTGGCTTGTTAAACAAATGTTTTCAGAGATCAGCTTTATTGCCAAATAGTTTTTACACATATAGTGAACTTTCTTTGGTGTCTCGCTGTGTAACAATAGACAAAAAACTATAGAAATATCCATCCATTAATCGCCAACCGCTTATCCAGCGTACAGGGTGGTGGGGGGCTGGAGCCAATCCCAGCTGACTACATAAATTTTACAAATAGAGACTGTGTGTAATATGGAATTTCTCAATTACACTGACATCCTTTAATTACTGTAACAATAAGCCAGAATATTTAATTTTAGGAGCTGGGCCTCACCAGGCTCTGCAGCCGATCGCTGTTAAATGAGCCGTGTTGGTTAACCAGCAGTAGTAATGATGTTAACAATAATACTAATTGAATGAATGTTGTGGTTAAATGTTTGATGCTTCTGTTGGCGTCAGGACAATAAAACTCAGTAACACACGCTGAACAGAACAGAGGGCGCCGGTGTGTCTCTTCTCTTCACAGCACTACTGGAAGTTTACACTGTCTGTCACTGTGTTTGTTTAGCCTGGACCACTGAGCGTGAGCGTGAGCGTGACTCGTGGTTTCACGTGGAGTGTGGCGCTCGTGTGACAGTGTTAATGAATGATCATGACGTGCGTGTGTGTAGTTTTCCATCTACGTCCATCCTCTTTCTGCCACCGCTCTCAGCACTGTGTTCATTCACCACAGTTTCTATTAATGGCACTAAAATAACTCTTTGTCACGTTTTTAATTCAACTTTACGGTTCAAATTTTGTCCGTGAAAGAGTTTGAATACAGCATGAAATGTTTCAGGATACAGTGGCAGGTAAAAACATATTCATGTTCACTCACTCCTCATCCTCTTTTGGGTTTCATTCATCATACAGTTGTCATACAGACGTACGCTATGGTGAACAAGGGTCACATGACCTCTGTCTTCTCTGTGAGGACCCTTTCTGTTTCCACAGTAAGTTATTACTGAAAGTGGACGTGAGTGATGTAATGTCATTTATAGTTTGACCTTTTGGTGGTGACATTGCATATTTGTATTTGTGTCTTGCACGCTCTGTAAGTCCAAGAACAATTGAACCAAATCCAAACATCAGTCTGAGGCTCTGTGGAGCAGTGGGTAGTGTACTGAACTTCTAGACAAGCACAGGAGGAGCAATTTGAAGGTTTTGGTTTCTAGTCCACCCAGCGTTAGACTTTAAAGACAGACATCAGATATAATGTTCATTTAAAGGGTTCAGGTTTAACAAGCTTTAGATACCTGAAGACTTCCAGCCTTATTGTTAGATAGACATTGTGTCACTTTCGAACATCTTCTCTAGAGGGACTCGAATCCAAAACCTTTGGCTGCCCTCTTTTGTGCTTTTAAGTCCGGAGACCCGATCGCTCCTCAGAACCACGTGCTCTGTTGGTATGAGCCCATGTGGCTCTGTGGCGCAATGGATAGCGCGTTGGACTTCTAGACAGACACGAGAAGTGATTCAAAGGTTGTGGGTTCGAGTCCCACCAGGGTCAACTTTAAATTCAATCTAGCAGAGTGCCTATGATTATACACTGTATGGATATTCCTGCCCATCATATTGGTAAATAAAAAAAAATGAAAAAAGCACTTTGACGGTTAGCGCAATGCTAACATATAATGGAAATCACCATTAACGTGCTAAAGGACATTAGCATCGCAGTCACGATAATATAATCTTAACATAAACTACACATTGAGTGACATACTGTGCAAATACTTAAAGTACATATGTTTGTGTGTGAAATAAAAAAAGAGCTGCTAACCACCAGAGTCATGCTTTAGAGACAGACATCAAAGATATATTGTCCGTTTAAATTTCGGCTTTGATGAAATAAATCAACGTTCTCCCTGCCTTCTCCTCTGAATTTGAACTTTCCAGCTTGACGTCACTGAAAAAGGAAAGAAGTGAACCTTTTTTTGATGACACGTTTTATCACACTTGTGGCCAAAGCAAGTTTTCGTTTTGGCGGAGGGGACCGCGGGCTGATCTAAATCACAGTGCTTTACCAGACATTCATCGCACCTTATGACTCTCTGACACACCAAGATTAGATTGGAGCCATTTCACAGTGTGACATGACATTACATTTCAAAGTGGTTGATTCTTACAAGTCTAGCAGCATAGACAGTGATTTAGTATAGTGGTGTCAGGTGTGGTGTGCAGAAAGCTTTCTTGGAATCTATAATGGCCGACTCTAGCGGGACTCACAACAACCCATGATCTTTGAATTACTACTTCAGTGATTGTCTAGAAGTCCAACGCGCTACCCATTGTGCCACAGAGCCTCTATAAAGCTGAATTAGTCAAAGATCCTTTGCTGTAAAGAGTCCTTTTATCATCTCTAAATCTCAAATGTTGAGACTCAAACCCACAACCTTTGAATTACGTCCTCAGTGTTAAGTTAGAAGCCACAGAGCCACAATTCCCCTGGAGAATCCATCTGTAGAGGCAGACAAATCTCAGGTTAACGTTCGTGAAATTAGCAAGATAGATATTCCTGTGTGTCTCTTATGCATTAAATTAAATAGCTGAGTTAACCCGAATCGGTAAAGCTGGATGTGAACCGCCTGGGAGGCGAGTCTGAGGGCTGAAACCCAGGAGGCCTCCCTCTGCCAGTGACCTCATTTAAACATGAACCCCAGCAGCAGCAGGAAGAATGTAAACACACATACAGATAGTATGCAGCGGTTCCTGGCTGCGTGTTGTAGCAGCGATATTTCAGGACTCTTTGTGGACTCATTAAAGCACAACTAATAATTCTAATTACTTTCATCAGAATCTGTAATTACTGTCATCAATCTCCATTTTGTCTGCTTTACTTTTCAATTGTGCGTTCCTGTTGGTGTCTGAAGCACTAAGGCTGGTCTCTGCTGCATTTTCCTCTATAAAGCTCGACTCTGGTGGGACTCGAACCCACAACCTTTGAATTACTTACTGTTAACTAGAAGTCCAACGCGCTGTCCATTGCGCCACAGAGCCACAGCTGTTGCTCTCAACCTCACAGTGTGGAACAACAAGCTTTAGATACCCTGCCTGAAGACTTCCAGCCTTATTGTTAGATAGACATTGTGTCACTTTCGAACATCTTCTCTAGAGGGACTCGAATCCAAAACCTTTGGCTGCCCTCTTTTGTGCTTTTCTACAAGTCCGGAGACCCGATCTCTCCACAGAACCACGTGCACTGTTGGCATGAGCACATGTGGCTCTGTGGCGCAATGGATAGCGCGTTGGACTTCTAGACAAACACGAGAAGTGATTCAAAGGTTGTGGGTTCGAGTCCCACCAGAGTCAACTATAAATTCAATCTAGCAGAGTGCCTATGATTATACACTGTATGGATATTCCTGCCCATCATATTGGTAAATAATTTTTTTTAAAAAAGCGCTTTGACGGTTAGCGCAATGCTAACATTTATTTATTTATTTATTTAAACAGGAAAAGATTAAGAGCAATCGGGCCTGACTCAGTATAGAACTGATTTTCAGCAGGTTCCTGTTCTGCAGAACATGAATACCTCAAACACAACAAAACTCCAAGACCATACAGTAACAAACACACAGCAACAAGCACACAAACTACGATAGTAAAACATATAATGGGAATCACCATTAACGTGCTAAAGGACATTAGCATCGCAGTCACGATAATATAATCTTAACATAAACTACACATTGAGTGACATACTGTGCAAATACTTAAAGTACATATGTTTGTGTGTGAAATAAAAAACAAGCTCTGCTCCTCTAGTGCTTCAGTACTTCACCCAGACCAGCTACAGCAACCACAAAGGGTCAAAACTCAAACCCAAAATTCCCAGTGGATAAAAATACACTTGGTGGAGAAAGGGCAGCACAACACTGTGTCACTGAACAGTTATCAATAAAATGTGATGTACATTTGTATTTGCAATTTGTATTTTCAGCAAAGACATTCAGGGAATTTGCATTTTTATGCGCTTTCATAAAGAAATGTTTGCATAATAATTTAAAGTTTTATTTACAGACTGAAAAATGTGTGCTTCAGAATTGTGCTGTTTTATAACAGTTTGGATTTGCAGGGAAGAAATTGAGAAAACTTTTTCACAGGAATTTTGTATTCATAGTTAGACAGATATGGTGATGTATCATTTTGGGATTGTCTAGCGATATTTAGATTATCGCAGAATTGCTGTATCGTGATATTATCGTATCATGAGGTACCCTGGGATTCCCACCCCTGATTCAAATGGTAGGATTTCAGATTGAATCAAGCCCTTCATGCTAAAGTAATACATGATATAGTCTATGACCCATTCTCAATGTCCACACTCACAGACTTTAAGGTAGGTTCCCGGTGATGTCTGTCCCACTGTCAGATCGTCATGTGCACGAGCGCTCTCGCAGACATTTTGAGGCTTTTTTGTACCCTTATTTTTACAAGTTTATAAATTTCTTCCTGAGGGAATTGCCCACAGTTCATAGCATTGTGACATGAAACACGGCGGTTACCAGGGGAAGGCTGGAAGTGAGAGTAAAATCGTGGCAAACCCACCTTATAAGAGACGAAAATAGACAAACGGTAAACAAACAAGCATGGGAGGAGCAACGAACCCTGACGTTATTGTGGTTGGCATGGATTTAAGATGGTATATAGAACACATGAAAACAGATGAAGATAATCACCATATTACACACCTACTTTATTCAATTATTTATTTTAGTTTTTGCTTAAGGATGCTGTGCATTGATTATTGTCAAATATAGATAATTATTCTAAGAAACTAAAAAACATAAAATAAAAGTGTGCAACATGTTTCAGAGTCATCAAGGTGATAATGTGGTAAAGATCTGGTATGAAGGATTTTGTTAATCAGCATTTAACATAATACACAAAGAGCCATCATATGTGTTGTGTTGCTTGCAGTGCACTGTATTAATCACACATTCCTATGGAAGGGGCCCATTGTGGGCAGAGAGCCTCCCTCATACAGGTGTGCTCTCAGTCAGACGTACGCTCTGGTGAACATGGCTCCTAAAATAAGTTATTACTGAAAGTGGACAGGATGATTGAAATGCGATTTATAGGTTTGACCTTTTAGCGGTGACATTGTATTTGTGTCTTGCACGCTCCCTGAATCCAAGTACAACCCAAGCAAATCTGGTGTTCTGGCAGCAGGCTCTGTGGTGCAATGGATAGTCCATTGGACTTCTAGAGAAGTGATTTATAGTTTATAGGTTTGAGTCCCACCAGAGTCATACTTTAGAGACAGACATTAATGTTAAACTGTAGGAATCCAGGTCGAGTTATCCCCTTCATTCAGAATTAAGCGGCTTTCTCCCACCGCTTCACTTTAAATGTTTGTATATTATTCTTTTACTTTTGGTTCGAGTTCCTCTAAAGGTGAACTTCAGAACTCGTCACTGACTAAAGGCAGCAGCGAACCTTTTTTGGTTGACACATTTCACCTCACTTCAATTGGCTCTGGTGCACGATGGACACTGGACCTCTAGTTAAACTCTGAAAAAGTAATTCAAAGGTTGTGGTAGTTTGACCTTTTGGTGGTGACGTTGCCTGTTTGTGTCGCACACGCAAATAAATGTAGAATTCCAACAAATCCCTCAGTCCCTTACGAGGCTCTGTGGTGCAATGGATAGAGCGTTGGACTTCTAGACAAGCAGGCGTGATTAAAAAGTTGTGGTTCGAGTCCCGGTCTTTAGGCAGCAGTGAATCTTTAAACTGATCCCAGGTTATAGTAACAAATTATAAAAAGGTTTCTGTTAGCAGTAGTGTGGAGGGAGCCTCAGTTTATTCTTGGTGGGCTCACAGCGTCAGACTTCTGCTGTGGCCTCCGACCTCTGGCCCTTTGACTCCGGCTCTCCGGTGATGTTGTAATGTGCTCTGGGAGCTGGTTTCCAATCTGGAGCTCAGTGGAAGTGAAACTGTCGGGTCAAAAGGCTCAAGTGGAGAAACCGGATTGTGTTTGACGGCTCTGCTCAATTTAATGAAACTGATGACTGTGTACAGTCTGTCCGATTGCTGTGGCAACAACACGCACACTCACTGACCCCGCTGTTGTGACGTAACTGAGAGAGTTGGTCGGCTGCCATCGTCAGTCACTGGGATGTGTGTGTGTGTGTGGGGGTAATTTGGCCAACCTCATCATCACCTACCAAGGTATTTCCAGGTGCATCCGCTTCAAACACACCTCATCACACACACACAAACACTGCAGTGTGTTATGTGTGTGTGTCTAACCTCAGTGTAACCTCGGAGTTGGTTAACCACAGCGTTGGACCTGATCCATCAAATTTTCTCTCTCTCCGTCCTGCCTGTTCTCTCAGGGTCACTCTCTCAGACCTAATAAGTTTGATTGATTGAAGTGAGCTTTCTGTAATTCAGACTCACTCACTTTTTCAAACCCTGTCTCCAAAACGAAAAGAAGTAACCTGTGACTGTACTTATTTTACTCCTTATAGCATTTTGACAGAGAGCACTACAAGGCTGAACTGGAAAGATGTGGTTTTGCTTGTGTGGTCAGTTCAGTTGGTCTAGTGTGAGTTTACCCCCCATAACTTCCAACTCTGGTGGGACTCCAACCCACAATTTTTGTATTTCTCCTTTATGCTCAACTTGAGGTCCATTGTGCCATAGAGCCACATACCTGAGTTCCAGTGTCCATCAGAGATGCTCACAAGTCTCTGAGCTAGAGTCCAGGTCAAGTCTCAAGTCTCTGAGCTAGAGTCCAGGTCAAGTCTCAAGTCTCTGAGCTAGAGTCCAAGTCAAGTCTCAAGTTTCTGAGCTAGAGTCCAGGTCAAGTCTCAAGTTTCTGAGCTAGAGTCCAGGTCAAGTCTCAAGTCTCTGAGCTAGAGTCCAAGTCAAGTCTCCAGTCTCTGAGCTAGAGTCCAGGTCAAGTCTCAAGTCTCTGAGCTAGAGTCCAGGTCAAGTCTCAAGTCGCTGAACTAGAGTCCAAGTCAAGTCTTAAGTCTTTGAGCAAGAGTCCAAGTCAAGTCTCAAGTCTCTGAGCTAGAGTCCAAGTCAAGTCTCAAGTCTCTGAGCTAGAGTCCAAGTCAAGTCTTAAGTCTTTGAGCAAGAGTCCAAGTCAAGTCTCAAGTCTCTGAGCTAGAGTCCAAGTCAAGTCTCAAGTCTCTGAGCTAGAGTCCAAGTCAAGTCTTAAGTCTTTGAGCTAGAGTCCAAGTCAAGTCTTAAGTCTCTGAGCTAGAGTCCAAGTCAAGTCTCAAGTCTCTGAGCTAGAGTCCAAGTCAAGTCTTAAGTCTTTGAGCAAGAGTCCAGGTCAAGTCTCAAGTCTCTGAGCTAGAGTCCAAGTCAAGTCTCAAGTCTCTGAGCTAGAGTCCAAGTCAAGTCTTAAGTCTTTGAGCAAGAGTCCAGGTCAAGTCTCAAGTCTCTGAGCTAGAGTCCAGGTCAAGTCTCAAGTCTCTGAGCTAGAGTCCAAGTCAAGTCTTAAGTCTCTGAGCTAGAGTCCAAGTTAAGTCTTTAGTCTCTCGTGGTTATAATCAATGTTGGATCAGCTGCTGCGTTCAGTCCAGGATGCTTATAAAACTGCAGCGCTAAAAGGGATTCTGTAACTGTAACCTGAAGTCACTGTGTGTTTGTCTTAAGTTGGACTCTAGTCCGAGTCTCAAAGTCTAATTCTAAATCTGGTGTCCATATTCATTACCAGGAATTACATCCATATTTCACTGGCGGCACGGTGGAGCAGTGGTTAGCAGCAAAGCAAGAAGGTCTGGGATTCGAACCTCAGTCGGGCTTTCTGTGTGGCGTTTGCATTTTCTCTCCAGGTGCTCCGACATCCTCCCATCTTCCGAAGACACGATTCATGGTGACACTAAATTGCCCTTAGTTGTTTGTGTCTACCGCACCTTTCACCCGACGGGATTGGCTCCAGCTCCCCCTTCACTTTGTGCGTCTCATGGGAGTTGGAGTTGTTCACATTAGAGCGTGTCTACATTGGTAGAACTAAGTTTGGCAGCAACACGTATGATAAAATTATTTTTATAGGTCTAATATGGAAGGAAAGAAAATAACAAACAAGTTTAAAGTTTATTTAAAACTTTTTTTTATTTTTTTCAGAACTGTTACATTCAACTTGACCAAATCTACTGGTTTACCAAACACTTAGTGTTCTTGTTAGTTAATGTGGAAACGAATGCTTGCGTACAACATTTGTAAAAAGATAAACATTTTTTGGTGACATTGCCTATTTGTATTTTTCTCACACGCTCCGAAATCGAAGTAGAAGCAAATCTGCAGCTTCAGCAACAGGCTCTGTGGCGCAATGGACAGCGCATTGGACTTCTAGAACATGAGAAGTGATTCAAAGGTTGTGGGTTCGAGTCCCACCAGAGTCACTCTTTAGAGACAGACATTAGAGATATAAGGACACTTTAAACTGTAACAATCACACGTTTACTCAAAAACAGGAAACCCCTCAACAATTGAGCACCTAGATTTCAACCTGCACTGCATCTGTCTTGTATGACTGACCCCCTCCTCCCCACCTGACCCACATCTCTCAGTCGTTCAGCAGACAGCTGCAGAAACTCTCTTTAAGCACAATGGATTAATTGGGTCAATCTGTGTCACTGTATCAATGACTTCCCAGGAGGCCGTTATCCTCCAGTGGACACACAAACACACACAGCAGTTAAGAGAAGAGACCACATTCTTGTCTTCCAGCCAGACATTACATATGTCCTCACTCTTTGCACACAAGAAAAGAGAGAATTCTTTCGTACAGACCTCCTCTTCTCTCCCCTGTTAAACACAGACACGTATGAAGGTTTTCACCTCCTGCCTCTTTGTGTGTTGAGTCTCTTTGTGCCGCTGCTGTGCTCTTATGTTGGGAAGAAAAAGAAAGGCTGCACTGGGATGTTAGGAAACAGTTTGTGAGGCTGTTCACCGCTGGCATTAACATTCGTCCTGGATTATCTACTCACAAGTACATCAGTTCACACCTGGCGGTAGGATGAGTGACATAAATCATTTCTGTTCGCAAAGACCAGGCGCGTTGTTGTTTTTAACCTGAATTTGATGAATTTACTTTCACACCTGAGCTGTTTCTCAGTCTGCGTTCTTGTCTGTTCTTCTGTTCTTGTGAAACGTCATCAGTCGCAGCCAAAGTACTGTTCCAATTCAAAAGTCCGCATCCAGCCAGGTACAGTCAGATACCCGGATGTGTTCTCGCTCCACCCGTTTTACCGAGCCTGCGTGACTTGTGTGGACTTCGGATAGCCGGATATCCCAGAATGCATTCCGCAGCCAAAAGGCGGAAATGTCGGAGGAGAAAACTCACAACTGCAAGTTATAATACTGCTGTCACATATAGTAGTTTTAAGAGCTTATTTAAAAATTTACTATGACATTTTCGGAGATGTGAGGTCCCGCCCGCAAACGGGTCCGGCCATCAAGTTCGCTGCTGTTCCAATTGCTGAATGACGGACTGCGTGCTCCCGTTCCTGGGAGTTTGTACTTCCGAGCTGAACTTTAAAGTACAGAAGTCCGAACTTGGCGAACTCGGTATTGAGAAACAGCCCTGTACTCAAAGCTGTCCGCTTGTGATTAGATCACCAAAGTCGCACGTTAATGCAAGCTAACCGTGTTTTCTCATCGTTCTTTTCCTCCAGGTTTCTACTTCCTGTGACATCATCGCATCATGCCTGAAGGGTCACGGCGTGGCAGTCAGAGATCGCCTAGCAACACAGGTAAGGGGTCGGGGCTTGCAGTGTTAGAAAAGTTCACATTAAAAGTCCAGCTTGTAAGTTTTAGTGACATCTAGTGGTGAGGGTTGTGAATTGCAACCAGTGGCATTCACGTGCTCCTCGGACGGTCCCAAATCGAAATTGTTCTTCCGACTTCTGGCAAAACTGTTGTCAGTCAAATTAGACTTGTTGAAACTCTGGCTGGAAAAGAGCCACCGGAGCACCGGGAGGGATCCCGGCGGACGGGTCGCTCGGGGGCCGCTCGAGCAGCTCGTTACAAAAACAAAGACAGATGCAGCGTCAGCAGCTGGAGCGGTGAGACAGAAGACAGCAGGGAGAAGATAAGGAGGTGTGTGGGTTTGGCGAGCTGGCTATTCAGCTATATGAGCTGTTTTTTGTTGAAACAGCTCCTATAGCTCATAAAATCTACGTGCTCGTCAATTTGACTTTTCCTCTGACCAATCACAGCCTGGATGGGGCAGGACATAAAAATGTTGAACTCATTCTGCATGAATGGTTCTGATTATTGCTGAGATAGTAGCATTAACAAATAAAGAGACCAATGTAGGCCATTTATCTTGCACCAAGATTTAATAAATGAAAACAACTCAAACATGAAACTGCTGTTTTGTCCAACTGGACATTATATTATACTTGTGGTGAGCTATATAGAGTACTATTATATAGAATGACAATGCATATAGTAAAATCAAATAGTTAATATATTAACATACTATAATGTTAGATTAAAATTGAACTTGTAATCTAATGTTATAATATTATACTATCCATGTTGTGGAACGAGCCTGCAGGATGTGTGCTGCTTCTAGCCTTCTGCTGAGAGCAACACGTTCCCCTGGTTCTGTTTTACTGAACTTACTGTAACACTGTTCACTAGTCTTGTTTCCATCCAGAGAAATTGTTTGGCGACTTCCTTGTAAGAGGCCCCGCGGTGTCTGTAGATGTCTCATTCTAAGGGAATAAAACCATAACGGTTCATTATGTAAGGTCTTAATACGCCACTGAAAATATAGTTATGAAAATTATTTAGCATTTCTGTCAATAGATCCTCAGAAATATTACACACTGGACCTTTAACAGTGTGTGTCGACAATTTAGTGACTTTCTTTACGTTCCCTGTAAACCGTTTTCAGTGACTCAAAGACCAACAGTATCTGAACTTCAGCAGCGACTGTGTTTACGTTCCGTCGACCAATCACGAATGAGCTATGAAAGACCAGTCATTAATCCTCATTGTTCACCTGAGGAACTCCTTTTTTTGTTTCTGTCCTAAATGAGTCAACTTATAGAACTTGGTTATTATTTTTTGCTTCTTTATTCCAGTAAATGGATCCTCTCTGTTCGACTGTTTTTTATTTTCTTCTCTGTTTTTCCTCTCATAAAAAATGACAATAATAATAATTGCAGCTTTCAGCAGTCAGTCAGGACTTCAGCTGGTTGTTTGTTCAGATTTTTCCCATGAAGCTGCTGCCCATTGAAAGTCATTTAAAC
The DNA here is from genome assembly GCF_014851395.1 of Micropterus salmoides. Taxonomy (NCBI): domain Eukaryota; kingdom Metazoa; phylum Chordata; class Actinopteri; order Centrarchiformes; family Centrarchidae; genus Micropterus; species Micropterus salmoides. Next base: position 40,009,747 of record NW_024042261.1, read on the forward strand.
CAGATTTATTTCAGTGTTTTCAGACTTGGCTCAACTTTCTCTCTGAGCTGTGACTTCCTGTCACCAAACCAGAGCGAGGCCAGGCAGAATGGACCGCTATTATACGCACACACACACACACACACACACACACACACACACACACAGGTTCAGTAATGATGTGTAATTACACACAGCCTCCATGCTGTTTGGTTGTTATATTGCCTTCCATAGTTAGCATTCACACACACACACACACACACACACACACACACAAACATACCAGAACACACTGCAATTATCATACAAGCAACAGATACACACACACGCACACACATATACACAACAATATGTGCACACTGCACTGATTGCTGCATTCATGCAGAATTGGCATGTAGGTAGACAAACACACACACCAATATACTGTGTGTGCAGGAAGTTGTATGGTTTGTGGCGATAAAGTGTAGCACTGAACAATGTTTTCCCGTGACACACACACACACACACACACACACTAACACACAAACTAACACACACACACAATAAAACACAGCAGATCTGTTGATTACAGCCATAGAACAGAACGAAGCAGAAAATAAGAGAGAACGCCCAAGATAAGGCTGCAGAAAAGAGTTGAACCATAGAGGAGAAACAGAGAGGAAGAGGAGGAAGAGGAGGTTTCACATCTGATGAGGAGAAAGGTACGAGTGCACCAGGACGGAGGAGAAGGAGAAAACAGCGAAGGGCTGGAGAACAGAGACGACAATATTTTTAGCTCTAGTTGTGTTCTTGTCTGCGATTGGCCAGCTTCCGAAGCCTGTTGTTATTACTCTGATAACAACAGTCTGCCTGAAAGAAGTAACAGGCCTCTAACCAGCCGGGCATTTTGGACTGAAAACAAAGTGCAAAAACAGGAACATTCGCTCAGAGGGAAGTTAAATCATGTCTGAAAACAGTCAGCAGCCTTAAAGTGCTGAGCTGAGAGCGTCTCAGCCCATTTATCACAAACTACAGACACTTGACATTGTTGTCATCCATTTTCCAGTAGAGCACATATTTTTTAAATTGTAAACATGTGGTGGAAAAGTAGAAGAAAAACGCTACTTTCAAAAACCCACATGTTTGTACCGTTAATTTTATCGCGTTTGAAACATCAGAAAGAAATGCTTTTTTCACATGTGATAAATTACTTCTGTCGACCTCTGAATTCATGACATGTGACATTTTGTCTGTTGTGTTACATATCTGACATATCTGAAAACCACGTGTGAATTTCACGTGTTTTAAATGTGTATTCACATGTGAAATAGCTGCTCCCACATGTTATTTTCCACCTTTAACATCTGCCTGAATTTGTCATGTCAAGTGTTCTTTAACAAATGACATGACAGGACGTTTACATCACATATGGACGCTTGTTCAAGACCCCATGGCCTTGCTTTTTAACGCCCTGGGCGTAAATCATGATCTTTTACCTAATTTTAATTTAATTTTATTCATTTCATCAGTGCGGTGTCACATCTTTCTTGTCATGTTGGGTTTCTGTAAATAATATGAGTACAGTCTAGACCGGCCTTTTATGAGCGCAAGAGATAATTGTTGTTGTGATTTGGTGCTTTATAAATAAGATTGAATTGAACTGAAGATCCCTCCACTGTGGCTGCCTGAAGCAACACTTTCCCTGTGACTTCCACAAGAAAACAAAAAGGGGAAAAGAGCATGAGTGTTACTCTGTAGCTGTAACAACACTGTTGACACAATGTACAGATAACCTGCAACCCCTGCTGGAGCAAGAGAGCTACACAACAATCAGTATTTAATGATTAACTAGGCTATAATCCAAACTCATGTTAGGTCTAATTTTCGGGACAAACCGGACAGGAGTCGGGACAACTGCTTGTAATTCGGGACTGTCCCGAATTTTTTGGGACGTCTGGTCAACCTAGTTTAAGAAAAGATTATGGTTTGGGTTGAAATATCTCTGTTATTTAACTCAGTACTATCAATACTGGCTTTTTATTTCACACTGGAAATGAACAGCTGGGTGAAAGTCCTGTTTCTGAGCCACCCACCCTAACCACCTCCTTTCCCTGACCTTTCCATTATTTATATACTACACAAATAGAGAAATAGGGGTATCATTTCTGTTCCCTAAAGATTGTCAAAAAAGTACCCTGTAAGGTACAGAAATGGTCCTTAAGGTGTTAACCGTGGACACTTTATTTTTAAAGGTACAGAATCATTGCTGACAGCAAAGGGTACAAAGGGGTGGCGGTGGGCCAGTGGACAGGACACATGCTTGTTGTGTGAGAGTCCCGTAGTGTTGAAGCCAAGACTAAGACAAGACCAAGACTTTTAGGGGCTGAGACCAAGACCAGTTCACGCAATAAAATGTGGAATGAGATCACAGGTATTTCTCAGATTGATCTGAAAGATCCACATTCCCATTTAAACCCCCCCCATACAAACACTAAGAGCTGAAATCAACGGTAACAACACGTTTTTAATTCGGATTATTGGTTGCACCTGAAGGAAAACGTTTTACATCCAATCAAAGTTCGGATGTTAAATAAATCAGACAATGCAAAAGCTATTTTTTGATATTCCCAAAGTTACGGTCTTGACTGGTCTTGAAATAAAATCCAGAGTCCTTCATGTCCGAGACCGAGACAAGACCGAGTGCAAATGCGGTTGAGTCTGAAGCGAGCGAAGACCATCAAAAAGTGGTCTTGAGACTGGTCTCGAGTACTACAACACATATGGGGTTCAATCCCCGGTGTGACACATCCAACAATGTGTCTCTGAGCAAGTGACGCAACCCCTAGTCGCTCCAGAGGTTTGCAACATGGGATACGTACAGCAACTGTAATTCCTGTACCTTGATTTCTCTGTGTGCTCTCTGTGAACACTGAAGGGCTTCTCCCCAGTGCGTTACAAACTGACGCCAAGGAGTCTCGATCATGTGACGTCTTCGGAGTGAGAAGGGGCTGCAGAAACATTTAACATTGGGCCATTCATGCCACATGAATTGATCTCATGTGGTTTCTTTCATTTTACATCTTCTACAAAGTTCCTGCTCCCTGTTGAAAGATGTGGTGGATCATAAACTCTGACTGTGAAAGAACAAAACGAATCCTGCTCTCTGACGATCACTTACTTAGAAGGAGATCAATGTAAAAAAACAAACAATGGATGATTTGGAAAATGATCAGCAGGAATGGAAAGTAGACAGAACAGGTTAACAGACAGAAAGAACAGCGATGTAAAATCAGCAGATTGTTTAAGGGAGTTCACTTATGACTGGAGGAGTGAATGTAAACACAAGGAAACTGCTTTGAGAAGGGGTCAAAGGTCACGTGGACGGGCCGTAATGTCAGTCCTCCGTACGGTGTCGAACGATGACGTGAGAAGCCTCACTTCCTGTCTCCGTCTCCGTCAACATGTCACTTTATCTCTGCTGCAGCCTGAAAACCTTCACTTTCCCACACACACACACACACACACACACACACACACACACACACACACACACACACACACACACACACACACACAGGGAAGTCAGTTTCAGTTTTCTGTCCTGGGTTTTCTTTCTGTGTTTAATTTAGGTATTTAGGTTGCTTCAGTTCACTTGTATCTGAGAGGAACACTACAGCATTTTGGGAAATTCAATTATTTTAGAAAAGGTGAAATTAAATTACTAGCCTTGCCCCGTCAAAAGAGAAAAACCATAACACGCCCCGGGGTTTCAGGGCCAGAGCCTGAAACCCCGGGGCGTGTTTTGGTTTTTCTCTTTTCAGGCTCTGGCCCTGAAACTCAACCTTTTCAGGTCAAATCTGTCCGGGTCATCTCTCTGAGGGGGGCACGAAACGCACCCAAAATACTTACAGACAGAAAATAAAACAGTCTGAAAACTCCAGCGCTGGATGTCTTTGCACTGGACAGACATGAAGCTGATGTGACTTAAACTAAAGGGTTTCCCAACCTTTGAAAGTTGTCCTCTAACTGAGAACGTTTCAGTGCATTTCTTCAATATGTGAAGGCTCGAGCTGAAACAATGAAGGATTTGTCACTCGGGAGAACGGCGTTTGAATCTGATGAAACACGATGCAACTTTTTGAGCAATGTTGCTGGGCAATATTTCTCTGGCACTTTCCCACAGAGAAACACATTTCTATCTGCGTGCTTTAGATCGGACGTGGGCAATTTTTGAGATCCTCCAATCAGAATGCTAGCATATGATCTCGTGACAGGCTCGGAGATGGTCACCATCTCGACGGCAGCGGAGCGAAGAAAATTAGCATCAACTTATATCTTTTTACGCCTACACCTGGGTATCTAGTTCAAAAGCTGACACATCAAAAATAAATAAATAAAAAGATAGGAATGCATGTATGTGTGTAATGTGTGTCATTATTATAGCAAATTAACCAGAGTCAGCAAATTAACAGTCACTGCTCACTAGTTTCAGTGTCCATCTCTACATCGTCCGTCTCGCTGGCAATAGATTTGAGCCTCTGATTGGTTGTTGCCAACGGTCCGTTGCCCTAATTAGTTGCCCTGTGTCCCACCTGGTTGCCTATTGCCAGGAACATTGCTCTAAAAGTTGCCCCGTGTATCTTCAGCTTTGAGTTTTAACTTAAATACCCTTAATGACTTCCATCATCTAACTTTACGTGATTGACTTCTCTCGTGTGACATATGTAATTTACTTATTTTAACACAAAAGACGTTTGCCTAAACCTAAAAGTGAAAGTAGTTTTGTTACCTAAATCTAAACGAGTAGTTTTGTTGTCCAAACCTAACCACACTTCGACCATTTACCACGTATTTAAAGGAGACCTGTTATACTTTTCCACATTTTATGACTTATATCTACAACGTTATAATGTTGGATGTTCATGTTAAACGTGGCCAAAGCTTCAAATAATGAGGTTAAAGTATTTAAAAGAAATCCCTGTGAGCATAAACCTCAGGTTTCCTCCTGTTCTGAACGTTTTAAACTGCTTTTTCTACCAACGGCTCCGTTCATCGACACACGGAGCCAGACGGAGACGCTGTTCCATTTATGGTCATGTGCTCCCATAGCAACGTCACGGCAACGCTCAGTCTGCCTGTTGCGCCCAGCGACAACAACAGCCTGGTAACATGCTTCAGGTCTTGGCCAATCAGAAGACAGTGGGCTTTGAGAGGGGGGGGCTTAAAGAGACAGGAGCATCTACAGCTTGTTTCAGACAGAGGCTGAAATGAAGGCCTACATGAAGAACCAGTATTAGATAGAATTTTTGTTTTTACTTTGAATCATGCAAAGCTGCCATACAGGCGTCACAGAACTACAATATAGGACTGGAAAAGCAGTTTAATAGGTCTACTTTAATGTCATGAGTGAGATACGTAGCATCGTTGACGCTTTTATCCAAAGCATCTTACAATTGCTTTGTATGACAGAGGTCGCACGCCTAGTGTCTTGCTCAGGACACATTTGTGTGTCACAGTGGGCTTGAACCCAGGTCTCTGTCTTATCCACTGCTCCACCACCACCACCATGAGGGGGAGGATTATTTTGTCGTTAAGGTTGCAGGACTTGTTGCTCGCTGAGCAGTTTGCTTCAACTTCTCAGACTTGAATCAGTTACCAGAAGCCAATTCATACAACTGCCTCACTTATTAAATACTTTGCAGTCTGATGTAGCACCACTGCTATATCAGATGTTCCCTCTCATGCTGCAGAGGCAATCTCAGGCTGGGCACCTCTGCTGTAAAACTTTAATGAAAGCCAAGTCTGTGGAACTCCCCTCAGACAAAGCTTGGCGCCCCCTCACCGCCACCTTAGTTTACTTTCTATGGGATCTATTGTAGAGCAGTGGTTCCCCAAGTCAAGGACCCCTGAACTGACACAAATTAGACCATGGACACCCTTCTGATAGGATTTAGGCATTTTTATTACAGAAAGTATGAAACCCATGACCAAAGTAGTCACATGTTCTGTCAATAATAATAATGAAATAATGAGGTTTTCTCACTCGGTCCATGTGCTGCAGTGTGCTGTAAAGCGTCTCAGCGTCTTTCTAAGAAACATCTGAAGTTGCAACAAGTTGCATCACTGTCGAACGCATAATGGCAGCGAGGAGCTGCTGTCTTATTACTGTAATCACACGCACACTGGAATCCACTCCACCTTATAGTTTCACAGCATGTGTTGAAAGAAAGGGGAATTCCACCTTAAACATTTGTATTGACAGCTAACTGACGTCAGGACAAATTGCGTTTTTTAGGAACAAAAATAATCCACGTAGGTTTGTTATTCTTTATTGAGGCTTCTGTAATGAGGATCTGAACTTTTGTTGTCTTTACTGTCGTTGCTGAATAAATAAATTAATGAAATCCAAATTGTAGAATCTTAGTTTAAGACCAATTGCTGCGGTCTTCAAAAGCTTGAGCAGTGTAATAAATCTTAATCTCTTATTTGAATCTTTTCAATGTTCTGATCTTGAATAAATAATCTAAATATCATAAACAATTAAAGGATTCTTTACAATGTTCATGTATTGAATGTTTCTCTGTTACAGCTTCTGTATGTACAGGACGGAGACATGGAGATTTACCACCCGCACGTTAAGAACGACCAAAACACTGTTTCAGTTCGCACGAGTGACCGCAGCTCCCAGAGGCCCCTCTCTTGGTGTGGATAGTGTTTTTAGGGTGGATGTCAGCCTCTAACTGTTATGCAACAGCGACAGACTTCATGTGGCGTTACAGGTTCATGTTCCTGTCAGACTTTACAACCACAGGAACATAAGAATGAGCGCTTGGTGTCGTGTTTGAAGATGCTCCATGTGTTTGACAACAGTGGATGAACCTCCAGGCTTAAAGACAAATAAGGGGACGATCTGGGGTCCCCTAAAGTTGTGATTAGGTTGAAGCTGACAAGAAGGAGGTGACCCGCTCAGACATGTTTAGTTTGAACAGAATCTTAAATTACCTAAAATGCAGGTGTATAGCTCTGTGTGAAAAAATGCCATGGGTGTTTGTTTTTGTGGGGGTGCGGTTCCAGGTTCAGACATGAAATGCAATCCAGGAAGTTGCATTTTTGAATCCCTGCGTCGCAGGTTTATGATCCTCTGAGACTGGATTGAAGTTATCACCGTGATTAAAATAAAGTCATTTTGTCTTTAGTCTCAGCAATCGGAAGGTTCACTGGAGAACTACAGCGTTCACATTACAACATAATAAACCAGGACATTTTGCATTTGCATTTCAGTGGTCAAAACACCTCGCCAGACAACTCATCCCCACAACGACAAAATAGGGAAGATTGTCAAGTGTCCCAAAACAAGAAATATTTCCACTGGAAAGTACGACAACATGTACGACCGTTTTCCAAAATGACATGTACGAGCTTTGGCTGGTACCTGTCCAGCGTCCCAGACCTACATTTCACATTTCACATGTGGAAAACGCTGTGAAACATTGGTAGTGTGATAAAGTTTAGGCCAGCGGTTCTCAAACTTTTTCACATCAAGGGCCCCTAAACTGTCCCATGTTCCCCCGTCTGATAGGATTCTTTCTTTTAGATGTTTTATGACATTAGTATGTACAATATAATCTGTTTTTGTGTTATTTATGGATGGATTATAGTAAAAATAAATGATTTCCCCTTTTTAAGAACCACTGGTTAAAGCAACAAACCTACTTGGTCAGGTTTAGGAAAAGAAATAAGCACATTACGGAAGTCATCTACAAAATGTTAATTAACTTAAAAGATATCACCTTTGACTTTCCTCCACGGGACTTCAACCTGGTGTAGGATGAGAGGAGAGATATCTAGAAGGCAATAACTGCAACCATGGACAGTCATTACAGAGCGATTTATGTTCATTTAGAAACTTGGTGTTTGATGCGTGTTTGGTGTGGATAAAAATGGTTGGTTTGACCTTCTGGCTGAGCCTCCTAGCTTCACAGAGGTGTGTGGCATGCATAGGGTGGCAAAATACTAGGATTGTCCAAGGGCCTGGGCGATTACGTCGACGTAGTCGATTACGTAAATACGTCGACTCGCATTACGTGCGTCGAAGCGTCGCTTTATATTTTGTGTGAGCGAGAAAACAGCTGAATCTAACGAGTCGCTCCAGCTGTTTTCTTCGGCCCACACTGATGCAGAAACACATCTGATTATCACACTGAAGGCAGCCTGATTACTGTCTGTTATCGTTATTATCACATCAGCGACGTGGAAATTGGATTCATTGTAAGATCTGCTGCTATTGTCATTATTCTAATGTGCTTCATCAGGAGTGAATAAAATATTGATTTATTGATTAGACATGTTTTTGATATTTAGTTTGGATAAATTGGTTTGTTAATGGAGTAATAGGAAACTTTTTTTGTCTTTAGAATACACAAAATTGGTTATTAAAAAAATAATCTTTATGTACAGCCCTGTATCGTCCGTGGATTTCCCGTTTGCATTTTGCTGCCCCCCTATGTTAACTTGGACTTTTCAGTTTTTTTCTTTACCGCCCAAAAATGGCGCTTCAGGGCTTCCCCCAGTGTGCTGGACTATGACATTAGGGGGGATTCCCAGTGCGTTACAAACTGCAAAGGGTCTTGACAATGCTGTCTGATAAAAGTTGGGCCAGGTTAAACTTTTTTGAACCGGAGCTGATGTCAGTCTGAATGCAGCTTTAGTTCTGGTTTAATTTAGAATTAGACATCTTTGAGTGTGGACTGAAGACGTCTGTCTCTCTGGGTTAAAGGATGTGGAGGACTCTTTCACAGTACTCTGTACTCTGTGTGCGCGCACACGTTTGTGTATATGTATGAAAAAGAGAGAACAGAACGAAATGCGCCACCACATCCTGTATTTTAAATAAGGTTTGCTTCACACTCACTGCACACGCACTTACACGCAGATTTGTATCGTCCCTGTGAGGACCCTCAAGGACATTATCCATCATCTTTTGTCCTTTGCCCCAGCCTCTAACCTCAAACCAAGTCTGAACCCTCAAACAGCATGTGTCCTCACTCACAGACATCTAAAACTCAAACTGGTCCCCTTGAAAATAAGGCAAGAACACAACTCACACACACACACACACACACACACACACACACACACACACACACACACCGCCGACAACAGGAAACCAAACGTGTTAGGAAACGGTTTTGTTTCAGTGTGAGTGACGGGTTTCACTCAGTCTCTAACGGTGATCTGTGACGTTAATCAGACATTTGAGCAGAGAAACAGCATGTTGACTAACTGACACACACACACACACAGAAACCTTGCAAACTGTAAGTACAGTCTCTCTAAATATCTGATGCATTTCTGACGTGTGTGTAGATTTCATATTTGTGATCTGCTGTGCTGCTGACATCGAACTGACCAGTTTGATCGGTTTGGGTTCAGGTTTTGTGGCACTTTGGTTTTGTTTCTTTAGGATAATATTTTAAGCTTCGTGTCATTTTGAAACTGAATTTATTTTTGAGTTCTGAGCTTTCAGTCAGATTTGCGTGTGCACAGTATAAACTTTAGGGCTGCAAATAACAATTATTTTCTCAATTAATTGATTTTGTTTGAATTGTTGTTTGGTCATTAACTTGTCAAGAAATAGTGAAAAATGTTGATTAGTACTGCCAGACTGAAAATTACTGCAAATATTTTTCTATATTTTTAGTACACTGATGGTTTGAATAGATGAATGTTATCAACAGTCATTTAATCGAATCGATACGCATGAACAAACGATGGATTTTAACGTGAAACTGTCAGTGCTGGTGGTTCATTCTTTTCCACACTACTTTCATCATTAATGAACTCTTTCATTCATTTGTTCCCACACATGATCTGAGTCTGTCCTTCCTCCTCTCTTGCTTAGTTTCTGCACAATTTCTCTCTTAGCTGATATGATGACGATGATGTGACAAGTTCGGCGCTCACCCATGTCAGCAGTGTTTACAGTGTGATGAAGTCATGGTGGTTTTTGTCTTGGAGCAGAGCCAGACCTGATAAGAGAGAGAGAGGGGAGGGAGTATCTCAGCCGTCTCAGCAGGGATAAGGAGAGAGACCGTTCAGCCCCCTTCAGACATCTCGTTACGTCTGAACACACAGCCTGTCCTCATTCCCAGAGGTCAAATACCCACGCTTTGTCACGTCCTTCTGCGTCTGGTACCAACACCCATGGCAGCTGTTAGCCTCATAGTTCAACGCTAACAGTAGGCTTAATATAAATATCAGAAAAGTGTGAGTAATGAGGTGGGTGCATCTTTCACCCAGGAGTCCAGGGTTCGTTTCCCGTATGAAGCAAGAAGTCAACGTGGATTGTATTTAGTGTTGCTTAACTTACGTAAGTTAAAGGAGACCTATTATTCTGCATTTCCAGGCCTATATTGCAGTTTTGTCTCCTACATGGCAGCTCAGCATAATTCAAAGAAAAATAAAAAATATCTTGGTTCTTCATGTAGGCCTTCATTTCAGCCTCTGTCTAAAACAAGCTGTAGACACTCCTGTCTCTTTAAGCCCCCCCCCCCCCCCCCCAAAGCCCACTGTCTTCTGATTGGCCATTGTCTAATGTGTTTACCAGGTTGCCGCAGGGATGGGGCTGCATGTGCCTTTGTGGGTGTGGCCAGCATTCTCTGCTTGGAGCAATTGACCATATATGGATATCCGGCTTGGAATGACATCATACCGAGGTGTTTGTAGAAAAAACGTTCAGGACTGGGGGAGATCTGAGGTTTTGGCACTTTCACCTCATTATATGAAACTTTGGACATGATCTGACACTGTAACATTATAGAAATGCCAGAAAATATGAAAAAGCACAATAATTCCCCTTTAAGTCACGTAAGTAAGTTATTTTAGTTACCCACTAGTTTTATTGTGAAAGAGTCCATTTGCAATGAGTTAGGAGTGAGAGTCACATCAGCAATCTGACCTGAAACCTCTCAGTAGATGAATTCTGAACTGAATGTGTAACATTAACAAGGGATGAGTGTCGCTACTCGACCGAAACAGCCCAGAATCGAGTAGAACCGAAACGTCTCCATCTTCTGGGATCATTTAACACTTCACTGTACATTTTTATTTGCTGTTCACATCACTTGTCACTGATCGATTGTGGCGCAGCAGCGATCAGCTGATTTTGCTGACGGAGCCTCCGGCTGCAGCCGCTTACCTGCTTTTGTTGCGTCATTTTATTTAAAAAGCCGTTAGCTTGATGTGATCGTTTCGGCTGATGTAGTTTTGTGGTTCTAAGGGAGAATTTGGGTTCATTAAACAGATTTCACAGTCGACCTTTCTTTTCTTTATATCAGCTAGTTTTGAACATGTTTCTGTATAATGCACTTAAGAAAACCAGATTAGTTAGAGACAGGATGTGTGAATGAAGTAAGTGACTTATCCACACACACACACACTGACTCAACCGTTTGCTGTGCTGCAGACTGAGAACTGAAGCATGTGTGAATGCCATGTCTAAATAAGGCCGTAACTGCTGCTGCTCAGTGTGTGTGTTCTTCAGCTGTTTGTGGTCGAGAAAAAATAAATACATCACAACTGAGACCGAATACTGTAAATTCATTACTACATTTGTAAGATTGTTTTATAAGAGCGTTGACACAGACAGGAAACTCCTTTACTGTGATTGCATTCAGTGATGCATTCACACCATGTCGGATCCAAGCAGTTTTTTCTTTTTAAGAAAAAATATCTCTAGTGCTGTCCCCGACTCAGGATTTACATAGTCGAAGCAGAATGGTCAACTATCTTGCCCATAGTTCACCGATAGTCGCTGTAACTTCATCCTGTAGCAGCGACCACTCATGGAAATGTCTGCTAACTGATGGACTAGCTAACGTTAGCTTGTAAACTTGCACACAATAACCTCATTTGCATAAACCTAAGTTTGAGCTGGGCCACAACACAGACTCCTCTGTCAACAAGCATCGCTGATTTACGAGTGTCTGAATTGGTGACGACAAGTTAAAAACAATTGAGGGTCCGCTGAGTTTTTACAAAATATGTTGGTGGTTTTCCAAATCAAGCATCACCTCTTGATGTGGAACAAAGTACAACAACTCTTTTAACCACAAGTATGAGTCTGTACCACGTTCGCCACGTGGACATACCACATGTACGAGGAGGTGAACTGCTTTACAGCCGTCTTACTGGTCCATGTAGGAAAAAGTTGTCATTTAACACTCTCTGTTCGGAAATTCCTCCTGCCGGGATGTCTGGAATTCAAACACTAATTAAGTTTAAATACTTCTCCACTTCAGCGTCTCTCTGCCAACAGGTGATTTGTTGTCTGGGTGGAAACTGGAAATGACATGATTAATGATTTCAAGAAGTTGTGACGAAGGGAAATTATATAATTACATTTTTAAACATGAAATGATGTGTTTTACAAGAGGAGACTTTCCAACCCAGAGTCAATCACAGTGAGGCTGGCAGCTGTGGTGCCATCGTCCCTGTGTAGAGACCAAAAATAGATCAACTGTTTTTTTGCCAAGAAATAGTTCAACATTTTACTCAATCTAAAACCACAAACTGTGTTTTTTACATCTCTGTTTTCTGTACAAATTAAATAACAAGAGATGAGTTAATTAGTGAGCTTTAGGACCCAGTTACACTTCTTGTTTAAACTGTCTCGTGTCCTGATAAAGATGTAATTTAAGACACACTTACATTTTAATCTGATCACAATCCATCTCTGTTTTCTGGGCTACATGTAAATCAGGGTCGGGCCTCCTCCAGTTCAGATGGAGGTGATAATTCACCTGAAGCTAGAAGAAAGTCTGCACCTCAGAAGTTTAGTTACAGCAATAGTAGTTTAGCAGAAGGGCTAACAGCTATCCACAACCTCACAGAAACCCATTCTAATCCCAGGGCGTCACTTAATCTTGGTCAAGACTCTTTGGCGTTGCTCTTTAACACCCTGGGTACCCCTTAAGCACCGTTTCTGTACGTGTACGGCTCCGCGGTCAAGTTAGCAAGAATAAATATGCAACGACCAGATACACTTTCAAAAGAAAACTAGTGGTCAACGTTGTGAAATGTCGCAGTTTGGTTAGGTTTAGGAAAAGGTTGTGGTTTTTCTTAAAATAACTACGTTACATAAGTTAAGTAACATTACTTACGTTAGGATTCATGTTGACAAAGCATAGCTATTTCACCCTGAGAACTGGGTTGGGGAGGAGTACAGATTATTTATGCATCATGGATGAATGTTTCTTGCTAGATTGTTGATAGTTGTTGGGTTTCAGTCCATCTTGAATGCTTTTTGGATGTGTTTGCACTTTGCTTCTTTGATATCAGACAGTTATGTGAGCGTGGAAAAAGGTCTCAGAGATGTTGGCAGGTGTGTTTTTGTCTTTGAGCAGCGCCAGGCTAGCTGTTTCCCCCCTGCTTCCAGTCTTTACGCTAAGCTAAGCTAAGCTAAGCTAATTACGTCCTGACTCCCGCTCCAGTTCCAGTCTTCTCATTTAACTCTTTCTGAATAAGCTTATTTCTAGGGATGCACCGAATGTTCGGCCACCCAAATTAATCGTCTGAAAATAGCAAAAAAAAGCACATTCGTTTTCGGTCTAATCCGCTCCATCTCCATCCGGCTGTGAAGTCTTCATGTTACAACATTATTTATCAAACCGGGTCGGACTGGATGGATTTAGCGCGAGGAGGAAACACATGTGACGACGTCCGGTTTTCAAAAGAAGGCGTCTGTACAGGATGGAAATAATATAATTAACTGGATTATGTTCACAGAAAGTATAAAACATATTACATGTGTCTATTAAAAGTAAACGGACTCATGTAATTTACTTTACCGGAGCCTCTCGGGCCCCGGACCCCTCACCATAGTCTCTGCACATCCTGCAGGAAACACTGAGGAAAAAGCTCATTCTGACTTTAATTTATGCGATGCGAAAAAAAGAGAAGTTGGCAAAAAGAAAAAAAGTGAATGTACTTGTTCAGTATTTGGCAAATTTTTTCGGCTTCCGTCAAGAATTTTAATTTCAGTGCATCCCTACTTATTTCCTAAAACGTTGAGCTATTCCTTTATGAGGAAGAGGACAGCTGCAGCGCTTCAGAGACCATTTAAAGAGCTTTACAGAGAAAAATAAATAAATTTGATAAATAAAATGAAGTCATTGCGTGATCATCCCAAACAGGGAAGTTATCTTTTTTAGTGTTTTAAAGTTAAGTAAAAAGCCTCCGAGCTGATTTATATGTATGTATATATAATAGAAATACTTATACAGAGGACAAACACTGATGTACCAATCATGTCATCACCTTTAAAGACGTGTTGCTCATTTCACATTGAATTAAATTTGGGCAAAAAGGGGGGAAGACATCTGATCTGATGCTCTGCTCTGCTGCGCACACACTTCCTGTTGACACTGAGAAAGACAGCTGCAGGTTTGCTCTCCAACATTGAGACGCTGAAATTAAAAAGAAATCTGATAACGATCTGACAGACTGGACGGTGGACAGTTTTCAAATACAGCGCTGAGCCGAGGCGGCCTGGAGGACGGTTTGATTGACAGGTAGGCGGGTTGCATCGAGCTGTTTGAAAGGAGTTTCTTATAATGAGGCAGCGGACACACACACACACACACACACACACACACACACACACACACACACACAGGTTATCCTTCTTATTAGCCGGCAGGTTTTGGGAAACAGTTTAACAGTGCAGATGTCTGGACGGCAGCACACATATTCACAGGTGTTTGTGAGTGTATAATAGAGCCAGCTGTGTTAGTCAGTCGCTCAGCCGAGCAGCAAACAAGCCTCCGCTCTGCATCTGCCTTTATTTAAAGGTGCAACACAGTGAATCAGTAAATATTTGCACACGAGAGGATCCGACTGTCAGCTGTTCGCAGGGACCAGGACTGATCGATCAGTTGATCGACTGGTTCCTTTTGCAGTTTACATGGACGATGACCGTCAGGTGTCTTTTGCTCTCCTGTGTATGTGGCTGTGGTTGAACCGAGAGCTGCTTCTGGACAAAGTGAGAATCTCTTTCTGTCACTTTGAACTCAGACCACAGTTTCCTCTCACTGTTGGTTTTATAGTTCTCTTTTTCTAACTGTCACGACAGGAAGTGCAGAACTGATGTGTAAAACATGTTTTAATCAAAATAAAAAGGAAAGGAGAGACATAAGTCAGTGTATTTTAGTGGAAATGTTTATAATGACTAACATCTGATGGTTTTCATGTCTGTAATCTATTAGAGGCACTGCAGTGTTTGTTGTTCTTGTGATCTGCAGCAGGCCAGGACTGCTATGGTATAAGTTATATTAACTTTCAGTATGTTTATTCCTAAATGCACGTGTGTCTTCTGCTGTTTAACCGCACCAGATATCTTTCACATGGACCGTGTCTGAGAGCTGGTTGGCGTGGTGGCGCACCGCATGCACCGCTAATCTATGATGGTCTTTTGAGTTTTCGAGCAGCAGTAGTTTGCTGGTCACGTGTTCTTGCAGGTGGTTGTGAGGTGTGCTACCTGAGTGAGCTTCTTACCAAAACCATTTCAGAACAGGGCTGCCAGACTGGTTCTGGGCTGCTCTATTAGAACTAGCACTGAAAAGTTGCACTCCAGCCTCTCATGGCTCCCAAATGAGCAAACGATTTCCTTAATAAGCATGGCCACATATTTCAGCTGCACCACAACATTTTTATTCGCACAAATAGTTTTCTGCAAGAACACTCAGAACCACAGCAGCAGATTTGCTGGTGATGGTCGTTTTAGGACTAACTAAAAAAAATCGCATTCAACGGACAAAAAAAAAGAGGAATAATTTACCTACTATCTAACTAAAAAAACAATAATCCTTTAAAAACAATATGAGGAGCACATCTTTTGGGTTCATAGATGTCAGACTTTTTAAAATGTCATCTATCAGTATTCCATCTAATTTGTATGTTTAGTGGTGACTAGCTTTAATTCACAGTTTTTACGTGACGTCACATTCCAATGAAAACAATGGAGACGTTATTTTCCGCTGCCCGCCAACCAAGTGACACGCTGTTACTTTGAGTTTGTTACTTTTTGCGTTGCCAAAATGCCGGACGGTTGTTGTGCTTTCAGATTTACTAATCAAGGAGGAGACGAGTCTGAGCTGTGTTAAATTTGCCCTCCAGGTCACGTGACTGAAAACTCTGAATTGTATATGAATGTTTTCAATTGCATAGATATATTTTTAAATATGTGTTAATGTACACTATGTTGAGGTAGGTTTTACTAATTCAGCTTAGTGGAACCAACTAGCAGAGTTTCAGGAGCCGGACCACACATCGACCACGTCATCGCCAGCATTTCCATAAACACCCACACGTCCCAACTCCTCTTCTTCTGCAAAAAAAACAACAACATATATGCAGTTATTTATGTACACATATACATACACGTAGACACAAAGAACATTCCTCAGTGTATGTTGTTATGTAAAGAATGTCAGCTGTGGACCCGGGAAGATTAGCTGATTTCTTTGGCGTCGCTAATGCGGATCCTTAAAATAATGTTACATAAGCAAATAAATTGGGGCTCTTTGTTTTGCCTCGAGAGCAGCACTCAACACAACTGGAGTGTGACACATTTATGCGATGAACAAGTTGAACTTTTTAACCAAGTGATTTCAAACACTGTTCGATATAAAGACAATTCTGTCTCTTCATGAAGCTTCATGGAGGAGTTGTGATCGCGCTTGTTCTTTTTTGTTTGTCTAGTTTGATGATTGCTTCCGTTTTTGGGACACTGCGATACGTTTGATGTTTATTGAAACAGATCAGACATCGTGTCCTGGTTGGGTTGTACAAACGGCGTCATGGGACCGACTGTTTCTAAATTGTTCCTCTCTGTCTCCCCTGCAGCCGCCAAGCGTCCCTCCTCAGTCTCGTCTCTGAGTGGGATTGTGGGTAGGATGATGTCGTCCGGCGACCGAGGAGCCTCTTCCTCCTCCTGCACCTCCGTCAACACCGTCTGCTCGGACGGGGAGCGTCCCGCCTCCCTCTCCCTCTCCTCCTCTGCTTCCTCCGTCTCCCTGCAGGACACTTCCCACTCCTCCTCTTCCTCCTCCTCCTCTTCCTCTCTGCCGTACGGCGCCGTGCCGACCTACAATGCCTCTTCGTCATCGTCCTCCACGCCGAAGAGGAACGGCTCGGACATCAGCCTGGACCTCACGCCTCTCGTCACACCGCACGGAGGAGTTGTTGCTGGAGGAGGAGGAGGGGTCTCTGTTGCCAGTGCAACAGGTGGAGGCCACCCCCCTAGTGGAGATGTAGCCAATCCGGCGGCAGTGGCGGCAGTGGCCACGCCCAGACAGCTTTCACGGCTGGAGCGAGTGGTTCTGGAGATCGTGGAGACCGAACAGGCCTACGTCAGAGACCTGAAGAGCATCGTGGAGGTAAGAAGCACAGCTGCGTCTGCCGACCTGCTGATATCTGTAACACGTACAGTACAAACCGTCAGCAGCAGAAAACCATGAGGGCTTTGATATATTCAGGTGTTGGCCTTCATTTAAAGTCGGGGAGACCGGGCGTGGTTGTAACGCTTTTTGCTCACTGAATTTTTTAGCTAGACTTGTCAAACTTTTAAACAAAGTGTGATGATTGATGTCAGAAGCATTGTGTTCCCTTGTCCTGCCCCGATACTGATTCTTACCTTTAGTTTTTCAGTCTATATTCTGAATGAACCTGTTTCCAGACTTGATACCCACTGTGCCTGATCGGGAAGAAAGTGGGTAAATACTGAAATGACCTCTTATCCCTCACCATACCCGGTCTTCCCTACCTGTCAGCCAATCACGATGCTGCTGTGGTTTAATGTAGGACATGTATAAATTACAGCAGTACAGTGCACAGCTGTGTGCGTGCGTTTGGGAGGAGCTAGCTGTAGCTGAGATTTACTGGCCAGGTGTGAATGCCTCTGGGCCATTTTACCTGCAGGTGGCCTCCACACACTCACACACCTCCCCCCCCCCCATTCCCCCCCCCGCTGCAGGATGGACAAACATGCTCAGAACTGACTTTTTAGAAACCATAAAATGCACAACATTAAAATCTCAAACCGATCCCTCAAGAAAGAAACTAAGTCAACATTAAATGTTCTCAGTTGGTCTGCTCGTCTCTGTCCATCGTCGCCCTCTCCCTCTTCTGAATCTCTTCTGGCTGAAATGTCACTTTGTTCTGTTTACAGCTTCTATATCTTCTTTTGTCTTTTTACACAAGGTGTGTCTGTTGTTTACTGCAGGTGTAACTTTATGTTGTTCACATTTTTAAACACATGCACAGACGGGACCTATACACGTGATGTGTGGCGAGATGTCAGAGCGAGGTGGCGGCCTCAGAGGAGGTCGCTCCGAGCAGTTAGGAGTTCAGTGCCTTGCACAAGGGCACCTCAGTTGTGTCCAGAAGGCCAACTGGCACCTCTCCAGCTACTAGTCCATCCATGCAACTTGAAAATGTCCTAATAAGGAGTGTTGGGTTTAGAAAGTTCTGTGAGTGCGTACTGGAAATAAAAGAAGTCAATGTTTCTCTTGAGAAATGTAACAGGAAAATGAAAATCTGATGTAAAGCTACACTAGTACTGAAAACTGCTCTGAAGAGCAGGAAAGCGAGCAGACTGGAGTTGAACGCATAGTCCTTGTGCTTCGTGCTCGTTTGCATGGGACAGTTTCTCCAGTTCCTGTTCAATCCTAATTAATTTCCTCCTCAGTCAGTTCAAAGTCAAGCACCTGGAAATGTGAAAATTCTCCTGAAGCGCGGAGCTGTGATCGAGTTGGGGATCACTCAGCTAAAGATCTTAATTTTCATACTGAAGCATTGCTGTTCAACATTTGTGCTTTGTTATTTCTGTGTCTGTATCGATGCTAGTGGCGTTGTTACAAAAATGCTAATGTTGGTCTTCGGCTCCACCACTTTGGTTCCAACTAAAATAATCCCATCAGTTCTGACTGAATACATTCATGTTCCCCAGACAAAGAATCCTCTGATATTTCCTCTAGCATCACCAAGAGGTTGGCTTGTGGTATTGATTGAAACTCTTACCAAACCTTTTATCTGATTGGAGTTAGCAAATGTTAGCATGCTACCACTCTGAACTAACATGGTGAACATCAACATGTTAGCAACACGTCCTCATACCTAAATGACAAAATAGTTGCCATCTTGGTTTTTTGGAACCAGACGTGACCATATTTTGGACAAGAGGGTGGAGCTAGCTAGCTTGGTTAGCAAGGTGCATTCATAATACAAGTTAACTGTGATATTAGCTGGGATGCTAATTTTTGCTAGCAAAAAACAGTCTTAAAACAAAATGTACTTAACGAAAAAAAATGAATCAGCTTGTAGCCCCGCCCTAAAGCCTCCCCTGCTTCCTGGTCTCTGTTCCTCTAAATGGGACCATAATTTACTAAATGAACATCATGCTGTGTTGAAGAAGACTTGAAACCATAGACCATAAACTTGAGACCATAAACTCATCAGGAAAGTGTTTACTGAGGGAATAAATCAGCTGACAAGTAGAAACATTTTATTTCTGCAGCCGCTGGAGTCGCCCCCTGCTGGCTGCTAGAGAGAAAACAGGTTTAAGGCTCTTCACACTGAGGTTCCTGCTTGGGTTTAGGCAACCAAACCACTTGGTTAGATTTGAAAAAATATATTGTGGTTTGGGTTGAAATAAGGATGTTATTTAACTTAAAATTGTAAGTAAGTCAACACTGACTTTGTTTCACACAGAACTCAATCCTCGGTCTCCTCTGTGAAAGTCCTGCAACTTTTATCGCTCTTTATCCTACGTCACCTGACCTTCTCCGTTGCTCCCGTCATTCGGCCACTAGAGGTCACGGCCTAACAATAAACATAAATATGGGTCGTAACAAGCGGCTTCACAGTCAACCTACATGCTGCATGCTGATGTTCGTGGCTAGCTTGGCGGCAGACTCTTAAAGGCTCGTGCAGACTACACGACGTTGAGCGTCGACGGCCGTGCCGTTCACGCTACACAACTTGCCGTCTTGTGACGGGAGTCTTGAAGTGGTTGTGGCGTTCACTCTACGTGACTGATGGGTGACAGGGGGTCACACACTACACGAGCTGACAGCGGTTGTGTCACCCGACGCCGGTCTCCAAACCAGGTTTAGTCAAGAAAACACTGAAAAGTGAAACGGGAAATGACGCGAACCTGCACACAAAACAGCTGTTGTTTGTTATTATAAAGATAACCGCAGATCGACCGCTGATTTACCACCGATCACAGCCCGACGCTCGCCGAGCTCGCTGAGTGAAAATGGCGTAGTGTGAGCGAGGCTTTAGACTTGTTGTTTACAGACAATTAAACTGAGGATTAAATGATCAATCATTACACGTGTTAGTCGTGTTAATCTGTTGCACTGTGGAAAATCAACCCCGCCTCACCTCACAGGAATGTGTTGGAAACAAGTTTAAGGTTTTTGTTGTTTTCTTTAAAGGGAGTTCTGAATGAAACATATTTCTAACTTTCAGCGAGAATTTGCTGACTTGATTGTTTCATTGCGTTTCATCCATCACTGGTCCAGGTGCACCAGGATCTGTGTGTTTGCCTGCATCTGTCTGACTGGAGTGTGAAACATCCTTTTGAAGTAAAAGAGAGAATTTACTGCCGCTTTCATCCTCTGCCATGAGACACACACACACACTGGCGGTTCTGCTGTCATCATGTTTATCAGCTGTCTGTCAGTTCCTTCCCTCTGACCTCCAGCTCTCTCTCTCATCACCACATCGTTCTTCTTTGTTGGTTAATCCCTCCTGACTCTCCCTTTTTCTCTTCCCGCTGTCATCCATGCTCAGAGGTCACTGTCAAAGTCACATGACTAGGGTTGTCCTGCTGTCGTCACAACAGTATTTTATTAGTGGATCGCTAGTAGGATCTCCACACCAAACTGGGAAAACCATTTCTTTATGGAACTGCTTTGTGCACGTTGTCACATTGAAACAAGAAAAGGCCAAAAGCAAACTGTTGTAAAATTATCTGCTGTAGCATCAAGACCACGCTATGAAAAAACAGCCTCTGCCAAAAGTTTTGGGACAGGGGTGTCCCAGTACTTTTGTCCATGTAGTGTTTCCAAAACCTAACCAAAGTGAGATGTTTCACAATGTTAACAAAAATGCAGGCGTCAGTTTGTAATACACTGGGGGAAGCATCACTGTTCAGCACTAAATGTAAGCAGAAAATAATGATAATAATAATAATAATTACATTTACATGGGTTCCCAACACACCCAGAGCGCTTTGGGGGGATGGGAACCAAACATCAGCTTAAGGTGGAGAGGGAGGGAAACATAGAGGTGGGGGATGATTTGGTGACCAGATGTAGAAATGCAGGTTGGGAATTTTGCCAGGTCACCGGGAAAACCCACTGCTCTTTGTGATCAGTGCCATGGGATCTTTTTAATGACCACAGTGAGTCAGGACCTCGGTTTAACATCTCATCCGAAGGACAGAAGGATGGAAAAGTCTGAGTAAGAGGTGGTTAGGGTGGACGGGTGTGTCAGAAAAAGGACTTTCACCCGGGAGACGTGGGTAAATTCTCCATGTTAAAACAAAAAGTCAACATTGGTTCTTTTTAAAATAATAATAATAATAATAATAACAATAATAATTATAATAATAACTTAGGTTTCATGAAAGTTGCTATATAAAAGACACAACAACAAACTAATCTGAAACAAACTACTGAGGAATCAGTTTTAGGGGACTTTGTTGGCAAGTGGTGAACAAGTGGTGGAGTCTGGTGTGGGGAATGAATGTTGGTAGTTCAACTTCCTCGCTTTGTTTTCTCCAAGTAATGTGCAGTTTTCTCAGTTTTTTACATAAATATGAAGTAGCAGCATCACAGAGCTCTGGGGGCCGACCGACGCTAACGACAACAGTAGAAACAGATGTAGTGAGGATAAATCAATTTTCAAAGTCCCAAAAACTGAAGTAAAAAGCTAATTTGATAAAAATAATCTTTATTTGTAGAGCAATTTTCAAAAACTACTTACAAAGTGTAAAGATAATAAAACACATAAAAACAAATACATGATCAAAGCAAGAAAACACGTAAGAGACTAAAACACATGTTAAAAGTCAATATAAAATATATAAAGATAAATCAGGAAAGGCTCTCCTATAAAAGTATGTTTTAAGAAGGGACTTAAAAGAGTTCACTGACTCAGCCGTCCTGATTTCCTCGGGCAGGCTGTTCCAGAGCCTCGGGGCCCTGACAGCAAACGCTCTGTCCCCTTTAGTTTTCAGTCGAGACTCTGGAACAGACAACAGACCTCTGCCCGAGGATCTCAAGGTACGTGCTGGTGCGTATGGGACTAAAAGGTCAGAAATATAACAAGGCGAGAGGCCATGAAGAGCTTTAAAAGTGATCAATAGAATTTTAAAGTCAATTCTAAAACATACTGGGAGCCAATTCACTTTGGATCTGCCTTGAAGAGGCGTTTTGCATGAATTTTACAGGAATGTTAAGCAGCAGTGCAGATCTAAATATTTTGTTATTTTCCAGTACAGAGAGCCGCTGTTTTGACACAATTCTTTCTAAAAATCTTTGCCATAAAAGGTAGTTTGGAAATTGGTGTAAAATTTTGAGGGAGGTTTTTTTAAAAGTGGGTTCACACAAGCCGTTTTAAAATCATCAGGGACGTGACCAGTAGATAGGGAGCTGTGAAAAACAAATATTAAGCAGTTTACTCTGAGCTCCTCTCGCGGGTAAACGCTGCTCTTTCAGCAGGCTTTAGCAGCTCTCCGTCGGCCAGCGGCGTTCCACTCCCCAACGCTCTGAAACCGTCTGTGACGTCCAGACAATCTCACCGCAACAGAGCGTCAAGCGAATTTCTCGCTCAAGTTGAAAAATTTTAACTCGAGGGAACCAGCAAATGTCGATCTTCCGCACCAACCGCCAATCGCAGGAATTGACTTGACTTTGCCGTAAGAAACGCCGGATTCGCGTTCAGTGTGCACACAGCTTTAGGCTCTCTATATGACGAGTGTTGGTTCAGCGTGAGGAATCAGAGCAACAATCCCATAATTCCTCACGCCTGATGGAAAGTCGGGGGGGTTCTAGATGGTATGTGTGTGTGTTGTCCTGTAATGTAAGCCTTCATTCCTGCTGCTCTCTGTATTTGAGGTTTTTGCCGAAGTCTGGTTTTGATTGAGACTACATGATGTCACGCTCGCTGGGAATCTGAACCAACTACCATAATAGGCCTCTCTGTTTGTGTGTGTGTGTGAGAACAATAACAACTCAGACACACAGAAAGAGGAAAACAGCTCCCCTCTGTCACCGACGGCCTCTTAGAAACTCATTTTTCTAAGCATTTTTAAAGAAAGATTGCTGAGAAGCGTACCCTCCTGCCAGCAGGCTGAGATCTGAGCTCTTTTCATTCATTTTCACCAATAAAAGCTTGTCGGCCGCCTCATTTCAAGAGCTTTCTGGGAAATTACTGAAATGAGTGAATGTAAATTAGAAATAGTTTCATCTGATTGAGAGAGATTTCTAAGAGAGAGAACTTTGTGGAGTGAACACGAGACGTTGGGTGCAGCGGGGATCCTGCTGTTGACCTGCAGCCAAGTGGGACAGGAAACCGAGGGGGAGGGATAGAAAGATGGGGGAGAAACAGATGACGGGAGGGAAAGAGTAGGAAAAAGGACGAGAAGAAGGGGAAAGAAGACGAGGAGGTGGGGATCACCGTTGGGATCGAAGGGAGACTGGGGGCACAAGAAAGGGGGAAAAGTAGAAAAACAGACGGAGGGAGGGATGAAAAAAGTTCAGAGATATAAAGAGACAAACTGGAGAAAGAAAGAAAAAAGGACAAGAAGACAGAGAATGTGAATGGGGGAAAAAAAGGAGGAGGTGGATTTGGGGTTGCAGAGAGGAACAAGATGGGAAAGACGAGGCGGACGGAAGCAGGGATGAAGGATGAGGATTAAAAACAGTCAGCTTCCACAGAACAGTTTCATCATAAACTACCAGACACAGATGAAGGAGGAACTTCACTTAATGAGGCTGTATTCACGTCCTGTCTCCCACCTGCAGCCAGCACTGGATTCTTATCAGACTTTAATAAAGTAATAAAGTTTCCACTCCGCTCAGAAAAATGGGTGCGTTGTCCTTGTTGTACTGATGAATAAAGTGTCTCGGATGAAAGACTAAAATGTCTTTGAGCATCTTTAAGTCCAGTTGGCCTTTCTTGGACAACTCTGACCTGGATGACTGAGAACCTTTGACCTAATGATAGAAAACAATGCTTTTGGACTTACTCAGTGTTTGTAAGGGGCTTTAGATGTTTTAGTCTTTCTATGTTTAGATAAAGACACTGTGATGCTGCTGTAACCGACTGTCTGGTCGACACCTGAAAGTCCGCACCAACCAAGGTCCAACCAAAGTTCAAGTGTTGAAACATTTTGAGAGATTCGGTTAGTTTTCTATCTTTGACAAGAATGAATGAATAAGAAATGAACTATGTTGTTATTATCAAGCGTTACTACCTGCAGCACCAACTATACCGAAGGCTCGTCGCAATTAAACTTCCTCGTTGTGCGAACATTATAACCGACAGGACAGGAGGAGAAGACAGCAAGTGATCCTTGTGCACCTCGGTTTGAGGAGAGACCAGTGAGCTTCTAAAGAGGCCGAGTGTGTGAAAAGATGGGCTTTCACGGGAGATTTATAATCGTGTCCTCATTTCTGAACCATCCAAAAAATGCTTTCAGACCAGAAACGAACCGCACCAGGGTTCAGTTCGATCCAGAGCGAGACTTCCTCTTTTCGGGTCTGTTCGGTCCGGACCGTGGTCCGTGGGAGGTTTTGGTTCGGACCGAACGAGGCAGGTGTGAAAGCCCCCTTAGACACGGTAGTGTTGTCTCGAATCGAACATGGTTATTTTTAAGGTTTACATTCAATGGAAGTCTAATTCCAACATAAAGCTAACTTCACCACGGTGCAAAGTCATGTTCCCTCACCAAACTATTACGGTGAAGAGAGCAATTAGCAACGATGGACGTTTTCCTATCGTCAAATGATAGAAATGGTCATATCGCACAGCCCTATGCTCAAGTAGATCTACGTTCTGAATGTAGTTTGCTTTTATCTGGTTCTGGATCCACCACTTTTGTTGGACCCCCCTGCCTGCAACCCTCTTCTAAACAAAGACATCTCTTTAATTCTTCCCTTCTTTTTTAAAGTCTTTATCTTTGATTTGTTGTTTCTTCGCTCTACTTCTCTTGTTTCCTCTCTTATCATCTCTCTTCTCCTTCTTTGTTCATGAAGTCTGTTTCCTTTCCTCGGGCTGTAGCGTCTCTTCCTCATTCCTCCTGTCTTCTCCCTCTCTTCATCTTCTCGTTTATCTCTCTGTCATTTTTCACTCATCTCTGTTTCGTCTCTCTCTTCCTCCCTCCAGTGAGTGTGTTTCCTGTTGCCTTTAAAAGGTGATGAATGTCGTCAAAGCCTTTCATTATATGCCTCATTACACACACAGCTCTTGTTTTTAGCCGGTTTAGAGGAAAACTACTGGAGTCTCTCTAGATTACAGTAAAATCAGATGATTTTCATCTTGGAAACCCCGAGCGACGTCATGGATCTGACCTCTCTCACCGATTATTTTCTGTTTCGCCAAAGTTCTCTTCCTCCCTGGACGGATTTCTGTCTCGTTTTGTCCAAACGTCGTGCTGTTGGTCTGTGTGTTTTAGTGTCCGGGCTCCTGTTTGGTTCAGTCTGTCAGTGTGCGTTTTGGTCATGTGTTACTAATAAAGCCGTTTGGTGATGTGACAGCTCTTTGTGGTTTCTGGACTCTCTGCTGCTATCACATCTCTCTCACTCTCTTCCTCATCTCTGTCGCAATGTCTCTCTCCCCTGACTCCTCTCCAGTGTAATCTAATTACTAGCTACTACAGGAAATGACCTCATTTGGACTGACAGGATTGGATGATGGATTTTAGTTTGTTAAAGTTTCCATTACAGCATGACTGATGACCTACACATGAATGGTATAAAACCGCAGAAGCGATACACGTCTCTATTTATTGGCAGGTACAGTTATCCAATAACAGACTAATAGATAATTATATCACATGACAGCCTCTTTGGTCCTCTTTAACCCTTTCAAAACAGCTTACTGAGCTGCCAGGAGAGTCCTGCAGGTTATAACTGAGAGGTGGTGAAGTGTCTGCAGATGATGTTTAGGACAAACTCAATGTGTTGATGATGCACAAAGATACTTTAGAAAACAATAAGAGCTGTATATATTGTGTTATTTATCTTTAAAGGTTGCATTCAGTCATATCTAGGGTTGGGTATTGTTTAAAATTTACGATACCAGAACCAAACCCAGTACCCTTAAAGTGATACTGATACCAGTAGAGTACTTCATTCCGTACCTTGTATAAAATGCCGCCTGTTGAAGCTGTAGTGGTTGATCGGCAGCCTATTATTAATCTTATTGTTGTTATGGACAAGAAAGGGGATCTATTTTATTTTTCTCTTGTTTCAAATAACTGCTACATAAAAGTTTTGGGAAACTGTATCAGATCCTGCTCGTCCTGATTAGTTCGTCGTCCCGGGTGATATTATTATACGGGGGAGAGAGGAGTGAAACAGTTTAGTGACCAAATAAGTTGTGGGAAACGAATTTAAGGTAATTTTTTGACTTTTGAATAAACAACAGGAAATGATTTAGTTAAGTTTCGATCAATAAACTGAACTGAAAGATCTCAGATCACTTTTTCCTTTTAGTGGTGAGACGCAAACCTCCGGAAACAAAAAATGTCCAGAGAAGAGTTAAATGATCCCAGAAGGTGAAACCAACAGAAAGCCCAGCTTGTGCTGATGAACTGAGACGCAGCCGAAGGTCAGCGGCTGTTAGGATCAGCTGGACTGAGCGCGTGCAGCAGACACATCAGGAAAAACAAAAGGCTGCTCTTCTCTTTCCTTCAGTGTGTATCTAGTCATATCAGGGTACATTCATCTGTGATTAAATAGGCCTCCACAGTAAATACTAAGGGATAATCGGTCAATGTGCAATTTTCTTAAATGACAGAATTGAATGTAATTATCCAGAGGAAAAGTGGGTTGAAAGTTTGCTTAAAGTAAAAGCACATTACTGTTGGTTTGGTGTTCCACAACTTGACTTTCAGTTTTACCTCATCATAAAGATAGGAAGTTAACTATAAAATGGTGGTGCTAATGTCACGTCAGCTATTTACATAAAGAGAGCACAGTGGTCACTCTGATACTAATAAAGAAAAAAGATCTAAAGCATTATGAAAGCACTTCAAATAAAACTAGAAGTGAACGTCTCTCTAAAGGTGTCAAAGATTTGCCATGATGGGCTTGTGATGTCTGAAGATGTGAAGACTTAATAAATGCAGCTGCTTTCTTTGTTAAATTACTCTCGGTAATATCAGACAGACTGGAGATGCCACATTTATTCCTGCTGCTGATGGAAACAAGTATTGATCTGGAAAAATAACATTTTTATTTGTATTCTGATGTGCATCTTGATCAAACACTGACAGAAGTGAATATGGCAAAAGTCAAAGTGTTCTTCTCATCCAGCAAGCAAGATTGTGCTTTGCCAGGAGGTCTGAGGAAACACAAGATAGAGGGCACTTTTGTTTCCACAACATTGCTTTTAACCCTGCTGCTCCTAATGTTAGCACATACTGCCTCTGCCAGCAGCAGTAATGGATCGTCCTCCTCCTCCTGTCAGGCATCATGATGGACGGTCCTCAGTGTCTATAAAGATCAGACTCTGTGCTCCTTATTAACTTCCTGTTTTTCTTCATTGTTGCTTCCTGTTTGACTTCCTGTCTGATGCCAGCCTCAGCACAGCGTCTCAGCGCGCAGCACAGGTGGTTTCCTGTTCACGCCGTTAGCTTAGCTGCGCTCTTAAAAAGGTGTGATACGGTTTATGTTCTGGTAGGCGAGGATTTGCAGAAAGAACGTACGTGCAATGTGCAGAAAGGGTTTGGAGCCTTCGCTCAATCATAAATAAATAATTAATGAATAAAGCCTTGATAAAACTGGAAAAGGGAGTTTGCTGCAGCTGAAAGACAGCAGGGAGGACAGTTTCAAGGCTGGAGTATTATTAAAGAGCATCTTTATCAACCAAAGTGCATGTTGGGTACAGGTCCAACCTTAGGTCTCTTTAGTTAGTGAAACTCCACACACCTGCAGTGTGAACCATACACTCAAGTTTGACCAGCATGCATCAGTGTTCCTCCCACACAGAAGATGAAAGGATAATTTTCACTCCCTCTCTCTGTCTGCAGGATTATCTCGGCTGCATCATCGACTGCGGCACACTGCCTCTGAAACCGGAGCAGGTCAGCACTCTGTTCTGCAACGTAGAGGACATCTACGAGTTCAACAGGTAACTCACCTGCTCCACTCAACACACACACTCTGCTCTGATGCAAAACACTGAAGCAAGACACGATCACGTATTTCATACAGGATGCGAAACCCTTGTGGAAAATAATCATGAAGGATTTGGTGTCACGATTCAATTCAGAATCTCTGTTCAATAACGGGGCTTTTTTTCTGGCTCTTACTCCAGTTCACAGTTGTGAGTGACAGTGTGGACAAAGTGTGTTTAAAATTAAACAGGCTGATCAGAGCTGGCTGAGATTTTTGAAAGTGGTACAGAACCGAAGTCCAGAGCTGCGATTTCGCTTCACCATTAAATTCACCTGGGGCCTCGTGGCTACGTGGATGTGGACATTTACACGTCATTCTCAGTCAGTACGCCACCCAGCTTCTGGTACAGGCCGTGGTTACCTCTCTGCCCTCCTAGCAGCTCTCCCAGCTTGTGCAGTGAAACCCTTACAAATGGTTCAGAACGCAGCAGCACGTCTGGTTTTTGTCAGTCCAAAAGGACTCATGTCCCTCCATCACTCAGTGACCTCCACTGGCTCCCCGGGGCCTCCAGAATCAAATTCAAGTCACTAATGCTGCATACAGAGTGACTACTGGGTCTGCACCATCTACCTAAACTCCATAATACAGGTTTACGTTCGTTCTGGGCCACTACGCTCCTCCAGTGAACGCACCTGGCTCTGCCATCCCTTCACACAAAGCGACCTCAGTCCCTGTTCTCATCTGCGACACCACGATGGTGGAACGAGCTGCCGCACGCCATCAGAGCGGGGGCGTCCCTCTCTGACTCCAAGAAGCTCCTGAAAACTCTGCAGAGAACACTTCCTCTGACCTCTAACATGCACTTCCTGTGCTCTTCTTCTTCTGTCTCCTTACAATTCTCTTGTATTGATTGCACTTTTTTGTTAACTCTTGTGATATGTACTATGAGCTCTTGCTAGTATTTATTGCTGCTCTCACTAGTATGTACTGTCAGCTGTAGATCTCGTGCTGTATTTGATGCTCTGCTGATGCTTGTATGTTGTTCCTCAAATGTAAGTCGCTTTGGATAAAAGCGTCTGCCAAATGAGTAAATGTCATTCAAGGAACAATGAGGATCCAAAAATGCCACCAAAATGCACATAAAATGAAACAGGGTTTCAGAACAGCCTGAGATGTTTTGGATTGTGACGGACGTTGGACGTGCTGGTGTCCGCTTGGTGTGAGCAGGAAGTGCATGTTTTAACAATGTTTTACATTGTTAAAAACTGCAGAAACTTGATGGTAACAAAATTTTGGTGTCCCATGAAGGCAGACAGAGGGGCAAACTGGTGCAGAGAGGCAGAAATGAACTGAGCAAGGCACTAACGCTGCCAGGGCTGCGGGTTTGATTCCCTCCCGGATGATTCCACCATAAAAAAGTGGGGGGGGTGAAAGCGAGCAGCAGCTGCCTCAGCTCATATGACCAAACCAGATTCTTTAGGATTTTACAGAGCAGGAATGCTGAGTGCTATTCCACCCTGCCTCGCACGCCCAGAGAGAGAGAGA